>NC_054500.1:15281007-15581007 GCF_017639515.1 Carcharodon carcharias
ACCTCCTTTAGAGTTTCTCCCTTTACCTTACACTGACTCTCCATGTTCTTCTTGCCAAAATGAATCACCTCACACTTCTCACCCTCACGCTTCTCACCCTCACACTCCTCACCCTCACACTCCTCACCCTCACACTCCTCACCCTCACACTTCTCAACCTCACACTTCTCGCCCTCACACTTCTCAATCTCACTTCTCACCCTCACACTTCTCACCCTCACACTTCTCACTCTCACGCTTCTCACCCTCACGCTTCTCACCCTCACGCTTCTCACCCTCACACTCATTACCCTCACACTTCTCACCCTCACTTCTCCCCCTCACACTTCTCACCCTCACACTCATTACCCTCACGCTTCTCACCCTCACGCTTCTCACCCTCACACTCATCACCCTCACACTCCTCACCTTCACACTTCTCACCCTCACACTTCTCACCCTCACACTCATCACCCTCACACTTCTCACCCTCACACTTCTCCCCCTCACCCTCCTCACACTTCTCACCCTCACACTTCTCACCCTCACACTCCTCGCCCTCACATTTCTCACACCCTCACACTTCTCAACTTCACACTCATCACCCTCACACTTCTCACCCTCACACTTCTTCCCCTCACACTTCTCATCCTCACACTTCTCACCCTCACACTTCTCCTCCGCACACTTCTCCCCTCACACTTCTCACCCTCACACTTCTCACCCTCACACTTCTCACCCTCACACTCATCACCCTCACACTCATCACCCTCACACTCCTCGCCCTCACATTTCTCACACCCTCACACTTCTCGCCCTCACACTCATCACCCTCACACTTCTCACCCTCACACTTCTCACCCTCACACTTCTCAACTTCACACTCATCACCCTCACACTTCTCACCCTCACACTTCTTCCCCTCACACTTCTCATCCTCACACTTCTCACCCTCACACTTCTCACTCTCACACTCATCACCCTCACACTTCTCACCCTCACACTTCTTCCCCTCACACTTCTCATCCTCACACTTCTCACCCTCACACTTCTCACCCTCACACTCATCACCCTCACACTTCTCACCCTCACACTCATCACCCTCACACTTCTCCCCCTCATACTTCTTACCCTCACACTTCTCACCCTCACACTTCTCACCCTCACACATCTCACCCTCACACTTCTCGCCCTCACACTCATCACCCTCACACTTCTCACCCTCACACTTCTCACCCTCACACTTCTCACCCTCACACATCTCGCCCTCACACTTCTCACCCTCACACTCATCACCCTCACACTCATCACCCTTACACTTCTCACCCTCACACTCATCACCCTCACACTTCTCACCCTCACACTCCTCACCCTCACACTTCTCACCCTCACACTCCTCACCCTCACTTCTCACCCTCACACTTCTCACCCTCACACTCATCACCCTCACACTCATCACCCTCACACTTCTCACCCTCACACTCATCACCCTCACACTTCTCACCCTCACACTTCTCACCCTCACACTTCTCCCCCTCATACTTCTCACCCTCACACTTCTCACCCTCACACATCTCACCCTCACACTTCTCGCCCTCACACTCATCACCCTCACACTTCTCACCCTCACACTTCTCACCCTCACACTTCTCACCCTCACACATCTCGCCCTCACACTTCTCACCCTCACACTCATCACCCTCACACTCATCACCCTTACACTTCTCACCCTCACACTCATCACCCTCACACTTCTCACCCTCACACTCCTCACCCTCACACTTCTCACCCTCACACTCCTCACCCTCACTTCTCACCCTCACACTTCTCACCCTCACAATCATCACCCTCACACTCCTCACCCTCACACTTTTGCCCCTCACACTTCTCTGAGCTTCATTCTCAGCTTTCGCACTATCCATGAAGTACAGTGTCACCCAATTTTGCCTTCCATTGTATATGAAATGTATACAATTATCAAACTAAGTTCCATTTCCTATTGCTCTGTCTACTTGCATAACCTTCTTAACTACTTGACATGTGGTGTCCTAAGATCATAAGATCATAAGAAATAGGAGCAGGAGAAGTCCATTCGGCCCATTGAGCCTTCTCTGCCATTCAAGTACCTAACTTCTAATCCTATTTTCCAGCACTAGGCCCATAGTCTGTATACCATGTGGCATCGCAAGTGCATATCCAAATACTTCTTAAACGTTATGAGGGTCTCTGCCTCTACCACCCTTTCAGGCAGTGAGTTCCAGAGTTCCAGGGAATACACAATGAATGGTAAGACCCTGGGAAGTACCGAGGATCAGAGTATTGGTGTGCATCTCCACCAGTCCCTTAGGGTAGATAAGGTGGTTTAGAAGGTATATGGCATACTTGCCTTTATTAGCTGAGGTATAGAATATAAAAGGAGGTAGTTTATGCTGGAACTGTATAAGATGCTGATTAGGCCACATCTAGAGTATTGTGTGCAGTTCTGGAATGCACATAATAGGAAGGATGTGATTGCACCAGAGAGAGTGCAGAGATTTACCAGGATGTTGCCTGGGCTGGAGAGTTTTAGTTATGAGGAGAGGTTGGATGGACTGGGGTTATTTTCCCTGGAGCAGAGGAGATTGAGGGGGGACATCAGTGAGGTGTATAAAATTATGAGGGGCATAGATAGGGTAGACAGGAAGGAACTTTTCCCCTTGGTGGAGGGATCAATAACCAGAGGGGCATAGATTTAAGGTGAGGGGCAGGAGGTTTAGAGGGGATGTGAGGAAGAAGTTTTTCACCCAGAGGGTGGTGGGAATCTGGAACTCATGTGTGGGGATAGGATCATGAACTCTCTCCTCCATCCCCACCCCCTTTCTGATCCCCCCTTTTCCCAATAATTTATATAGATTTTTCTTTTCTCGCCTATTTCCATTATTTTTAAATGTATTTCCATCCATTGTTTTATCTCTACCTTTTAGCCTATTTCGATCCCTTCCCCCCACCCCACCCCCACTAGGGCTATCTGTACCTTGCTCGTCCAGCTTTCTACCCTTAATTAGCACATTCCTTAGATAATATCACCACCTTCAATACCTCTTTGTCCTTTTGTCTGTGACATCTTGTGATAATGATGGTCAGGGCTTCACAAATCACCACCCTCATCTATCTCTGCACTCTAGGCACAACGGAACTTTGATTAGGTGAGTGGGTAACAAGTTGGCAAAAGGCGTAAATGTGGGAAGGTGTGAGATTGGTCACTTTGGCAGTAAGAATAGCAAAGCAGAACATTTTTTAAAAGGTGTGAAACTTGTCAGTGCTCATGGAAGAAATGCAGGAAGTTAGCAGGCAGTTAGGAAGGTGGACAAATATTGCAATGGGATTTGGAGTACAAGAATAAAGAGGTCCTGCTACGGTTATGCAGGGTTTTGGTGAGACTGCAGCTGGAATACTGTGCGCAGTTCGGGTCTCCATATCTAAGGAAGGATATTCTTGCATTGGATTAGCGAAGGTTCACTAGATTGGTCCCTGGGATGAGGGGGTTGTCCTATGACCAGAGGTTGAGTAAATTGGGATTATTTTCTCTGGAGTTTAGAAGAATGAGAGATGATCTCATTGAAACCCACAAAATTCTGAAGGGGTTTGACAGGGTGGACGCTGAGAGATTGTTTCCGATGGTCGGGGAGTCTGAAACGTGGGGGATCCAGTCTCAGGATAAGGGGCCGATCCTTTAGGGCTGAGATGAGGAGAAATTTCTTCACTCAGAGAGTTGCGAATCTTTGGAAATCTCTACCCCAGAGAGTTGTGGATGCTCCATCATCGAATACATTTAAGGCTGGGGATAGACAGATCTTTGTTCTCTCCGGGAGTTAAGGGATATGGGGAGAGGAAGGGGAAATGGAGTTGAAACCCAAGATCAGTCATGATCGTACTGAAGGCGAGGCAGGCTTAAGGGGCCATATGGTCTCCTTCTGCTTTTCTTTCTTGCGCTCTTGTGAAATGCCATTGAACTCTAAAACGTTGTTTTGACCCCATTTAACTTGTCTCGGACTTACATCCTCTTTATACTGCAGGCACCAAGTCTACTGAGGATATCTTAACTCGGAGTGGGCGTGTTGCTCCCTTGGAGGAGGTGACCATTCAGAATATTTCCTATTTCAAACCCATTTGTGTTGCTGTGGCCTGACTTGCGATGGTGCTAAATGGTTACCTCTTGTTATCCATGTAATCAAATAAACTTGTGGCTTTGAACTGCGAGTTGACACCACTGGCGGCCATGCCTCCACATACCTGGGCCCTAAGCCCTGGGTTGACCACCCTTAACCTCTCATCCTCTTCCTTCCTTTAAGATGTTCCTTAAAGCCAACTCTTTGCTGAAGCCTTTGGTCGTCTCCTTTAACATCTCCTCAAATGGCTCGGTGCCAAACTTTGTCTGGTTATCAATGCTGTGAAGGGACACTTTCCAACATTAAAGGCCCTATATAAATGCAGGTTTTTGTTGTCTTTGAAAGTACCGCATTGAGGGTTCACTTGAACATAAACTAAGGCGACAAAGTGAGGCGGAAGCAGAGACTTGGCACATGTTGTGTCAATCTGGTATGGGGAAAGGTCTATCTTACCAGACTAGGTGACCTCAGTAGACGGGGACAAATCAAAACAGACCACTCCATCCAACACCATGAAACCTTTATTATTTTACACTATAGGCTCTTATCATCCAAATCTCCTAGCGCCCAAGGCGAATAGTCCATAAACAGATACGATGATAATGACAGATACGGTGAGTAATAAACTGAGAGAATCTCCAGATTTTGCTGTCTCCAGGGCTGCGGAGGAAATCCTGATATCTATGGTGCCCAAACCATTAATATTGCAGCTCAGCAGCTCCCACGTCCCTCTGCCTGATTGTACTATGGTTTTCTAGAAGTCATGTTGCTACCCACTCAACAATGGATTGTAACGTTTTCCCAGTGACAGCTGTTAGTCATGCTGGTTTATTGTTTCCTGCTTTCTATCCTCCTCCTTTCCTGAATATGGACAGTATACTTATGGCTTTCCAAGCGGTGGGGATTTTCCCAGATCCTAGGGAATTTTGGAAGATTACAACCTACGCATCCACTATCTCTGCAGACAATTCCTTTAATAGCCCAGGATTCAGGCCAGCCAGCCCAGGAGACTTGTCAGCCTTTTGCTCCATTAGACCCTCTGGAAATGCTGAGAAATGATGTCTCCAATGATACTTATTGTTTTAAATTCCTCCCTCTCTTTTGCCAACAAATTTTCTACTGATCCTGGGACACTTATAGTCTCTACTCTGAAGGCAGATATAAAATATTTATTTAAAACTTCTCCGTGTTTCCCATTCTTAATTCCACAGTTTCATCTTCTAAGCAACCACCATTTATGTTAGCTACTCTCTCCCTTTTTAGAAAAATGTAGGGGGATTTACTCCATATTTAACCTTGTGCTGCTGTACCTGTCCTGGGAGAATTTGATGGGGACAGTGTAGAGGGAGCTTTACTCTGTATCTAACCCCGTGCTGTACCTGTCCTGGGAGTGTTTGATGGGGACAGTGTAGAGGGAGCGTTACTCTGTATCTAACCCAGTGCTGTACCTGTCCTGGGAGGGTTTGCTGGGGACAGTATAGAAGGAGCATTACTCTGTATCTAACCCCGTGCGCTACCTGTCCTGGGAGTGTTTGATGGGGACAGTGTAGAGGGAGCTTTACTCTGGAACTAACCCCGTGTTGTACCTGTCCTGGGAGTGTTTGATGGCGACAGTGTAGAGGGAGATTTACTCTTTATCGAAACCCGTGTTGTACCTGTCCTGGGGGTGTTTGATGTAGACAGTGTAGAGGGAGCTTTACTCTGGAACTAACCCCGTGTTGTACCTGTCCTGGGAGTGTTTGATGGCGACAGTGTAGAGGGAGATTTACTCTTTATCGAAACCCGTGTTGTACCTGTCCTGGGAGTGTTTGATGGGGACAGTGTAGAAGGAGCTTTACTCTGTATCCAAACCCGTGCTGTACTTGCCCTGGGAGTGTTTGATGGGGACAGTGTAGAGGGAGCTTTACTCTGTATCTAACCCAGTGCAGTACCTGTCCAGGGAGGGTTTGATGGGGACCGTGTAGAGGGAGCTTTACTCTGTATCTAACAACGTGCTGTACCTGTCCTGGGAGTGTTTGCTGGGGACAGTGTAGAATGAGCTTTACTCTGTATCTAACCCCGTGCTGGACCTGTCCTGGGAGTGTTTGATAGGGACAGTGTAGAGGGAACTTTACTCTGTATCTAACCCTGTGCTGTTAATGCCCTGGGAGTGTTTGATGGGGACAGTGTAGAGGGAACTTTACTCTGTATCTAACCCTGTGCTGTAACTGCCCTGGGAGTGTTTGATGGGGACAGTGTAGAGGGAACTTTACTCTGCATCTACCCCCGTGCTGTCCCTGTCCTGTGAGTATTTGATGGGGGCAGTGTAGAGGGACTTTACTCTTTATCTAACCCTGTGCTGTACCTGTCCTGGGAGTGTTTGATGGGGACAATGTAGAAGGAGCTTTACTCTGTATCTAACCCCGTGCTGTACCTGTCCTGGGAGTGTTTGATGGGGACAGTGTAGAGGGAGCGTTACTCTGTATCTAACCCCGTGCGGTACCTGTCCTGGGGGTGTTGGATGTGGACAGTGTAGAGGGAGCTTTACTCTGTATCTAACCCAGTGCAGTACCTGTCCAGGGAGTGTTTGATGGGGACAGTGTAGAGGGAGCTTTACTCTGTATCTAACAACGTGCTGTACCTGTCCTGGGAGTGTTTGCTGGGGACAGTGTAGAATGAGCTTTACTCTGTATCTAACCCCGTGCTGGACCTGTCCTGGGAGTGTTTGATAGGGACAGTGTAGAGGGAACTTTACTCTGTATCTAACCCTGTGCTGTAACTGCCCTGGGAGTGTTTGATGGGGACAGTGTAGAGGGAACTTGACTCTGCATCTACCCCCGTGCTGTCCCTGTCCTGTGAGTATTTGATGGGGGCAGTGTAGAGGGACTTTACTCTGTATCTAACCCCGTGCTGTACCTGCCCTGGGAGTGTTTGATGGGGACAGTGTAGAGGGACTTTACTCTTTATCTAACCCTGTGCTGTACCTGTCCTGGGAGTGTTTGATGGGGACAATGTAGAAGGAGCTTTACTCTGTATCTAACCCCGTGCTGTACGTGTCCTGGGAGTGTTTGATGGGGACAGTGTAGAGGGAGCTTTACTCTGTATCTAACCCCGTGCGTTACCCGTCCTGGGAGCGTTTGATGGGGACAGTGTAGAGGGAGCTTTACTCTGTATCTAACCCCGTGCTGTACCGGTCCTGGGGGTGTTTGATGTAGACAGTGTAGAGGGAACTTTACTCTGGATCTAACCCCGTGCTGTACCTGCCCTGGGAGTGTTGAGGGGACAGTGCAGAGGGAGCTTTACTCTGTATCTAACCCTGTGCTGTACCTGTCCTGGGAGTGTTTGATGGGGACAGTGTAGAGGGAGCTTTACTCTGTATCTAACCCCGTGCTGTACCTGTCCTGGGAGTGTTTGATGGGGACAGTGTAGAGGGAGCTTTACTCTGTATCTAACCCTGTGCTGTACCTGTCCTGGGAGTGTTTGATGGGGACAGTGTAGAGGGAGCTTTACTCTGTATCTAACCCCGTGCTGAACCTGCCCTGGGAGTGTTTGATGGGGACAGTGTAGAGGGAGCTTTACTCTGTCTCTAACCCTGTGCTGTACCTGTCCTGGGAGTGTTTGATGGGGACAGTGTAGAAGGATCTTTACTCTGTATCTAACCCCGTGCTGTACATGCTTTGGGAGTGTTTGCTGGGGACAGTGTAGAATGACTTTTACTCTGTATCTAACCCCGTTCTGTACCTGTCCGGGGAGTGTTTGTGGGGACAGTGTAGAGGGAGCGTTACTCTGTATCCAACCCCGTGCTGTACCTGTCCTGGGGGTATTTGTTGTGGACAGTGTAGAGGGAGCTTTACTCTGTATCTAACCCTGTGCTGTACCTGTCCTGGGAGGGTTTGCTTGGGACAGTTTAGAAGGAGCGTTACTCTGTATCTAACACCGTGCTGTACCTGTCCTGGGAGTGTTTGCTGGGGACAGTATAGAAGGAGCGTTACTCTCCATCTAACCCGTGCTGTACCTGTCCTGGGAGTGTTTGATGGTGACAGGGTAGAGTGAGCTTTACTCTGTATCTAACCCCTGTGCTGTACCTGTCCTGGGAGTGTTTGATGGGGACAGTGTAGAGGGAGCGTTACTCTGTATCCAACCCCGTGCTGTACCTGTCCTGGGGGTATTTGTTGTGGACAGTGTAGAGGGAGCTTTACTCTGTATCTAACCCCGTGCGTTACCTGTCCTGGGAGTGTTTGATGGGGACAGTGTAGAGGGAGCTTTACTCTGTATCTAACCCTGTGCTGTACCTGTCCTGGGAGTGTTTGCTGGGGTGGTGTAGAGGGAGATTTACTCTGTATCTAACCCCGTGCTGTACCTGTCCTGGGAGGGTTTGCTTGGGAAAGTGTAGAGGGAGCTTTACTCTGTATCTAACCCCATGCTGTACCTGTCCTGGGAGTGTTTGTTTGGGACAGTTTAGAAGGAGCGTTACTCTGTATCTAACACCGTGCTGTACCTGTCCTGGGAGTGTTTGCTGGGGACAGTATAGAAGGAGCGTTACTCTCCATCTAACCCCGTGCTGTACCTGTCCTGGGAGTGTTTGATGGTGACAGGGTAGAGTGAGTTTTACTCTGTATCTAACCCTGTGCTGTACCTGTCCTGGGAGTGTTTGATGGGGACAGTGTAGAGGGAGTTTTACTCTGTATCTAACCCCGTGCTGTACCTGTCCTGGGAGTGTTTGCTGGGGACAGTGTAGAATGAGCTTTACTCTGTATCTAACCCCGTGCTGGACCTGTCCTGGGAGTGTTTGATAGGGACAGTGTAGAGGGAACTTTACTCTGTATCTAACCCCTGTGCTGTTAATGCCCTGGGAGTGTTTGATGGGGACAGTGTAGAGGGAACTTTACTCTGTATCTAACCCTGTGCTGTAACTGCCCTGGGAGTGTTTGATGGGGACAGTGTAGAGGGAACTTTACTCTGCATCTACCCCCGTGCTGTCCCTGTCCTGTGGGTATTTGATGGGGGCAGTGTAGAGGGACTTTACTCTTTATCTAACCCTGTGCTGTACCTGTCCTGGGAGTGTTTGATGGGGACAATGTAGAAGGAGCTTTACTCTGTATCTAACCCTGTGCTGTACCTGTCCTGGGAGTGTTTACTGGGGACAGTGTAGAAGGACCTTTACTCTGTATCTAACCCCGTGCTGTACGTGTCCTGGGAGTGTTTGATGGGGACAGTGTAGAGGGAGCGTTACTCTGTATCTAACCCCGTGCGGTACCTGTCCTGGGGGTGTTGGATGTGGACAGTGTAGAGGGAGCTTTACTCTGTATCTAACCCCGTGCGTTACACGTCCTGGGAGCGTTTGATGGGGACGGTGTAGAGGGAGCTTTACTCTATATCTAACCCCGTGCTGTACCGGTCCTGGGGGTGTTTGATGTAGACAGTGTAGAGGGAACTTTACTCTGGATCTAACCCCGTGCTGTACCTGCCCTGGGAGTGTTGAGGGGACAGTGCAGAGGGAGCTATATTCGGTGTCTAACCCCGTGCTGTACGTGTCCTGGGAGTCTGTGCTTAGGACAGTGTAGAGGGAGCTTTACTCTGTATCTAACCCCGTGCTGTACCTGTCCTGGGAGTGTTTGATGGGGACAGTGTAGAGGGAGCTTTACTCTGTATCTAACCCCGTGCTGTACCTGTCCTGGGAGTGTTTGATGGGGACATTGTAGAGGGAGCTTTACTCTGTATCTAACCCCGTGCTGTACCTGTCCTGGGAGTGTTTGATGGGGACAATGTAGAGGGAGCTTTACTCTGTATCTAACCCCGTGCTGTACATGCTTTGGGAGTGTTTGATGGGGACAGTGTAGAGGGAACTTTACTCTGCATCTACCCCCGTGTTTTCCCTGTCCTGAGACTGTTTGATGGGGGCAGTGCAGAGGGAACTTTACTCTTTATCTTACCCTGTGCTATACCTGTCCTGGGAGTGTTTGTTGGGGACAGTGTAGAAGGAGCTTTACTCTGTATCTAACCCTGTGCTGTACCTGTCCTGGGAGTGTTTGATGGGGACAGTGTAGAGGGAGCTTTACTCTGTATCTAACCCTGTGCTGTACCTGTCCTGGGAGTGTTTGATGGGGACAGTGTAGAGGGAGCTTTACTCTGTATCTAACCCCGTGCTGTACCTGTCCTGGGAGTGTTTGATGGGGACAGTGTAGAGGGAGCTTTACTCTGTATCTAAACCCGTGCTGTACGTGGCCTGGGAGTGTTTGATGGGGACAGTGTAGTAGGAGATTTACTCTTTATCTAACCCTGTGCTGTACCTGTCCTGGGAGTGTTGGTGGGGACAGTGTAGAGGGAGCGTTACTCTGTATCCAACCCCGTGCTGTACCTGTCCTGGGGGTATTTGTTGTGGACAGTGTAGAGGGAGCTTTACTCTGTATCTAACCCCGTGCTGTACCTGTCCTGGGAGTGTTTGATGGGGACAGTGTAGAGGGAGCTTTACTCTGTATCTAACCCCGTGCTGTACCTGTCCTGGGAGTGTTTGATGGGGACAGTGTAGAGGGAGCTTTACTCTGTATCTAACCCCGTGCGTTACCTGTCCTGGGAGTGTTTGCTGGGGTGGTGTAGAGGGAGCTTTACTCTGTATCTAACCCCGTGCTGTACCTGTCCTGGGAGGGTTTGCTTGGGAAAGTGTAGAGGGAGCTTTACTCTGTATCTAACCCCGTGCTGTACCTGTCCTGGGAGTGTTTGATGGGGACAGTGTAGAGGGAGCTTTACTCTGTATCTAACCCCGTGCTGTACCTGTCCTGGGAGTGTTTGATGGGGACAGTGTAGAGGGAGTTTTACTCTGTATCTAACCCCGTGCTGTACCTGTCCTGGGAGTGTTTGAGGGGACAGTGTAGAAGGATCTTTACTCTGTATCTAACCCCATGCTGTACGTGTCCTGGGAGTGTTTGATGGGGACAGTGTAGAAGGAGCTATACGCTGTATCTAAGCCCGTGCTGTACGTGTCCTCGGAATGTTTGATGGGGACAGTGTAGAGGGAGCTTTACTCTGTATCTACCCCCGTGCTGTCCCTGTCCTGGGAGTGTTTGATGGGGACAGTGTAGAGGGAGCGTTACTCTGTATCCAACCCCGTGCTGTACCTGTCCTGGGAGTGTTTGTTGTGGACAGTGTAGAGGGAGCTTTACTCTGTATCTAACCCCGTGCGTTACCTGTCCTGGGAGTGTTTGCTGGGGTGGTGTAGAGGGAGCTTTACTCTGTATCTAACCCTGTGCTGTACCTGTCCTGGGAGTGTTTGCTGGGGTGGTGTAGAGGGAGATTTACTCTGTATCTAACCCCGTGCTGTACCTGTCCTGGGAGGGTTTGCTTGGGAAAGTGTAGAGGGAGCTTTACTCTGTATCTAACCCCATGCTGTACCTGTCCTGGGAGTGTTTGTTTGGGACAGTTTAGAAGGAGCGTTACTCTGTATCTAACACCGTGCTGTACCTGTCCTGGGAGTGTTTGCTGGGGACAGTATAGAAGGAGCGTTACTCTCCATCTAACCCCGTGCTGTACCTGTCCTGGGAGTGTTTGATGGTGACAGGGTAGAGTGAGTTTTACTCTGTATCTAACCCTGTGCTGTACCTGTCCTGGGAGTGTTTGATGGGGACAGTGTAGAGGGAGTTTTACTCTGTATCTAACCCCGTGCTGTACCTGTCCTGGGAGTGTTTGCTGGGGACAGTGTAGAATGAGCTTTACTCTGTATCTAACCCCGTGCTGGACCTGTCCTGGGAGTGTTTGATGGGGACAGTGTAGAGGGAACTTTACTCTGTATCTAACCCTGTGCTGTAACTGCCCTGGGAGTGTTTGATGGGGACAGTGTAGAGGGAACTTTACTCTGTATCTAACCCTGTGCTGTAACTGCCCTGGGAGTGTTTGATGGGGACAGTGTAGAGGGAACTTTACTCTGTATCTACCCCCGTGCTGTCCCTGTCCTGTGAGTATTTGATGGGGCAGTGTAGAGGGACTTTACTCTTTATCTAACCCTGTGCTGTACCTGTCCTGGGAGTGTTTGATGGGGACAATGTAGAAGGAGCTTTACTCTGTATCTAACCCCGTGCTGTACGTGTCCTGGGAGTGTTTGATGGGGACAGTGTAGAGGGAGCGTTACTCTGTATCTAACCCCGTGCGGTACCTGTCCTGGGGGTGTTGGATGTGGACAGTGTAGAGGGAGCTTTACTCTGTATCTAACCCCGTGCGTTACCCGTCCTGGGAGCGTTTGATGGGGACGGTGTAGAGGGAGCTTTACTCTATATCTAACCCCGTGCTGTACCGGTCCTGGGGGTGTTTGATGTAGACAGTGTAGAGGGAACTTTACTCTGGATCTAACCCCGTGCTGTACCTGCCCTGGGAGTGTTGAGGGGACAGTGCAGAGGGAGCTATATTCGGTGTCTAACCCCGTGCTGTACGTGTCCTGGGAGTCTGTGCTTAGGACAGTGTAGAGGGAGCTTTACTCTGTATCTAACCCCGTGCTGTACCTGTCCTGGGAGTGTTTGATGGGGACAGTGTAGAGGGAGCTTTACTCTGTATCTAACCCCGTGCTGTACCTGCCCTGGGAGTGTTTGATGGGTAATTGTAGAGGGAGCTTTACTCTGCATCTAACCCCGTGTTGTACCTGCCCTGGGAGTGTTTGATGGGGACAGTGTAGAGGGAGCTTTACTCTGTATCTAACCCTGTGCTGTAACTCTCCTGGGAGTGTTTGATGTGGACAGTGTAGAAGGATCTTTACTCTGTATCTAACCCCGTGCTGTACATGCTTTGGGAGTGTTTGCTGGGGACAGTGTAGAATGACTTTTACTCTGTATCTAACCCCGTTCTGTACGTGTCCTGGGAGTGTTTGATGGGGACAGTGTAGAGGGAGTTTTACTCTGTATCTAACCCTGTGCTGTACCTGTCCTGGGAGTGTTTGATGGGGACAATGTAGAAGGATCTTTACTCTGTATCTAACCCCGTGCTGTACATGCTTTGGGAGTGTTTGCTGGGGACAGTGTAGAATGACTTTTACTCTGTATCTAACCCCGTTCTGTACCTGTCCGGGGAGTGTGTGCTGGGGTGAGTAGAGGGAGCTTTACTCTGTATCTAACCCCGTGTTGTACCTGCCCTGGAGTGTTTGATGGGGACAGTGTAGAGGGAACTTTACTCTGCATCTACCCCCGTGTTTTCCCTGTCCTGAGAGTGTTTGATGGGGGCAGTGCAGAGGGAACTTTACTCTTTATCTTACCCTGTGCTATACCTGTCCTGGGAGTGTTTGTTGGGGACAGTGTAGAGGGAGCTTTACTCTGTATCTAAACCCGTGCTGTACGTGGCCTGGGAGTGTTTGATGGGGACAGTGCAGAGAGAGCTTTACTCTGTATCTAACCCTGTGCTATACCTGTCCTGGGAGTGTTTGATGGGGACAATGTAGAAGGAGCTTTACTCTGTATCTAAACCCGTGCTGTACGTGGCCTGGGAGTGTTTGATGGGGACAGTGTAGTAGGAGATTTACTCTTTATCTAACCCTGTGCTGTACCTGTCCTGGGAGTGTTGGTGGGGACAGTGTAGAGGGAGCGTTACTCTGTATCCAACCCCGTGCTGTACCTGTCCTGGGGGTATTTGTTGTGGACAGTGTAGAGGGAGCTTTACTCTGTATCTAACCCCGTGCGTTACCTGTCCTGGGAGTGTTTGCTGGGGAAGTGTAGAGGGAGCTTTACTCTGTATCTAACCCCTGTGCTGTACCTGTCCTGGGAGTGTTTGCTGGGGTGGTGTAGAGGGAGATTTACTCTGTATCTAACCCCGTGCTGTACCTGTCCTGGGAGTGTTTGCTTGGGAAAGTGTAGAGGGAGCTTTAAACTGTATCTAACCCCATGCTGTACCTGTCCTGGGAGTGTTTGTTTGGGACAGTTTAGAAGGAGCGTTACTCTGTATCTAACACCGTGCTGTACCTGCCCTGGGGGTGTTTGATGGGGACAGTGTAGAGTGAGTTTTACTCTGTATCTAACCCTGTGCTGTACCTGTCCTGGGAGTGTTTGATGGTGACAGGGTAGAGTGAGTTTTACTCTGTATCTAACCCTGTGCTGTACCTGTCCTGGGAGTGTTTGATGGGGACAGTGTAGAGGGAGCTTTACTCTGTATCTAACCCCGTGCTGTACCTGTCCTGGGAGTGTTTGATGGGGACAGTGTAGAAGGAGCTTTACTCTGTATCTAACCCCGTGCTGTACCTGTCCTGGGAGTGTTTGATGGGGACAGTGTAGAAGGAGCTATACGCTGTATCTAAGCCCGTGCTGTACGTGTCCTCGGAATGTTTGATGGGGACAGTGTAGAGGGAACTTTACTCTGCATCTACCCCCGTGCTGTCCCTGTCCTGGGAGTGTTTGATGGGGACAGTGTAGAGGGAGATTTACTCTGTATCTAACCCCGTGCTGTACCTGTCCTGGGAGTGTTTGCTGGGGACAGTGTAGAAGGAGATTTACGCTGTATCTAAGCCCATGCTATACCTGTCCTCGGAGTGTTTGATGGGGATAGTGTAGAGGGAACTTTACTCTGCATCTACCCCCGTGTTTTCCCTGTCCTGGGAGTGTTTGATGGGGGCAGTGCAAAGGGAACTTTACTCTTTATCTTACCCTGTGCTGTACCTGTCCTGGGAGTGTTTGATGGTAACAATGTAGAAGGAGCTTTACTCTGTATCTAACCCCGTGTTGTACGTGGCCTGGGAGTGTTTGATGGGGACAGTGTAGAGGGAGATTTACTCTGTATCTAACCCCGTGCTGTACCTGTCCTGGGAGTGTTTGATGGGGACAGTGTAGTAGGAGATTTACTCTGTATCTAACCCCGTGCTGTACCTGTCCTGGGAGTGTTGGATGGGGACAGTGTAGAGGAGCGTTACTCTGTATCCAACCCCGTGCTGTACCTGTCCTGGGGTATTGTTGTTGGACAGTGTAGAGGGAGATTTACTCTGTATCTAACCCTGTGCGTTACCTGTCCTGGGAGTGTTTGATGGGGTGGTGTAGAGGGAGCTTTACTCTTTATCTAACCCCGTGCTGTACCTGTCCTGGGGTGTTTGATGTAGACAGTGTAGAGGGAGACTTTACTCTGTATCTAACCCCGTGCTGTACCTGCCCTGGGAGTGTTTGAGGGGACAGTGCAGAGGGAGCTATATTCGGTGTCTAACCCCGTGCTGTACGTGTCCTGGGAGTCTGTGCTTAGGACAGTGTAGAGGGAGCTTTACTCTGTATCTAACCCCGTGTTGTACCTGCCCTGGGAGTGTTTGATGGGGACAGCGTAGAGGGAGCTTTACTCTGTATCTAACCCCGTGTTGTACCTGCCCTGGGAGTGTTTGATGGGGACAGCGTAGAGGGAGCTTTACTCTGTATCTAACCCTGTGCTGTACGTGTCCTGGGAGTGTTTGATGGGGACGGTGTAGAGGGAGCTTTACTCTGTATCTAACCCCGTGCTGTACCTGTCCTGGGAGTGTTTGATGGGGACGGTGTAGAGGGAGCTTTACTCTGTATCTAACCCCGTGCTGTACCTGTCCTGGGAGTGTTTGATGGGGACGGTGTAGAGGGAGCTTTACTCTGTATCTAACCCTGTGCTGTAACTCTCCTGGGAGTGTTTGATGTGGACAGTGTAGAAGGATCTTTACTCTGTATCTAACCCCGTGCTGTACATGCTTTGGGAGTGTTTGCTGGGGACAGTGTAGAATGACTTTTACTCTGTATCTAACCCCGTTCTGTACGTGTCCTGGGAGTGTTTGATGGGGACAGTGTAGAGGGAGTTTTACTCTGTATCTAACCCTGTGCTGTACCTGTCCTGGGAGTGTTTGATGGGGACAATGTAGAAGGATCTTTACTCTGTATCTAACCCCGTGCTGTACATGCTTTGGGAGTGTTTGCTGGGGACAGTGTAGAATGACTTTTACTCTGTATCTAACCCCGTTCTGTACCTGTCCGGGGAGTGTGTGCTGGGGTGGAGTAGAGGGAGCTTTACTCTGTATCTAACCCCGTGCTGTACCTGACCTGGGAGTGTTTGATGGGGACAGTGTAGAGGGAACTTTACTCTGCATCTACCCCCGTGTTTTCCCTGTCCTGAGAGTGTTTGATGGGGACAATGTAGAAGGAGCTTTACTCTGTATCTAACCCTGTGCGTTACCTGTCCTGGGAGTGTTTGCTGGGGACAGTGATGAAGGAGCTTTCCTCTTTATCTAACCCCATGCTGTATCTGTCCTGGGAGTGTTTGATGGGGACAGTGTAGAGGGAGCTTTACTCTGTATCTAACCCTGAGCTTTACCTGTCCTGGGAGTTTTTGATGTGGACAATGTAGAAGGAGCTTTACTCTGTATCTAACCCCGTGCTGTACCTGTCCTGGGAGTGTTTGATGGGGACAGTGTAGAGGGAGCTTTACTCTGTATCTAACCCCGTGCTGTACATGCCCTGGCAGTGTTTGATGGGGACAGTGTAGAGGGAGATTTACTCTTTATCTAACCCCGTGCTGTACCTGTCCTGGAGTGTTTGATGGGGACAATGTAGAGGGAGCTTTACTCTGTATCTAACCCCGTGCTGTACCTGTCCTGGGAGTGTGTGCTCGGGTGGAGTAAAGGGACTTTTACTCTGTATCTAACCCCGTGCTGTACCTGTCCTGGGAGTGTGTGCTCGGGTGGAGTAAAGGGACTTTTACTCTGTATCTAACCCCGTGCTGTACCTGTCCTGGGAGTGTTTGATGGGGACAGGGTAGAGGGAGATTTACTCTGTATCTAACCCCATGCTGTACCTGTCCTGGGAGTGTTTGTTTGGGACAGTTTAGAAAGAGCGTTACTCTGTATCTAACACCGTGCTGTACCTGTCCTGGGAGTGTTTGCTGGGGACAGTATAGAAGGAGCGTTACTCTCCATCTAACCCCGTGCTGTACCTGTCCTGGGAGTGTTTGATGGTGACAGGGTAGAGTGAGTTTTACTCTGTATCTAACCCTGTGCTGTACCTGTCCTGGGAGTGTTTGATGGGGACAGTGTAGAGGGAGTTTTACTCTGTATCTAACCCCGTGCTGCACCTGTCCTGGGAGTGTTTGCTGGGGACAGTGTAGAATGAGCTTTATTCTGTATCTAACCCCGTGCTGCACCTGTCCTGGGAGTGTTTGATAGGGACAGTGTAGAGGGAACTTTACTCTGTATCTAACCCTGTGCTGTTAATGCCCTGGGAGTGTTTGATGGGGACAGTGTAGAGGGAACTTTACTCTGTATCTAACCCTGTGCTGTAACTGCCCTGGGAGTGTTTGATGGGGACAGTGTAGAGGGAACTTTACTCTGCATCTACCCCCGTGCTGTCCCTGTCCTGTGAGTATTTGATGGGGGCAGTGTAGAGGGACTTTACTCTTTATCTAACCCTGTGCTGTACCTGTCCTGGGAGTGTTTGATGGGGACAATGTAGAAGGAGCTTTACTCTGTATCTAACCCCGTGCTGTACGTGTCCTGGGAGTGTTTGATGGGGACAGTGTAGAGGGAGCGTTACTCTGTATCTAACCCCGTGCGGTACCTGTCCTGGGGGTGTTGGATGTGGACAGTGTAGAGGGAGCTTTACTCTGTATCTAACCCCGTGCGTTACCCGTCCTGGGAGCGTTTGATGGGGACGGTGTAGAGGGAGCTTTACTCTATATCTAACCCCGTGCTGTACCGGTCCTGGGGGTGTTTGATGTAGACAGTGTAGAGGGAACTTTACTCTGGATCTAACCCCGTGCTGTACCTGCCCTGGGAGTGTTGAGGGGACAGTGCAGAGGGAGCTATATTCGGTGTCTAACCCCGTGCTGTACCTGTCCTGGGGTGTTGGATGTGGACAGTGTAGAGGGAGCTTTACTCTGTATCTAACCCCGTGCTGTACCTGTCCTGGGAGTGTTTGATGGGGACAGTGTAGAGGGAGCTTTACTCTGTATCTAACCCCGTGCTGTACCTGTCCTGGGAGTGTTTGATGGGGACATTGTAGAGGGAGCTTTACTCTGTATCTAACCCCGTGCGGTACCTGTCCTGGGAGTGTTTGATGGGGACAGTGTAGAGGGAGCTTTACTCTGCATCTAACCCCGTGTTGTACCTGCCCTGGGAGTGTTTGATGGGGACAGCTGTAGAGGGAGCTTTACTCTGTATCTAACCCTGTGCTGTACCTGTCCTGGGAGTGTTTGATGTGGACAGTGTAGAAGGATCTTTACTCTGTATCTAACCCCGTGCTGTACCTGCTTGGGAGTGTTTGCTGGGGACAGTGTAGAATGACTTTTACTCTGTATCTAACCCCGTTCTGTACGTGTCCTGGGAGTGTTTGATGGGGACAGTGTAGAGGGAGTTTTACTCTGTATCTAACCCTGTGCTGTACCTGTCCTGGGAGTGTTTGATGGTGACAGGGTAGAGTGAGTTTTACTCTGTATCTAACCCCGTGCTGTCCCTGTCCTGGGAGTGTTTGATGGGGGCAGTGTAGAGGGAGCTTTACTCTGTATCTAACCCCGTGCTGTCCCTGTCCTGGGAGTGTTTGATGGGGGCAGTGTAGAGG
The DNA here is from genome assembly GCF_017639515.1 of Carcharodon carcharias. Taxonomy (NCBI): domain Eukaryota; kingdom Metazoa; phylum Chordata; class Chondrichthyes; order Lamniformes; family Lamnidae; genus Carcharodon; species Carcharodon carcharias. The sequence goes on from NC_054500.1 coordinate 15,299,624, forward strand.
GAGCTTTACTCTGTATCTAACCCCGTGCTGCACCTGTCCTGGGAGTGTTTGCTGGGGACAGTGTAGAAGGAGATTTACGCTGTATCTAACCCCGTGCTGTACCTGTCCTGGGAGTGTTTGATGGGGACAGTGTAGAAGGAGATTTACGCTGTATCTAAGCCCATGCTATACCTGTCCTCGGAGTGTTTGATGGGGATAGTGTAGAGGGAACTTTACTCTGCATCTACCCCCGCGTTTTCCCTGTCCTGGGAGTGTTTGATGGGGGCAGTGCAAAGGGAACTTTACTCTTTATCTTACCCTGTGCTGTACCTGTCCTGGGAGTGTTTGATGGTAACAATGTAGAAGGAGCTTTACTCTGTATCTAACCCCGTGTTGTACGTGGCCTGGGAGTGTTTGATGGGGACAGTGTAGAGGGCGCTTTACTCTCTATCTAACCCCGTGTTGTACCTGTCCTGGGAGTGTTTGATGGGGACAGTGTAGAGGGCGGTTTACTCTCTATCTAACCCCGTGCTGTACCTGTCCTGGGAGTGTTTGATGGGGACAGTGTAGAGGGAGCTTTACTCTGTATCTAACCCCATGCTGTACCTGTCCTGGGAGTGTTTGATGGGGACAGTGTAGAGGGAGCTTTACTCTGTGTCTAACCCTGTGCTGTACCTGTCCTGGGAGTGTTTGATGGGGACAATGTAGAAGGATCTTTACTCTGTATCTAACCCCGTGCTGTACATGCTTTGGGAGTGTTTGCTGGGGACAGTGTAGAATGACTTTTACTCTGTATCTAACCCCGTTCTGTACCTGTCCGGGGAGTGTGTGCTGGGGTGGAGTAGAGGGAGCTTTACTCTGTATCTAACCCCGTGCTGTACCTGACCTGGGAGTGTTTGATGGGGACAGTGTAGAGGGAACTTTACTCTGCATCTACCCCCGTGTTTTCCCTGTCCTGAGAGTGTTTGATGGGGGCAGTGCAGAGGGAACTTTACTCTTTATCTTACCCTGTGCTATACCTGTCCTGGGAGTGTTTGATGGGGACAATGTAGAGGGAGCTTTACTCTGTATCTAAACCTGTGCTGTACGTGGCCTGGGAGTGTTTGATGGGGACAGTGTAGTAGGAGATTTACTCTTTATCTAACCCTGTGCTGTACCTGTCCTGGGAGTGTTGGTGGGGACAGTGTAGAGGGAGCGTTACTCTGTATCCAACCCCGTGCTGTACCTGTCCTGGGGGTATTTGTTGTGGACAGTGTAGAGGGAGCTTTACTCTGTATCTAACCCCGTGCGTTACCTGTCCTGGGAGTGTTTGCTGGGGTTGTGTAGAGGGAGCTTTACTCTGTATCTAACCCTGTGCTGTACCTGTCCTGGGAGTGTTTGCTGGGGTGGTGTAGAGGGAGATTTACTCTGTATCTAACCCCGTGCTGTACCTGTCCTGGGAGGGTTTGCTTGGGAAAGTGTAGAGGGAGCTTTACTCTGTATCTAACCCCATGCTGTACCTGTCCTGGGAGTGTTTGTTTGGGACAGTTTAGAAGGAGCGTTACTCTGTATCTAACACCGTGCTGTACCTGTCCTGGGAGTGTTTGCTGGGGACAGTATAGAAGGAGCGTTACTCTCCATCTAACCCCGTGCTGTACCTGTCCTGGGAGTGTTTGATGGTGACAGGGTAGAGTGAGTTTTACTCTGTATCTAACCCTGTGCTGTACCTGTCCTGGGAGTGTTTGATGGGGACAGTGTAGAGGGAGTTTTACTCTGTATCTAACCCCGTGCTGTACCTGTCCTGGGAGTGTTTGCTGGGGACAGTGTAGAATGAGCTTTACTCTGTATCTAACCCCGTGCTGGACCTGTCCTGGGAGTGTTTGATAGGGACAGTGTAGAGGGAACTTTACTCTGTATCTAACCCTGTGCTGTTAATGCCCTGGGAGTGTTTGATGGGGACAGTGTAGAGGGAACTTTACTCTGTATCTAACCCTGTGCTGTAACTGCCCTGGGAGTGTTTGATGGGGACAGTGTAGAGGGAACTTTACTCTGCATCTACCCCCGTGCTGTCCCTGTCCTGTGAGTATTTGATGGGGGCAGTGTAGAGGGACTTTACTCTTTATCTAACCCTGTGCTGTACCTGTCCTGGGAGTGTTTGATGGGGACAATGTAGAAGGAGCTTTACTCTGTATCTAACCCCGTGTTGTACCTGTCCTGGGAGTGTTTGATGGGGACAGTGTAGAAGGACCTTTACTCTGTATCTAACCCTGTGCTGTACCTGTCCTGGGAGTGTTTGATGGGGACAGTGTAGAGGGAGCGTTACTCTGTATCTAACCCCGTGCGGTACCTGTCCTGGGAGTGTTTGATGGGGACAGTGTAGAGGGAGCTTTACTCTGTATCTAACCCGTGCGTTACCCGTCCTGGGAGCGTTTGATGGGGACGGTGTAGAGGGAGCTTTACTCTATATCTAACCCCGTGCTGTACCGGTCCTGGGGTGTTTGATGTAGACAGTGCAGAGGGAACTTTACTCTGGATCTAACCCCGTGCTGTACCTGCCCTGGGAGTGTTGAGGGGACAGTGCAGAGGGAGCTATATTCGGTGTCTAACCCCGTGCTGTACGTGTCCTGGGAGTCTGTGCTTAGGACAGTGTAGAGGGAGCTTTACTCTGTATCTAACCCCGTGCTGTACCTGTCCTGGGAGTGTTTGATGGGGACAGTGTAGAGGGAGCTTTACTCTGTATCTAACCCTGTGCTGTACCTGTCCTGGGAGTGTTTGATGGGGACATTGTAGAGGGAGCTTTACTCTGCATCTAACCCCGTGTTGTACCTGCCCTGGGAGTGTTTGATGGGGACAGCGTAGAGGGAGCTTTACTCTGTATCTAACCCTGTGCTGTACCTGTCCTGGGAGTGTTTGCTGGGGACAGTGTAGAGGGAGTTTTACTCTGTATCTAACCCTGTGCTGTACCTGTCCTGGGAGTGTTTGATGGGGACAATGTAGAAGGATCTTTACTCTGTATCTAACCCCGTGCTGTACATGCTTTGGGAGTGTTTGCTGGGGACAGTGTAGAATGACTTTTACTCTGTATCTAACCCCGTTCTGTACGTGTCCTGGGAGTGTTTGATGGGGACAGTGTAGAGGGAGTTTTACTCTGTATCTAACCCTGTGCTGTACCTGTCCTGGGAGTGTTTGATGGGGACAATGTAGAAGGATCTTTACTCTGTATCTAACCCCGTGCTGTACATGCTTTGGGAGTGTTTGCTGGGGACAGTGTAGAATGACTTTTACTCTGTATCTAACCCCGTTCTGTACCTGTCCGGGGAGTGTGTGCTGGGGTGGAGTAGAGGGAGCTTTACTCTGTATCTAACCCCGTGCTGTACCTGACCTGGGAGTGTTTGATGGGGACAGTGTAGAGGGAACTTTACTCTGCATCTACCCCCGTGTTTTCCCTGTCCTGAGAGTGTTTGATGGGGGCAGTGCAGAGGGAACTTTACTCTTTATCTTACCCTGTGCTATACCTGTCCTGGGAGTGTTTGTTGGGGACAGTGTAGAGGGAGCTTTACTCTGTATCTAAACCCGTGCTGTACGTGGCCTGGGAGTGTTTGATGGGGACAGTGTAGTAGGAGATTTACTCTTTATCTAACCCCGTGCTGTACCTGTCCTGGGAGTGTTGGTGGGGACAGTGTAGAGGGAGCGTTACTCTCCATCTAACCCCGTGCTGTACCTGTCCTGGGAGTGTTTGATGGTGACAGGGTAGAGTGAGTTTTACTCTGTATCTAACCCCGTGCTGTCCCTGTCCTGGGAGTGTTTGATGGGGGCAGTGTAGAGGGAGCTTTACTCTGTATCTAACCCCGTGCTGTCCCTGTCCTGGGAGTGTTTGATGGGGGCAGTGTAGAGGGAGCTTTACTCTGTATCTAACCCCGTGCTGCACCTGTCCTGGGAGTGTTTGCTGGGGACAGTGTAGAAGGAGATTTACGCTGTATCTAACCCCGTGCTGTACCTGTCCTGGGAGTGTTTGATGGGGACAGTGTAGAAGGAGATTTACGCTGTATCTAAGCCCGTGCTGTACCTGCCCTGGGAGTGTTTGATGGGGATAGTGTAGAGGGAACTTTACTCTGCATCTACCCCCGCGTTTTCCCTGTCCTGGGAGTGTTTGATGGGGGCAGTGCAAAGGGAACTTTACTCTTTATCTTACCCTGTGCTGTACCTGTCCTGGGAGTGTTTGATGGTAACAATGTAGAAGGAGCTTTACTCTGTATCTAACCCCGTGTTGTACGTGGCCTGGGAGTGTTTGATGGGGACAGTGTAGAGGGCGCTTTACTCTCTATCTAACCCCGTGTTGTACCTGTCCTGGGAGTGTTTGATGGGGACAGTGTAGAGGGCGGTTTACTCTCTATCTAACCCCGTGCTGTACCTGTCCTGGGAGTGTTTGATGGGGACAGTGTAGAGGGAGCTTTACTCTGTATCTAACCCCATGCTGTACCTGTCCTGGGAGTGTTTGATGGGGACAGTGTAGAGGGAGCTTTACTCTGTGTCTAACCCTGTGCTGTACCTGTCCTGGGAGTGTTTGATGGGGACAATGTAGAAGGATCTTTACTCTGTATCTAACCCCGTGCTGTACATGCTTTGGGAGTGTTTGCTGGGGACAGTGTAGAATGACTTTTACTCTGTATCTAACCCCGTTCTGTACCTGTCCGGGGAGTGTGTGCTGGGGTGGAGTAGAGGGAGCTTTACTCTGTATCTAACCCCGTGCTGTACCTGACCTGGGATGTTTGATGGGGACAGTGTAGAGGGAACTTTACTCTGCATCTACCCCCGTGTTTTCCCTGTCCTGAGAGTGTTTGATGGGGGCAGTGCAGAGGGAACTTTACTCTTTATCTTACCCTGTGCTATACCTGTCCTGGGAGTGTTTGATGGGGACAATGTAGAAGGAGCTTTACTCTGTATCTAAACCCGTGCTGTACGTGGCCTGGGAGTGTTTGATGGGGACAGTGCAGAGAGAGCTTTACTCTGTATCTAACCCTGTGCTATACCTGTCCTGGGAGTGTTTGATGGGGACAATGTAGAAGGAGCTTTACTCTGTATCTAAACCCGTGCTGTACGTGGCCTGGGAGTGTTTGATGGGGACAGTGTAGTAGGAGATTTACTCTTTATCTAACCCTGTGCTGTACCTGTCCTGGGAGTGTTGGTGGGGACAGTGTAGAGGGAGCGTTACTCTGTATCCAACCCCGTGCTGTACCTGTCCTGGGGGTATTTGTTGTGGACAGTGTAGAGGGAGCTTTACTCTGTATCTAACCCCGTGCGTTACCTGTCCTGGGAGTGTTTGCTGGGGTGGTGTAGAGGGAGCTTTACTCTGTATCTAACCCTGTGCTGTACCTGTCCTGGGAGTGTTTGCTGGGGTGGTGTAGAGGGAGATTTACTCTGTATCTAACCCCGTGCTGTACCTGTCCTGGGAGGGTTTGCTTGGGAAAGTGTAGAGGGAGCTTTACTCTGTATCTAACCCCATGCTGTACCTGTCCTGGGAGTGTTTGTTTGGGACAGTTTAGAAGGAGCGTTACTCTGTATCTAACACCGTGCTGTACCTGTCCTGGGAGTGTTTGCTGGGGACAGTATAGAAGGAGCGTTACTCTCCATCTAACCCCGTGCTGTACCTGTCCTGGGAGTGTTTGATGGTGACAGGGTAGAGTGAGTTTTACTCTGTATCTAACCCTGTGCTGTACCTGTCCTGGGAGTGTTTGATGGGGACAGTGTAGAGGGAGTTTTACTCTGTATCTAACCCCGTGCTGTACCTGTCCTGGGAGTGTTTGCTGGGGACAGTGTAGAATGAGCTTTACTCTGTATCTAACCCCGTGCTGGACCTGTCCTGGGAGTGTTTGATAGGGACAGTGTAGAGGGAACTTTACTCTGTATCTAACCCTGTGCTGTTAATGCCCTGGGAGTGTTTGATGGGGACAGTGTAGAGGGAACTTTACTCTGTATCTAACCCTGTGCTGTAACTGCCCTGGGAGTGTTTGATGGGGACAGTGTAGAGGGAACTTTACTCTGCATCTACCCCCGTGCTGTCCCTGTCCTGTGAGTATTTGATGGGGGCAGTGTAGAGGGACTTTACTCTTTATCTAACCCTGTGCTGTACCTGTCCTGGGAGTGTTTGATGGGGACAATGTAGAAGGAGCTTTACTCTGTATCTAACCCCGTGTTGTACCTGTCCTGGGAGTGTTTGATGGGGACAGTGTAGAAGGACCTTTACTCTGTATCTAACCCTGTGCTGTACCTGTCCTGGGAGTGTTTGATGGGGACAGTGTAGAGGGAGCGTTACTCTGTATCTAACCCCGTGCGGTACCTGTCCTGGGAGTGTTTGATGGGGACAGTGTAGAGGGAGCTTTACTCTGTATCTAACCCCGTGCGTTACCCGTCCTGGGAGCGTTTGATGGGGACGGTGTAGAGGGAGCTTTACTCTATATCTAACCCCGTGCTGTACCGGTCCTGGGGGTGTTTGATGTAGACAGTGTAGAGGGAACTTTACTCTGGATCTAACCCCGTGCTGTACCTGCCCTGGGAGTGTTGAGGGGACAGTGCAGAGGGAACTATATTCGGTGTCTAACCCCGTGCTGTACGTGTCCTGGGAGTCTGTGCTTAGGACAGTGTAGAGGGAGCTTTACTCTGTATCTAACCCCGTGCTGTACCTGTCCTGGGAGTGTTTGATGGGGACAGTGTAGAGGGAGCTTTACTCTGTATCTAACCCTGTGCTGTACCTGCCCTGGGAGTGTTTGATGGGGACAGTGTAGAGGGAGCTTTACTCTGTATCTAACCCCGTGCTGTACCTGTCCTGGGAGTGTTTGATGGGGACATTGTAGAGGGAGCTTTACTCTGCATCTAACCCCGTGTTGTACCTGCCCTGGGAGTGTTTGATGGGGACAGCGTAGAGGGAGCTTTACTCTGTATCTAACCCTGTGCTGTACCTGTCCTGGGAGTGTTTGCTGGGGACAGTGTAGAGGGAGTTTTACTCTGTATCTAACCCTGTGCTGTACCTGTCCTGGGAGTGTTTGATGGGGACAATGTAGAAGGATCTTTACTCTGTATCTAACCCCGTGCTGTACATGCTTTGGGAGTGTTTGCTGGGGACAGTGTAGAATGACTTTTACTCTGTATCTAACCCCGTTCTGTACGTGTCCTGGGAGTGTTTGATGGGGACAGTGTAGAGGGAGTTTTACTCTGTATCTAACCCTGTGCTGTACCTGTCCTGGGAGTGTTTGATGGGGACAATGTAGAAGGATCTTTACTCTGTATCTAACCCCGTGCTGTACATGCTTTGGGAGTGTTTGCTGGGGACAGTGTAGAATGACTTTTACTCTGTATCTAACCCCGTTCTGTACCTGTCCGGGGAGTGTGTGCTGGGGTGGAGTAGAGGGAGCTTTACTCTGTATCTAACCCCGTGCTGTACCTGACCTGGGAGTGTTTGATGGGGACAGTGTAGAGGGAACTTTACTCTGCATCTACCCCCGTGTTTTCCCTGTCCTGAGAGTGTTTGATGGGGGCAGTGCAGAGGGAACTTTACTCTTTATCTTACCCTGTGCTATACCTGTCCTGGGAGTGTTTGTTGGGGACAGTGTAGAGGGAGCTTTACTCTGTATCTAAACCCGTGCTGTACGTGGCCTGGGAGTGTTTGATGGGGACAGTGTAGTAGGAGATTTACTCTTTATCTAACCCCGTGCTGTACCTGTCCTGGGAGTGTTGGTGGGGACAGTGTAGAGGGAGCGTTACTCTCCATCTAACCCCGTGCTGTACCTGTCCTGGGAGTGTTTGATGGTGACAGGGTAGAGTGAGTTTTACTCTGTATCTAACCCCGTGCTGTCCCTGTCCTGGGAGTGTTTGATGGGGGCAGTGTAGAGGGAGCTTTACTCTGTATCTAACCCCGTGCTGTCCCTGTCCTGGGAGTGTTTGATGGGGGCAGTGTAGAGGGAGCTTTACTCTGTATCTAACCCCGTGCTGCACCTGTCCTGGGAGTGTTTGCTGGGGACAGTGTAGAAGGAGATTTACGCTGTATCTAACCCCGTGCTGTACCTGTCCTGGGAGTGTTTGATGGGGACAGTGTAGAAGGAGATTTACGCTGTATCTAAGCCCATGCTATACCTGTCCTCGGAGTGTTTGATGGGGATAGTGTAGAGGGAACTTTACTCTGCATCTACCCCCGCGTTTTCCCTGTCCTGGGAGTGTTTGATGGGGGCAGTGCAAAGGGAACTTTACTCTTTATCTTACCCTGTGCTGTACCTGTCCTGGGAGTGTTTGATGGTAACAATGTAGAAGGAGCTTTACTCTGTATCTAACCCCGTGTTGTACGTGGCCTGGGAGTGTTTGATGGGGACAGTGTAGAGGGCGCTTTACTCTCTATCTAACCCCGTGTTGTACCTGTCCTGGGAGTGTTTGATGGGGACAGTGTAGAGGGCGGTTTACTCTCTATCTAACCCCGTGCTGTACCTGTCCTGGGAGTGTTTGATGGGGACAGTGTAGAGGGAGCTTTACTCTGTATCTAACCCCATGCTGTACCTGTCCTGGGAGTGTTTGATGGGGACAGTGTAGAGGGAGCTTTACTCTGTGTCTAACCCTGTGCTGTACCTGTCCTGGGAGTGTTTGATGGGGACAATGTAGAAGGATCTTTACTCTGTATCTAACCCCGTGCTGTACATGCTTTGGGAGTGTTTGCTGGGGACAGTGTAGAATGACTTTTACTCTGTATCTAACCCCGTTCTGTACCTGTCCGGGGAGTGTGTGCTGGGGTGGAGTAGAGGGAGCTTTACTCTGTATCTAACCCCGTGCTGTACCTGACCTGGGATGTTTGATGGGGACAGTGTAGAGGGAACTTTACTCTGCATCTACCCCCGTGTTTTCCCTGTCCTGAGAGTGTTTGATGGGGGCAGTGCAGAGGGAACTTTACTCTTTATCTTACCCTGTGCTATACCTGTCCTGGGAGTGTTTGATGGGGACAATGTAGAAGGAGCTTTACTCTGTATCTAAACCCGTGCTGTACGTGGCCTGGGAGTGTTTGATGGGGACAGTGCAGAGAGAGCTTTACTCTGTATCTAACCCTGTGCTATACCTGTCCTGGGAGTGTTTGATGGGGACAATGTAGAAGGAGCTTTACTCTGTATCTAAACCCGTGCTGTACGTGGCCTGGGAGTGTTTGATGGGGACAGTGTAGTAGGAGATTTACTCTTTATCTAACCCTGTGCTGTACCTGTCCTGGGAGTGTTGGTGGGGACAGTGTAGAGGGAGCGTTACTCTGTATCCAACCCCGTGCTGTACCTGTCCTGGGGGTATTTGTTGTGGACAGTGTAGAGGGAGCTTTACTCTGTATCTAACCCCGTGCGTTACCTGTCCTGGGAGTGTTTGCTGGGGTGGTGTAGAGGGAGCTTTACTCTGTATCTAACCCTGTGCTGTACCTGTCCTGGGAGTGTTTGCTGGGGTGGTGTAGAGGGAGATTTACTCTGTATCTAACCCCGTGCTGTACCTGTCCTGGGAGGGTTTGCTTGGGAAAGTGTAGAGGGAGCTTTACTCTGTATCTAACCCCGTGCTGTACCTGTCCTGGGAGGGTTTGCTTGGGAAAGTGTAGAGGGAGCTTTACTCTGTATCTAACCCCATGCTGTACCTGTCCTGGGAGTGTTTGCTGGGGACAGTATAGAAGGAGCGTTACTCTCCATCTAACCCCGTGCTGTACCTGTCCTGGGAGTGTTTGATGGTGACAGGGTAGAGTGAGTTTTACTCTGTATCTAACCCTGTGCTGTACCTGTCCTGGGAGTGTTTGATGGGGACAGTGTAGAGGGAGTTTTACTCTGTATCTAACCCCGTGCTGTACCTGTCCTGGGAGTGTTTGCTGGGGACAGTGTAGAATGAGCTTTACTCTGTATCTAACCCCGTGCTGGACCTGTCCTGGGAGTGTTTGATAGGGACAGTGTAGAGGGAACTTTACTCTGTATCTAACCCTGTGCTGTTAATGCCCTGGGAGTGTTTGATGGGGACAGTGTAGAGGGAACTTTACTCTGTATCTAACCCTGTGCTGTAACTGCCCTGGGAGTGTTTGATGGGGACAGTGTAGAGGGAACTTTACTCTGCATCTACCCCCGTGCTGTCCCTGTCCTGTGAGTATTTGATGGGGGCAGTGTAGAGGGACTTTACTCTTTATCTAACCCTGTGCTGTACCTGTCCTGGGAGTGTTTGATGGGGACAATGTAGAAGGAGCTTTACTCTGTATCTAACCCCGTGTTGTACCTGTCCTGGGAGTGTTTGATGGGGACAGTGTAGAAGGACCTTTACTCTGTATCTAACCCTGTGCTGTACCTGTCCTGGGAGTGTTTGATGGGGACAGTGTAGAGGGAGCGTTACTCTGTATCTAACCCCGTGCGGTACCTGTCCTGGGAGTGTTTGATGGGGGCAGTGTAGAGGGAGCTTTACTCTGTATCTAACCCCGTGCGTTACCCGTCCTGGGAGCGTTTGATGGGGACGGTGTAGAGGGAGCTTTACTCTATATCTAACCCCGTGCTGTACCGGTCCTGGGGGTGTTTGATGTAGACAGTGTAGAGGGAACTTTACTCTGGATCTAACCCCGTGCTGTACCTGCCCTGGGAGTGTTGAGGGGACAGTGCAGAGGGAGCTATATTCGGTGTCTAACCCCGTGCTGTACGTGTCCTGGGAGTCTGTGCTTAGGACAGTGTAGAGGGAGCTTTACTCTGTATCTAACCCCGTGCTGTACCTGTCCTGGGAGTGTTTGATGGGGACAGTGTAGAGGGAGCTTTACTCTGTATCTAACCCTGTGCTGTACCTGCCCTGGGAGTGTTTGATGGGGACATTGTAGAGGGAGCTTTACTCTGCATCTAACCCCGTGTTGTACCTGCCCTGGGAGTGTTTGATGGGGACAGCGTAGAGGGAGCTTTACTCTGTATCTAACCCCGTGCTGTACCTGTCCTGGGGGTGTTTGATGTAGACAGTGTAGAGGGAACTTTACTCTGTATCTAACCCTGTGCTGTACCTGTCCTGGGAGTGTTTGCTGGGGACAGTGTAGAGGGAGTTTTACTCTGTATCTAACCCTGTGCTGTACCTGTCCTGGGAGTGTTTGATGGGGACAATGTAGAAGGATCTTTACTCTGTATCTAACCCCGTGCTGTACATGCTTTGGGAGTGTTTGCTGGGGACAGTGTAGAATGACTTTTACTCTGTATCTAACCCCGTTCTGTACCTGTCCGGGGAGTGTGTGCTGGGGTGGAGTAGAGGGAGCTTTACTCTGTATCTAACCCCGTGCTGTACCTGACCTGGGAGTGTTTGATGGGGACAGTGTAGAGGGAACTTTACTCTGCATCTACCCCCGTGTTTTCCCTGTCCTGAGAGTGTTTGATGGGGGCAGTGCAGAGGGAACTTTACTCTTTATCTTACCCTGTGCTATACCTGTCCTGGGAGTGTTTGTTGGGGACAGTGTAGAGGGAGCTTTACTCTGTATCTAACCCTGTGCTATACCTGTCCTGGGAGTGTTTGATGGGGACAGTATAGAGGGAGCTTTACTCTGTATCTAACCCCGTGCTGTACCTGTCCTGGGAGTGTTTGATGGGGACAATGTAGAAGGAGCTTTACTCTGTATCTAAACCCGTGCTGTACGTGGCCTGGGAGTGTTTGATGGGGACAGTGTAGTAGGAGATTTACTCTTTATCTAACCCTGTGCTGTACCTGTCCTGGGAGTGTTGGTGGGGACAGTGTAGAGGGAGCGTTACTCTGTATCCAACCCCGTGCTGTACCTGTCCTGGGGGTATTTGTTGTGGACAGTGTAGAGGGAGCTTTACTCTGTATCTAACTCTGTGCTGTACCTGTCCTGGGAGTGTTTGATGGGGACAGTGTAGAGGGAGCTTTACTCTGTATCTAACCCTGTGCTGTACCTGTCCTGGGAGTGTTTGATGGGGACAGTGTAGAGGGAGCTTTACTCTGTATCTAACCCCGTGCGTTACCTGTCCTGGGAGTGTTTGCTGGGGTGGTGTAGAGGGAGCTTTACTCTCTATCTAACCCCGTGCTGTACCTGTCCTGGGAGGGTTTGCTTGGGAAAGTGTAGAGGGAGCTTTACTCTGTATCTAACCCCATGCTGTACCTGTCCTGGGAGTGTTTGCTGGGGTGGTGTAGAGGGAGATTTACTCTGTATCTAACCCCGTGCTGTACCTGTCCTGGGGGTGTTTGCTGGGGTGGTGTAGAGGGAGCTTTACTCTGTATCTAACCCTGTGCTGTACCTGTCCTGGGAGGGTTTGCTTGGGAAAGTGTAGAGGGAGCTTTACTCTGTATCTAACCCCATGCTGTACCTGTCCTGGGAGTGTTTGTTTGGGACAGTTTAGAAGGAGCGTTACTCTGTATCTAACACCGTGCTGTACCTGTCCTGGGAGTGTTTGCTGGGGACAGTATAGAAGGAGCGTTACTCTCCATCTAACCCCGTGCTGTACCTGTCCTGGGAGTGTTTGATGGTGACAGGGTAGAGTGAGTTTTACTCTGTATCTAACCCTGTGCTGTACCTGTCCTGGGAGTGTTTGATGGGGACAGTGTAGAGGGAGTTTTACTCTGTATCTAACCCCGTGCTGTACCTGTCCTGGGAGTGTTTGAGGGGACAGTGTAGAAGGATCTTTACTCTGTATCTAACCCCATGCTGTACGTGTCCTGGGAGTGTTTGATGGGGACAGTGTAGAAGGAGCTATACGCTGTATCTAAGCCCGTGCTGTACGTGTCCTCGGAATGTTTGATGGGGACAGTGTAGAGGGAACTTTACTCTGCATCTACCCCCGTGCTGTCCCTGTCCTGGGAGTGTTTGATGGGGACAGTGTAGAGGGAGCTTTACTCTGTATCTAACCCCGTGCTGCACCTGTCCTGGGAGTGTTTGCTGGGGACAGTGTAGAAGGAGATTTACGCTGTATCTAACCCCATGCTATACCTGTCCTCGGAGTGTTTGATGGGGATAGTGTAGAGGGAACTTTACTCTGCATCTACCCCCGTGTTTTCCCTGTCCTGGGAGTGTTTGATGGGGGCAGTGCAAAGGGAACTTTACTCTTTATCTTACCCTGTGCTGTACCTGTCCTGGGAGTGTTTGATGGTAACAATGTAGAAGGAGCTTTACTCTGTATCTAACCCCGTGTTGTACGTGGCCTGGGAGTGTTTGATGGGGACAGTGTAGAGGGAGATTTACTCTGTATCTAACCCCGTGCTGTACCTGTCCTGGGAGTGTTTGATGGGGACAGTGTAGTAGGAGATTTACTCTTTATCTAACCCCGTGCTGTACCTGTCCTGGGAGTGTTGGTGGGGACAGTGTAGAGGGAGCGTTACTCTGTATCCAACCCCGTGCTGTACCTGTCCTGGGGGTATTTGTTGTGGACAGTGTAGAGGGAGCTTTACTCTGTATCTAACCCCGTGCGTTACCTGTCCTGGGAGTGTTTGCTGGGGTGGTGTAGAGGGAGCTTTACTCTGTATCTAACCCCGTGCTGTACCTGTCCTGGGGGTGTTTGATGTAGACAGTGTAGAGGGAACTTTACTCTGGATCTAACCCCGTGCTGTACCTGCCCTGGGAGTGTTGAGGGGACAGTGCAGAGGGAGCTATATTCGGTGTCTAACCCCGTGCTGTACGTGTCCTGGGAGTCTGTGCTTAGGACAGTGTAGAGGGAGCTTTACTCTGTATCTAACCCCGTGCTGTACCTGTCCTGGGAGTGTTTGATGGGGACAGTGTAGAGGGAGCTTTACTCTGTATCTAACCCTGTGCTGTCCCTGTCCTGGGAGTGTTTGATGTGGACAGTGTAGAGGGAGCTTTACTCTGTATCTAACCCCGTGCTGTACCTGTCCTGAGAGTGTTTGATGGGGACAGTGTAGAGGGAGCTTTACTCTGTATCTAACGCTGTGCTGTACCTGTCCTGGGAGTGTTTGCTGGGGTGGTGTAGAGGGAGATTTACTCTGTATCTAACCCCGTGCTGTACCTGTCCTGGGAGGGTTTGCTTGGGAAAGTGTAGAGGGAGCTTTACTCTGTATCTAACCCCATGCTGTACCTGTCCTGGGAGTGTTTGTTTGGGACAGTTTAGAAGGAGCGTTACTCTGTATCTAACACCGTGCTGTACCTGTCCTGGGAGTGTTTGCTGGGGACAGTATAGAAGGAGCGTTACTCTCCATCTAACCCCGTGCTGTACCTGTCCTGGGAGTGTTTGATGGTGACAGGGTAGAGTGAGTTTTACTCTGTATCTAACCCTGTGCTGTACCTGTCCTGGGAGTGTTTGATGGGGACAGTGTAGAGGGAGTTTTACTCTGTATCTAACCCCGTGCTGTACCTGTCCTGGGAGTGTTTGCTGGGGACAGTGTAGAATGAGCTTTACTCTGTATCTAACCCCGTGCTGGACCTGTCCTGGGAGTGTTTGATAGGGACAGTGTAGAGGGAACTTTACTCTGTATCTAACCCTGTGCTGTTAATGCCCTGGGAGTGTTTGATGGGGACAGTGTAGAGGGAACTTTACTCTGTATCTAACCCTGTGCTGTAACTGCCCTGGGAGTGTTTGATGGGGACAGTGTAGAGGGAACTTTACTCTGCATCTACCCCCGTGCTGTCCCTGTCCTGTGAGTATTTGATGGGGGCAGTGTAGAGGGACTTTACTCTTTATCTAACCCTGTGCTGTACCTGTCCTGGGAGTGTTTGATGGGGACAATGTAGAAGGAGCTTTACTCTGTATCTAACCCCGTGCTGTACGTGTCCTGGGAGTGTTTGCTGGGGACAGTATAGAAGGAGCATTACTCTGTATCTAACCCCGTGCGGTACCTGTCCTGGGGGTGTTGGATGTGGACAGTGTAGAGGGAGCTTTACTCTGTATCTAACCCCGTGCGTTACCCGTCCTGGGAGCGTTTGATGGGGACGGTGTAGAGGGAGCTTTACTCTATATCTAACCCCGTGCTGTACCGGTCCTGGGGGTGTTTGATGTAGACAGTGTAGAGGGAACTTTACTCTGGATCTAACCCCGTGCTGTACCTGCCCTGGGAGTGTTGAGGGGACAGTGCAGAGGGAGCTATATTCGGTGTCTAACCCCGTGCTGTACGTGTCCTGGGAGTCTGTGCTTAGGACAGTGTAGAGGGAGCTTTACTCTGTATCTAACCCCGTGCTGTACCTGCCCTGGGAGTGTTTGATGGGGACAGTGTAGAGGGAGCTTTACTCTGTATCTAACCCCGTGCTGAACCTGCCCTGGGAGTGTTTGATGGGGACAGTGTAGAGGGAGCTTTACTCTGTATCTAACCCCGTGCTGTACCTGTCCTGGGAGTGTTTGATGGGTAATTGTAGAGGGAGCTTTACTCTGCATCTAACCCCGTGCTGTACCTGTCCTGGGAGTGTTTGATGGGGACAGTGTAGAGGGAGCTTTACTCTGTATCTAACCCCGTGCTGTACCTGCCCTGGGAGTGTTTGATGGGGACAGTGTAGAGGGAGCTTTACTCTGTATCTAACCCCGTGCTGTACCTGTCCTGGGAGTGTTTGATGGGGAAGGTGTACAGGGAGCTTTACTCTGTATCTAACCCCGTGCTGTACCTGTCCTGGGAGTGTTTGATGGGGACAGTGTAGAGGGAGCTTTACTCTGTATCTAACCCTGTGCTGTAACTCTCCTGGGAGTGTTTGATGTGGACAGTGTAGAAGGATCTTTACTCTGTATCTAACCCCGTGCTGTACATGCTTTGGGAGTGTTTGCTGGGGACAGTGTAGAATGACTTTTACTCTGTATCTAACCCCGTTCTGTACCTGTCCTGGGAGTGTTTGATGGGGACAGTGTAGAGGGAGTTTTACTCTGTATCTAACCCTGTGCTGTACCTGTCCTGGGAGTGTTTGATGGGGACAATGTAGAAGGATCTTTACTCTGTATCTAACCCCGTGCTGTACATGCTTTGGGAGTGTTTGCTGGGGACAGTGTAGAATGACTTTTACTCTGTATCTAACCCCGTTCTGTACCTGTCCGGGGAGTGTGTGCTGGGGTGGAGTAGAGGGAGCTTTACTCTGTATCTAACCCCGTGCTGTACCTGACCTGGGAGTGTTTGATGGGGACAGTGTAGAGGGAACTTTACTCTGCATCTACCCCCGTGTTTTCCCTGTCCTGAGAGTGTTTGATGGGGGCAGTGCAGAGGGAACTTTACTCTTTATCTTACCCTGTGCTATACCTGTCCTGGGAGTGTTTGTTGGGGACAGTGTAGAGGGAGCTTTACTCTGTATCTAAACCCGTGCTGTACGTGGCCTGGGAGTGTTTGATGGGGACAGTGCAGAGAGAGCTTTACTCTGTATCTAACCCTGTGCTATACCTGTCCTGGGAGTGTTTGATGGGGACAATGTAGAAGGAGCTTTACTCTGTATCTAAACCCATGCTGTACGTGGCCTGGGAGTGTTTGATGGGGACAGTGTAGTAGGAGATTTACTCTTTATCTAACCCTGTGCTGTACCTGTCCTGGGAGTGTTGGTGGGGACAGTGTAGAGGGAGCGTTACTCTGTATCCAACCCCGTGCTGTACCTGTCCTGGGGGTATTTGTTGTGGACAGTGTAGAGGGAGCTTTACTCTGTATCTAACCCCATGCTGTACCTGTCCTGGGAGTGTTTGCTGGGGTGGTGTAGAGGGAGCTTTACTCTGTATCTAACCCTGTGCTGTACCTGTCCTGGGAGTGTTTGCTGGGGTGGTGTAGAGGGAGATTTACTCTGTATCTAACCCCGTGCTGTACCTGTCCTGGGAGGGTTTGCTTGGGAAAGTGTAGAGGGAGCTTTACTCTGTATCTAACCCCATGCTGTACCTGTCCTGGGAGTGTTTGTTTGGGACAGTTTAGAAGGAGCGTTACTCTGTATCTAACACCGTGCTGTACCTGTCCTGGGAGTGTTTGCTGTGGACAGTATAGAAGGAGCGTTACTCTCCATCTAACCCCGTGCTGTACCTGTCCTGGGAGTGTTTGATGGTGACAGGGTAGAGTGAGTTTTACTCTGTATCTAACCCTGTGCTGTACCTGTCCTGGGAGTGTTTGATGGGGACAGTGTAGAGTTAGCTTTACTCTGTATCTAACCCCGTGCTGTACCTGTCCTGGGAGTGTTTGAGGGGACAGTGTAGAAGGATCTTTACTCTGTATCTAACCCCATGCTGTACGTGTCCTGGGAGTGTTTGATGGGGACAGTGTAGAAGGAGCTATACGCTGTATCTAAGCCCGTGCTGTACGTGTCCTCGGAATGTTTGATGGGGACAGTGTAGAGGGAACTTTACTCTGCATCTACCCCCGTGCTGTCCCTGTCCTGGGAGTGTTTGATGGGGACAGTGTAGAGGGAGCTTTACTCTGTATCTAACCCCGTGCTGCACCTGTCCTGGGAGTGTTTGCTGGGGACAGTGTAGAAGGAGATTTACGCTGTATCTAACCCCATGCTATACCTGTCCTCGGAGTGTTTGATGGGGATAGTGTAGAGGGAACTTTACTCTGCATCTACCCCCGTGTTTTCCCTGTCCTGGGAGTGTTTGATGGGGGCAGTGCAAAGGGAACTTTACTCTTTATCTTACCCTGTGCTGTACCTGTCCTGGGAGTGTTTGATGGTAACAATGTAGAAGGAGCTTTACTCTGTATCTAACCCCGTGTTGTACGTGGCCTGGGAGTGTTTGATGGGGACAGTGTAGAGGGAGATTTACTCTGTATCTAACCCCGTGCTGTACCTGTCCTGGGAGTGTTTGATGGGGACAGTGTAGTAGGAGATTTACTCTTTATCTAACCCCGTGCTGTACCTGTCCTGGGAGTGTTGGTGGGGACAGTGTAGAGGGAGCGTTACTCTGTATCTAACCCCGTGCTGTACCTGTCCTGGGAGTGTTTGATGGGGACAGTGTAGTAGGAGATTTACTCTTTATCTAACCCCGTGCTGTACCTGTCCTGGGAGTGTTGGTGGGGACAGTGTAGACGGAGTTTTACTCTGTATCCAACCCCGTGCTGTACCTGTCCTGGGGGTATTTGTTGTGGACAGTGTAGAGGGAGCTTTACTCTGTATCTAACCCCGTGCGTTACCTGTCCTGGGAGTGTTTGCTGGGGTGGTGTAGAGGGAGCTTTACTCTGTATCTAACCCCGTGCTGTACCTGTCCTGGGAGTGTTTGATGGGGACAGTGTAGTAGGAGATTTACTCTTTATCTAACCCCGTGCTGTACCTGTCCTGGGAGTGTTGGTGGGGACAGTGTAGACGGAGTTTTACTCTGTATCCAACCCCGTGCTGTACCTGTCCTGGGGGTATTTGTTGTGGACAGTGTAGAGGGAGCTTTACTCTGTATCTAACCCCGTGCTGTACCTGTCCTGGGAGTGTTTGATGGGGACAGTGTAGTAGATTTACTCTTTATCTAACCCCGTGCTGTACCTGTCCTGGGAGTGTTGGTGGGGACAGTGTAGACGGAGTTTTACTCTGTATCCAACCCCGTGCTGTACCTGTCCTGGGGGTATTTGTTGTGGACAGTGTAGAGGGAGCTTTACTCTGTATCTAACCCCGTGCGTTACCTGTCCTGGGAGTGTTTGCTGGGGTGGTGTAGAGGGAGCTTTACTCTGTATCTAACCCCGTGCTGTACCTGTCCTGGGGGTGTTTGATGTAGACAGTGTAGAGGGAACTTTACTCTGGATCTAACCCCGTGCTGTACCTGCCCTGGGAGTGTTGAGGGGACAGTGCAGAGGGAGCTATATTCGGTGTCTAACCCCGTGCTGTACGTGTCCTGGGAGTCTGTGCTTAGGACAGTGTAGAGGGTGCTTTACTCTGTATCTAACCCCGTGCTGTACCTGTCCTGGGAGTGTTTGATGGGGACAGTGTAGAGGGAGCTTTACTCTGTATCTAACCCCGTGTTGTACCTGTCCTGGGAGTGTTTGATGGGGACATTGTAGAGGGAGCTTTACTCTGCATCTAACCCCGTGTTGTACCTGCCCTGGGAGTGTTTGATGGGGACAGCGTAGAGGGAGCTTTACTCTGTATCTAACCCTGTGCTGTACCTGCCCTGGGAGTGTTTGATGGGGACAGTGTAGAGGGAGCTTTACTCTGTATCTAACCCTGTGCTGTACCTGCCCTGGGAGTGTTTGATGGGGACGGTGTAGAGGGAGCTTTACTCTGTATCTAACCCTGTGCTGTAACTCTCCTGGGAGTGTTTGATGTGGACAGTGTAGAAGGATCTTTACTCTGTATCTAACCCCGTGCTGTACATGCTTTGGGAGTGTTTGCTGGGGACAGTGTAGAATGACTTTTACTCTGTATCTAACCCCGTTCTGTACGTGTCCTGGGAGTGTTTGATGGGGACAGTGTAGAGGGAGTTTTACTCTGTATCTAACCCTGTGCTGTACCTGTCCTGGGAGTGTTTGATGGGGACAATGTAGAAGGATCTTTACTCTGTATCTAACCCCGTGCTGTACATGCTTTGGGAGTGTTTGCTGGGGACAGTGTAGAATGACTTTTACTCTGTATCTAACCCCGTTCTGTACCTGTCCGGGGAGTGTGTGCTGGGGACAGTGTAGAGAGAGCTTTACTCTGTATCTAACCCCGTGCTGTACCTGACCTGGGAGTGTTTGATGTGGACAGTGTAGAGGGAACTTTACTCTGCATCTACCCCCGTGTTTTCCCTGTCCTGAGAGTGTTTGATGGGGGCAGTGCAGAGGGAACTTTACTCTTTATCTTACCCTGTGCTATACCTGTCCTGGGAGTGTTTGTTGGGGACAGTGTAGAGGGAGCTTTACTCTGTATCTAAACCCGTGCTGTACGTGGCCTGGGAGTGTTTGATGGGGACAGTGTAGTAGGAGATTTACTCTTTATCTAACCCTGTGCTGTACCTGTCCTGGGAGTGTTGGTGGGGACAGTGTAGAGGGAGCGTTACTCTGTATCCAACCCCGTGCTGTACCTGTCCTGGGGGTATTTGTTGTGGACAGTGTAGAGGGAGCTTTACTCTGTATCTAACCCCGTGCGTTACCTGTCCTGGGAGTGTGTGCTGGGGTGGAGTAGAGGGAGCTTTACTCTGTATCTAACCCCGTGCTGTACCTGACCTGGGAGTGTTTGATGGGGACAGTGTAGAGGGAACTTTACTCTGCATCTACCCCCGTGTTTTCCCTGTCCTGAGAGTGTTTGATGGGGGCAGTGCAGAGGGAACTTTACTCTTTATCTTACCCTGTGCTATACCTGTCCTGGGAGTGTTTGTTGGGGACAGTGTAGAGGGAGCTTTACTCTGTATCTAAACCCGTGCTGTACGTGGCCTGGGAGTGTTTGATGGGGACAGTGTAGTAGGAGATTTACTCTTTATCTAACCCTGTGCTGTACCTGTCCTGGGAGTGTTGGTGGGGACAGTGTAGAGGGAGCGTTACTCTGTATCCAACCCCGTGCTGTACCTGTCCTGGGGGTATTTGTTGTGGACAGTGTAGAGGGAGCTTTACTCTGTATCTAACCCCGTGCGTTACCTGTCCTGGGAGTGTTTGCTGGGGTGGTGTAGAGGGAGCTTTACTCTGTATCTAACCCTGTGCTGTACCTGTCCTGGGAGTGTTTGCTGGGGTGGTGTAGAGGGAGATTTACTCTGTATCTAACCCCGTGCTGTACCTGTCCTGGGAGGGTTTGCTTGGGAAAGTGTAGAGGGAGCTTTACTCTGTATCTAACCCCGTGCTGTACCTGTCCTGGGAGTGTTTGTTTGGGACAGTTTAGAAGGAGCGTTACTCTGTATCTAACACCGTGCTGTACCTGTCCTGGGAGTGTTTGCTGGGGACAGTATAGAAGGAGCGTTACTCTCCATCTAACCCCGTGCTGTACCTGTCCTGGGAGTGTTTGATGGTGACAGGGTAGAGTGAGTTTTACTCTGTATCTAACCCTGTGCTGTACCTGTCCTGGGAGTGTTTGATGGGGACAGTGTAGAGGGAGTTTTACTCTGTATCTAACCCCGTGCTGTACCTGTCCTGGGAGTGTTTGCTGGGGACAGTGTAGAATGAGCTTTACTCTGTATCTAACCCCGTGCTGGACCTGTCCTGGGAGTGTTTGATAGGGACAGTGTAGAGGGAACTTTACTCTGTATCTAACCCTGTGCTGTTAATGCCCTGGGAGTGTTTGATGGGGACAGTGTAGAGGGAACTTTACTCTGTATCTAACCCTGTGCTGTAACTGCCCTGGGAGTGTTTGATGGGGACAGTGTAGAGGGAACTTTACTCTGCATCTACCCCCGTGCTGTCCCTGTCCTGTGAGTATTTGATGGGGGCAGTGTAGAGGGACTTTACTCTTTATCTAACCCTGTGCTGTACCTGTCCTGGGAGTGTTTGATGGGGACAATGTAGAAGGAGCTTTACTCTGTATCTAACCCCGTGCTGTACGTGTCCTGGGAGTGTTTGATGGGGACAGTGTAGAGGGAGCGTTACTCTGTATCTAACCCCGTGCGGTACCTGTCCTGGGGGTGTTGGATGTGGACAGTGTAGAGGGAGCTTTACTCTGTATCTAACCCCGTGCGTTACCCGTCCTGGGAGCGTTTGATGGGGACGGTGTAGAGGGAGCTTTACTCTATATCTAACCCCGTGCTGTACCGGTCCTGGGGGTGTTTGATGTAGACAGTGTAGAGGGAACTTTACTCTGGATCTAACCCCGTGCTGTACCTGCCCTGGGAGTGTTGAGGGGACAGTGCAGAGGGAGCTATATTCGGTGTCTAACCCCGTGCTGTACCTGTCCTGGGGGTGTTGGATGTGGACAGTGTAGAGGGAGCTTTACTCTGTATCTAACCCCGTGCTGTACCTGTCCTGGGGGTGTTGGATGTGGACAGTGTAGAGGGAGCTTTACTCTGTATCTAACCCCGTGCTGTACCTGCCCTGGGAGTGTTTGATGGGGACAGTGTAGAGGGAGCTTTACTCTGTATCTAACCCCGTGCTGTACCTGTCCTGGGAGTGTTTGATGGGGACAGTGTAGAGGGAGCTTTACTCTGTATCTAACCCCGTGCTGTACCTGTCCTGGCAGTGTTTGATGGGGACAGTGTAGAGGGAGCTTTACTCTGTATCTAACCCCGTGCGTTACCTGTCCTGGGAGTGTTTGCTGGGGTGGTGTAGAGGGAGCTTTACTCTCTATCTAACCCCGTGCTGTACCTGTCCTGGGAGGGTTTGCTTGGGAAAGTGTAGAGGGAGCTTTACTCTGTATCTAACCCCATGCTGTACCTGTCCTGGGAGTGTTTGCTGGGGTGGTGTAGAGGGAGATTTACTCTGTATCTAACCCCGTGCTGTACCTGTCCTGGGAGGGTTTGCTTGGGAAAGTGTAGAGGGAGCTTTACTCTGTATCTAACCCCATGCTGTACCTGTCCTGGGAGTGTTTGTTTGGGACAGTTTAGAAGGAGCGTTACTCTGTATCTAACACCGTGCTGTACCTGCCCTGGGGGTGTTTGATGGGGACAGTATAGAAGGAGCGTTACTCTCCATCTAACCCCGTGCTGTACCTGTCCTGGGAGTGTTTGATGGTGACAGGGTAGAGTGAGTTTTACTCTGTATCTAACCCTGTGCTGTACCTGTCCTGGGAGTGTTTGATGGGGACAGTGTAGAGGGAGTTTTACTCTGTATCTAACCCCGTGCTGTACCTGTCCTGGGAGTGTTTGAGGGGACAGTGTAGAAGGATCTTTACTCTGTATCTAACCCCATGCTGTACGTGTCCTGGGAGTGTTTGATGGGGACAGTGTAGAAGGAGCTATACGCTGTATCTAAGCCCGTGCTGTACGTGTCCTCGGAATGTTTGATGGGGACAGTGTAGAGGGAACTTTACTCTGCATCTACCCCCGTGCTGTCCCTGTCCTGGGAGTGTTTGATGGGGACAGTGTAGAGGGAGCTTTACTCTGTATCTAACCCCGTGCTGCACCTGTCCTGGGAGTGTTTGCTGGGGACAGTGTAGAAGGAGATTTACGCTGTATCTAACCCCATGCTATACCTGTCCTCGGAGTGTTTGATGGGGATAGTGTAGAGGGAACTTTACTCTGCATCTACCCCCGTGTTTTCCCTGTCCTGGGAGTGTTTGATGGGGGCAGTGCAAAGGGAACTTTACTCTTTATCTTACCCTGTGCTGTACCTGTCCTGGGAGTGTTTGATGGTAACAATGTAGAAGGAGCTTTACTCTGTATCTAACCCCGTGTTGTACGTGGCCTGGGAGTGTTTGATGGGGACAGTGTAGAGGGAGATTTACTCTGTATCTAACCCCGTGCTGTACCTGTCCTGGGAGTGTTTGATGGGGACAGTGTAGTAGGAGATTTACTCTTTATCTAACCCCGTGCTGTACCTGTCCTGGGAGTGTTGGTGGGGACAGTGTAGAGGGAGCGTTACTCTGTATCCAACCCCGTGCTGTACCTGTCCTGGGGGTATTTGTTGTGGACAGTGTAGAGGGAGCTTTACTCTGTATCTAACCCCGTGCGTTACCTGTCCTGGGAGTGTTTGCTGGGGTGGTGTAGAGGGAGCTTTACTCTGTATCTAACCCCGTGCTGTACCGGTCCTGGGGGTGTTTGATGTAGACAGTGTAGAGGGAACTTTACTCTGGATCTAACCCCGTGCTGTACCTGCCCTGGGAGTGTTGAGGGGACAGTGCAGAGGGAGCTATATTCGGTGTCTAACCCCGTGCTGTACGTGTCCTGGGAGTCTGTGCTTAGGACAGTGTAGAGGGAGCTTTACTCTGTATCTAACCCCGTGCTGTACCTGTCCTGGGAGTGTTTGATGGGGACAGTGTAGAGGGAGCTTTACTCTGTATCTAACCCCGTGCTGTACCTGTCCTGGGAGTGTTTGATGGGGACAGTGTAGAGGGAGCTTTACTCTGTATCTAACCCCGTGCTGTACCTGTCCTGAGAGTGTTTGATGGGGACAGTGTAGAGGGAGCTTTACTCTGTATCTAACGCTGTGCTGTACCTGTCCTGGGAGTGTTTGCTGGGGTGGTGTAGAGGGAGATTTACTCTGTATCTAACCCCGTGCTGTACCTGTCCTGGGAGGGTTTGCTTGGGAAAGTGTAGAGGGAGCTTTACTCTGTATCTAACCCCATGCTGTACCTGTCCTGGGAGTGTTTGTTTGGGACAGTTTAGAAGGAGCGTTACTCTGTATCTAACACCGTGCTGTACCTGTCCTGGGAGTGTTTGCTGGGGACAGTATAGAAGGAGCGTTACTCTCCATCTAACCCCGTGCTGTACCTGTCCTGGGAGTGTTTGATGGTGACAGGGTAGAGTGAGTTTTACTCTGTATCTAACCCTGTGCTGTACCTGTCCTGGGAGTGTTTGATGGGGACAGTGTAGAGGGAGTTTTACTCTGTATCTAACCCCGTGCTGTACCTGTCCTGGGAGTGTTTGCTGGGGACAGTGTAGAATGAGCTTTACTCTGTATCTAACCCCGTGCTGGACCTGTCCTGGGAGTGTTTGATAGGGACAGTGTAGAGGGAACTTTACTCTGTATCTAACCCTGTGCTGTTAATGCCCTGGGAGTGTTTGATGGGGACAGTGTAGAGGGAACTTTACTCTGTATCTAACCCTGTGCTGTAACTGCCCTGGGAGTGTTTGATGGGGACAGTGTAGAGGGAACTTTACTCTGCATCTACCCCCGTGCTGTCCCTGTCCTGTGAGTATTTGATGGGGGCAGTGTAGAGGGACTTTACTCTTTATCTAACCCTGTGCTGTACCTGTCCTGGGAGTGTTTGATGGGGACAATGTAGAAGGAGCTTTACTCTGTATCTAACCCCGTGCTGTACGTGTCCTGGGAGTGTTTGCTGGGGACAGTATAGAAGGAGCATTACTCTGTATCTAACCCCGTGCGGTACCTGTCCTGGGGGTGTTGGATGTGGACAGTGTAGAGGGAGCTTTACTCTGTATCTAACCCCGTGCGTTACCCGTCCTGGGAGCGTTTGATGGGGACGGTGTAGAGGGAGCTTTACTCTATATCTAACCCCGTGCTGTACCGGTCCTGGGGGTGTTTGATGTAGACAGTGTAGAGGGAACTTTACTCTGGATCTAACCCCGTGCTGTACCTGCCCTGGGAGTGTTGAGGGGACAGTGCAGAGGGAGCTATATTCGGTGTCTAACCCCGTGCTGTACGTGTCCTGGGAGTCTGTGCTTAGGACAGTGTAGAGGGAGCTTTACTCTGTATCTAACCCCGTGCTGAACCTGCCCTGGGAGTGTTTGATGGGTAATTGTAGAGGGAGCTTTACTCTGCATCTAACCCCGTGCTGTACCTGTCCTGGGAGTGTTTGATGGGGAAGGTGTAGAGGGAGCTTTACTCTGTATCTAACCCCGTGCTGTACCTGTCCTGGGAGTGTTTGATGGGGACAGTGTAGAGGGAGCTTTACTCTGTATCTAACCCTGTGCTGTAACTCTCCTGGGAGTGTTTGATGTGGACAGTGTAGAAGGATCTTTACTCTGTATCTAACCCCGTGCTGTACCTGTCCTGGGAGTGTTTGATGTGGACAGTGTAGAAGGATCTTTACTCTGTATCTAACCCCGTGCTGTACATGCTTTGGGAGTGTTTGCTGGGGACAGTGTAGAATGACTTTTACTCTGTATCTAACCCCGTTCTGTACCTGTCCTGGGAGTGTTTGATGGGGACAGTGTAGAGGGAGTTTTACTCTGTATCTAACCCTGTGCTGTACCTGTCCTGGGAGTGTTTGATGGGGACAATGTAGAAGGATCTTTACTCTGTATCTAACCCCGTGCTGTACATGCTTTGGGAGTGTTTGCTGGGGACAGTGTAGAATGACTTTTACTCTGTATCTAACCCCGTTCTGTACCTGTCCGGGGAGTGTGTGCTGGGGTGGAGTAGAGGGAGCTTTACTCTGTATCTAACCCCGTGCTGTACCTGACCTGGGAGTGTTTGATGGGGACAGTGTAGAGGGAACTTTACTCTGCATCTACCCCCGTGTTTTCCCTGTCCTGAGAGTGTTTGATGGGGGCAGTGCAGAGGGAACTTTACTCTTTATCTTACCCTGTGCTATACCTGTCCTGGGAGTGTTTGTTGGGGACAGTGTAGAGGGAGCTTTACTCTGTATCTAAACCCGTGCTGTACGTGGCCTGGGAGTGTTTGATGGGGACAGTGCAGAGTGAGCTTTACTCTGTATCTAACCCTGTGCTATACCTGTCCTGGGAGTGTTTGATGGGGACAATGTAGAAGGAGCTTTACTCTGTATCTAAACCCGTGCTGTACGTGGCCTGGGAGTGTTTGATGGGGACAGTGTAGTAGGAGATTTACTCTTTATCTAACCCTGTGCTGTACCTGTCCTGGGAGTGTTGGTGGGGACAGTGTAGAGGGAGCGTTACTCTGTATCCAACCCCGTGCTGTACCTGTCCTGGGGGTATTTGTTGTGGACAGTGTAGAGGGAGCTTTACTCTGTATCTAACCCCGTGCGTTACCTGTCCTGGGAGTGTTTGCTGGGGTGGTGTAGAGGGAGCTTTACTCTGTATCTAACCCTGTGCTGTACCTGTCCTGGGAGTGTTTGCTGGGGTGGTGTAGAGGGAGATTTACTCTGTATCTAACCCCGTGCTGTACCTGTCCTGGGAGGGTTTGCTTGGGAAAGTGTAGAGGGAGCTTTACTCTGTATCTAACCCCATGCTGTACCTGTCCTGGGAGTGTTTGTTTGGGACAGTTTAGAAGGAGCGTTACTCTGTATCTAACACCGTGCTGTACCTGTCCTGGGAGTGTTTGCTGGGGACAGTATAGAAGGAGCGTTACTCTCCATCTAACCCCGTGCTGTACCTGTCCTGGGAGTGTTTGATGGTGACAGGGTAGAGTGAGTTTTACTCTGTATCTAACCCTGTGCTGTACCTGTCCTGGGAGTGTTTGATGGGGACAGTGTAGAGTTAGCTTTACTCTGTATCTAACCCCGTGCTGTACCTGTCCTGGGAGTGTTTGAGGGGACAGTGTAGAAGGATCTTTACTCTGTATCTAACCCCATGCTGTACGTGTCCTGGGAGTGTTTGATGGGGACAGTGTAGAAGGAGCTATACGCTGTATCTAAGCCCGTGCTGTACGTGTCCTCGGAATGTTTGATGGGGACAGTGTAGAGGGAACTTTACTCTGCATCTACCCCCGTGCTGTCCCTGTCCTGGGAGTGTTTGATGGGGACAGTGTAGAGGGAGCTTTACTCTGTATCTAACCCCGTGCTGCACCTGTCCTGGGAGTGTTTGCTGGGGACAGTGTAGAAGGAGATTTACGCTGTATCTAACCCCATGCTATACCTGTCCTCGGAGTGTTTGATGGGGATAGTGTAGAGGGAACTTTACTCTGCATCTACCCCCGTGTTTTCCCTGTCCTGGGAGTGTTTGATGGGGGCAGTGCAAAGGGAACTTTACTCTTTATCTTACCCTGTGCTGTACCTGTCCTGGGAGTGTTTGATGGTAACAATGTAGAAGGAGCTTTACTCTGTATCTAACCCCGTGTTGTACGTGGCCTGGGAGTGTTTGATGGGGACAGTGTAGAGGGAGATTTACTCTGTATCTAACCCCGTGCTGTACCTGTCCTGGGAGTGTTTGATGGGGACAGTGTAGTAGGAGATTTACTCTTTATCTAACCCCGTGCTGTACCTGTCCTGGGAGTGTTGGTGGGGACAGTGTAGAGGGAGCGTTACTCTGTATCCAACCCCGTGCTGTACCTGTCCTGGGGGTATTTGTTGTGGACAGTGTAGAGGGAGCTTTACTCTGTATCTAACCCCGTGCGTTACCTGTCCTGGGAGTGTTTGCTGGGGTGGTGTAGAGGGAGCTTTACTCTGTATCTAACCCCGTGCTGTACCTGTCCTGGGGGTGTTTGATGTAGACAGTGTAGAGGGAACTTTACTCTGGATCTAACCCCGTGCTGTACCTGCCCTGGGAGTGTTGAGGGGACAGTGCAGAGGGAGCTATATTCGGTGTCTAACCCCGTGCTGTACGTGTCCTGGGAGTCTGTGCTTAGGACAGTGTAGAGGGAGCTTTACTCTGTATCTAACCCCGTGCTGTACCTGTCCTGGGAGTGTTTGATGGGGACAGTGTAGAGGGAGCTTTACTCTGTATCTAACCCCGTGCTGTACCTGTCCTGGGAGTGTTTGATGGGGACATTGTAGAGGGAGCTTTACTCTGCATCTAACCCCGTGTTGTACCTGCCCTGGGAGTGTTTGATGGGGACAGCGTAGAGGGAGCTTTACTCTGTATCTAACCCTGTGCTGTACCTGCCCTGGGAGTGTTTGATGGGGACAGTGTAGAGGGAGCTTTACTCTGTATCTAACCCCGTGCTGTACCTGTCCTGGGAATGTTTGATGTGGACAGTGTAGAAGGATCTTTACTCTGTATCTAACCCTGTGCTGTAACTCTCCTGGGAGTGTTTGATGTGGACAGTGTAGAAGGATCTTTACTCTGTATCTAACCCCGTGCTGTACATGCTTTGGGAGTGTTTGCTGGGGACAGTGTAGAATGACTTTTACTCTGTATCTAACCCCGTTCTGTACGTGTCCTGGGAGTGTTTGATGGGGACAGTGTAGAGGGAGTTTTACTCTGTATCTAACCCTGTGCTGTACCTGTCCTGGGAGTGTTTGATGGGGACAATGTAGAAGGATCTTTACTCTGTATCTAACCCCGTGCTGTACATGCTTTGGGAGTGTTTGCTGGGGACAGTGTAGAATGACTTTTACTCTGTATCTAACCCCGTTCTGTACCTGTCCGGGGAGTGTGTGCTGGGGTGGAGTAGAGGGAGCTTTACTCTGTATCTAACCCCGTGCTGTACCTGACCTGGGAGTGTTTGATGGGGACAGTGTAGAGGGAACTTTACTCTGCATCTACCCCCGTGTTTTCCCTGTCCTGAGAGTGTTTGATGGGGGCAGTGCAGAGGGAACTTTACTCTTTATCTTACCCTGTGCTATACCTGTCCTGGGAGTGTTTGATGGGGACAATGTAGAAGGAGCTTTACTCTGTATCTAAACCCGTGCTGTACGTGGCCTGGGAGTGTTTGATGGGGACAGTGTAGTAGGAGATTTACTCTTTATCTAACCCTGTGCTGTACCTGTCCTGGGAGTGTTGGTGGGGACAGTGTAGAGGGAGCGTTACTCTGTATCCAACCCCGTGCTGTACCTGTCCTGGGGGTATTTGTTGTGGACAGTGTAGAGGGAGCTTTACTCTGTATCTAACCCCGTGCGTTACCTGTCCTGGGAGTGTTTGCTGGGGTGGTGTAGAGGGAGCTTTACTCTGTATCTAACCCTGTGCTGTACCTGTCCTGGGAGTGTTTGCTGGGGTGGTGTAGAGGGAGATTTACTCTGTATCTAACCCCGTGCTGTACCTGTCCTGGGAGGGTTTGCTTGGGAAAGTGTAGAGGGAGCTTTACTCTGTATCTAACCCCGTGCTGTACCTGTCCTGGGAGTGTTTGTTTGGGACAGTTTAGAAGGAGCGTTACTCTGTATCTAACACCGTGCTGTACCTGTCCTGGGAGTGTTTGCTGGGGACAGTATAGAAGGAGCGTTACTCTCCATCTAACCCCGTGCTGTACCTGTCCTGGGAGTGTTTGATGGTGACAGGGTAGAGTGAGTTTTACTCTGTATCTAACCCTGTGCTGTACCTGTCCTGGGAGTGTTTGATGGGGACAGTGTAGAGGGAGTTTTACTCTGTATCTAACCCCGTGCTGTACCTGTCCTGGGAGTGTTTGCTGGGGACAGTGTAGAATGAGCTTTACTCTGTATCTAACCCCGTGCTGGACCTGTCCTGGGAGTGTTTGATAGGGACAGTGTAGAGGGAACTTTACTCTGTATCTAACCCTGTGCTGTTAATGCCCTGGGAGTGTTTGATGGGGACAGTGTAGAGGGAACTTTACTCTGTATCTAACCCTGTGCTGTAACTGCCCTGGGAGTGTTTGATGGGGACAGTGTAGAGGGAACTTTACTCTGCATCTACCCCCGTGCTGTCCCTGTCCTGTGAGTATTTGATGGGGGCAGTGTAGAGGGACTTTACTCTTTATCTAACCCTGTGCTGTACCTGTCCTGGGAGTGTTTGATGGGGACAATGTAGAAGGAGCTTTACTCTGTATCTAACCCCGTGCTGTACGTGTCCTGGGAGTGTTTGATGGGGACAGTGTAGAGGGAGCGTTACTCTGTATCTAACCCCGTGCGGTACCTGTCCTGGGGGTGTTGGATGTGGACAGTGTAGAGGGAGCTTTACTCTGTATCTAACCCCGTGCGTTACCCGTCCTGGGAGCGTTTGATGGGGACGGTGTAGAGGGAGCTTTACTCTATATCTAACCCCGTGCTGTACCGGTCCTGGGGGTGTTTGATGTAGACAGTGCAGAGGGAACTTTACTCTGGATCTAACCCCGTGCTGTACCTGCCCTGGGAGTGTTGAGGGGACAGTGCAGAGGGAGCTATATTCGGTGTCTAACCCCGTGCTGTACCTGTCCTGGGGGTGTTGGATGTGGACAGTGTAGAGGGAGCTTTACTCTGTATCTAACCCCGTGCTGTACCTGCCCTGGGAGTGTTTGATGGGGACAGTGTAGAGGGAGCTTTACTCTGTATCTAACCCCGTGCTGTACCTGTCCTGGGAGTGTTTGATGGGGACATTGTAGAGGGAGCTTTACTCTGTATCTAACCCCGTGCGGTACCTGTCCTGGGAGTGTTTGATGGGGACAGTGTAGAGGGAGCTTTACTCTGCATCTAACCCCGTGTTGTACCTGCCCTGGGAGTGTTTGATGGGGACAGCGTAGAGGGAGCTTTACTCTGTATCTAACCCTGTGCTGTACCTGTCCTGGGAGTGTTTGATGTGGACAGTGTAGAAGGATCTTTACTCTGTATCTAACCCCGTGCTGTACATGCTTTGGGAGTGTTTGCTGGGGACAGTGTAGAATGACTTTTACTCTGTATCTAACCCCGTTCTGTACGTGTCCTGGGAGTGTTTGATGGGGACAGTGTAGAGGGAGTTTTACTCTGTATCTAACCCTGTGCTGTACTGTCCTGGGAGTGTTTGATGGGGACAGTGTAGAGGGAGTTTTACTCTGTATCTAACCCCGTGCTGTACCTGTCCTGGGAGTGTTTGATGGGGACAATGTAGAAGGATCTTTACTCTGTATCTAACCCCGTGCTGTACATGCTTTGGGAGTGTTTGCTGGGGACAGTGTAGAATGACTTTTACTCTGTATCTAACCCCGTTCTGTACCTGTCCGGGGAGTGTGTGCTGGGGTGGAGTAGAGGGAGCTTTACTCTGTATCTAACCCCGTGCTGTACCTGACCTGGGAGTGTTTGATGGGGACAGTGTAGAGGGAACTTTACTCTGCATCTACCCCCGTGTTTTCCCTGTCCTGAGAGTGTTTGATGGGGGCAGTGCAGAGGGAACTTTACTCTTTATCTTACCCTGTGCTATACCTGTCCTGGGAGTGTTTGTTGGGGACAGTGTAGAGGGAGCTTTACTCTGTATCTAAACCCGTGCTGTACGTGGCCTGGGAGTGTTTGATGGGGACAGTGCAGAGAGAGCTTTACTCTGTATCTAACCCTGTGCTGTACGTGGCCTGGGAGTGTTTGATGGGGACAGTGTAGTAGGAGATTTACTCTTTATCTAACCCCGTGCTGTACCTGTCCTGGGAGTGTTGGTGGGGACAGTGTAGAGGGAGCGTTACTCTCCATCTAACCCCGTGCTGTACCTGTCCTGGGAGTGTTTGATGGTGACAGGGTAGAGTGAGTTTTACTCTGTATCTAACCCCGTGCTGTCCCTGTCCTGGGAGTGTTTGATGGGGGCAGTGTAGAGGGAGCTTTACTCTGTATCTAACCCCGTGCTGTCCCTGTCCTGGGAGTGTTTGATGGGGGCAGTGTAGAGGGAGCTTTACTCTGTATCTAACCCCGTGCTGCACCTGTCCTGGGAGTGTTTGCTGGGGACAGTGTAGAAGGAGATTTACGCTGTATCTAACCCCATGCTATACCTGTCCTCGGAGTGTTTGATGGGGATAGTGTAGAGGGAACATTACTCTGCATCTACCCCCGTGTTTTCCCTGTCCTGGGAGTGTTTGATGGGGGCAGTGCAAAGGGAACTTTACTCTTTATCTTACCCTGTGCTGTACCTGTCCTGGGAGTGTTTGATGGTAACAATGTAGAAGGAGCTTTACTCTGTATCTAACCCCGTGTTGTACGTGGCCTGGGAGTGTTTGATGGGGACAGTGTAGTAGGAGATTTACTCTTTATCTAACCCCGTGCTGTACCTGTCCTGGGAGTGTTTGATGGGGACAGTGTAGTAGGAGATTTACTCTTTATCTAACCCCGTGCTGTACCTGTCATGGGAGTGTTTGCTGGGGACAGTGCAGAAGGAGCTTTAAACTGTATCTTACCCCATGCTGTACCTGTCCTGGGAGGGTTTGCTTGGGAAAGTGTAGAGGGAGCTTTACTCTGTATCTAACCCCGTGCTGTACCTGTCCTGGGAGTGTTTGATGGGGACAGTGTAGAGGGAGCTTTACTCTGTATCTAACCCCGTGCTGTACCTGTCCTGGGAGTGTTTGCTGGGGACAGTTTAGAAGGAGCGTTACTCTGTATCTAACACCGTGCTGTACCTGTCCTGGGAGTGTTTGCTGGGGACAGTATAGAAGGAGCGTTACTCTGCATCTAACCCCGTGCTGTACCTGTCCTGGGAGTGTTTGCTGGGGACAGTATAGAAGGAGCGTTACTCTGCATCTAACCCCATGCTGTACCTGCCCTGGGAGTGTTTGATGGGGACAGTGTAGAGGGAGCTTTACTCTGTATCTAACCCCGTGCTGTACCTGCCCTGGGAGTGTTTGATGGGGACAGTGTAGAGAGAGCTTTACTCTGTATCTAACCCCGTGCTGTACCTGTCCTGGGAGTGTTTGATGGGGACAGTGTAGAAGGAGCTTTACTCTGTATCTAACCCCGTGCTGTACCTGTCCTGGGAGTGTTTGATGGGGACAGTGTAGAAGGACCTTTACTCTGTATCTAACCCGGTGCTGTACCTGCCCTGGGAGTGTTTGATGGGGAAGGTGTAGAGGGAGCTTTACTCTGTATCTAACCCCGTGCTGTACCTGTCCTGGGAGTGTTTGATGGGGAAGGTGTAGAGGGAGCTTTACTCTGTATCTAACCCCGTGCTGTACCTGTCCTGGGAGTGTTTGATGGGGACAGTGTAGAAGGAGCTATACGCTGTATCTAAGCCTGTGCTGTACGTGTCCTCGGAATGTTTGATGGGGACAGTGTAGAGGGAGCTTTACTCTGTATCTAACCCCATGCTGTACCTGTCCTGGGAGTGTTTGATGGGGACAGTGTAGAAGGAGATTTACGCTGTATCTAAGCCCATGCTATACCTGTCCTCGGAGTGTTTGATGGGGATAGTGTAGAGGGAACTTTACTCTGCATCTACCCCCGCGTTTTCCCTGTCCTGGGAGTGTTTGATGGGGGCAGTGCAAAGGGAACTTTACTCTTTATCTTACCCTGTGCTGTACCTGTCCTGGGAGTGTTTGATGGTAACAATGTAGAAGGAGCTTTACTCTGTATCTAACCCCGTGTTGTACGTGGCCTGGGAGTGTTTGATGGGGACAGTGTAGAGGGCGCTTTACTCTCTATCTAACCCCGTGTTGTACCTGTCCTGGGAGTGTTTGATGGGGACAGTGTAGAGGGCGCTTTACTCTCTATCTAACCCCGTGCTGTACCTGTCCTGGGAGTGTTTGATGGGGACAGTGTAGAGGGAGCTTTACTCTGTATCTAACCCCGTGCTGTACCTGTCCTGGGAGTGTTTGATGGGGACAGTGTAGAGGGCGCTTTACTCTCTATCTAACCCCGTGTTGTACCTGTCCTGGGAGTGTTTGATGGGGACAGTGTAGAGTTAGCTTTACTCTGTATCTAACCCCGTGCTGTACCTGTCCTGGGAGTGTTTGAGGGGACAGTGTAGAAGGATCTTTACTCTGTATCTAACCCCATGCTGTACGTGTCCTGGGAGTGTTTGATGGGGACAGTGTAGAAGGAGCTATACGCTGTATCTAAGCCCGTGCTGTACGTGTCCTCGGAATGTTTGATGGGGACAGTGTAGAGGGAACTTTACTCTGCATCTACCCCCGTGCTGTCCCTGTCCTGGGAGTGTTTGATGGGGACAGTGTAGAGGGAGCTTTACTCTGTATCTAACCCCGTGCTGCACCTGTCCTGGGAGTGTTTGCTGGGGACAGTGTAGAAGGAGATTTACGCTGTATCTAACCCCATGCTATACCTGTCCTCGGAGTGTTTGATGGGGATAGTGTAGAGGGAACTTTACTCTGCATCTACCCCCGTGTTTTCCCTGTCCTGGGAGTGTTTGATGGGGGCAGTGCAAAGGGAACTTTACTCTTTATCTTACCCTGTGCTGTACCTGTCCTGGGAGTGTTTGATGGTAACAATGTAGAAGGAGCTTTACTCTGTATCTAACCCCGTGTTGTACGTGGCCTGGGAGTGTTTGATGGGGACAGTGTAGAGGGAGATTTACTCTGTATCTAACCCCGTGCTGTACCTGTCCTGGGAGTGTTTGATGGGGAAAGTGTAGTAGGAGATTTACTCTTTATCTAACCCCGTGCTGTACCTGTCCTGGGAGTGTTGGTGGGGACAGTGTAGAGGGAGCGTTACTCTGTATCCAACCCCGTGCTGTACCTGTCCTGGGGGTATTTGTTGTGGACAGTGTAGAGGGAGCTTTACTCTGTATCTAACCCCGTGCGTTACCTGTCCTGGGAGTGTTTGCTGGGGTGGTGTAGAGGGAGCTTTACTCTGTATCTAACCCCGTGCTGTACCGGTCCTGGGGGTGTTTGATGTAGACAGTGTAGAGGGAACTTTACTCTGGATCTAACCCCGTGCTGTACCTGCCCTGGGAGTGTTGAGGGGACAGTGCAGAGGGAGCTATATTCGGTGTCTAACCCCGTGCTGTACGTGTCCTGGGAGTCTGTGCTTA
The DNA here is from genome assembly GCF_017639515.1 of Carcharodon carcharias. Taxonomy (NCBI): domain Eukaryota; kingdom Metazoa; phylum Chordata; class Chondrichthyes; order Lamniformes; family Lamnidae; genus Carcharodon; species Carcharodon carcharias. The sequence continues at coordinate 15,334,420 of NC_054500.1, forward strand.
GGACAGTGTAGAGGGAGCTTTACTCTGTATCTAACCCCGTGCTGTACCTGTCCTGGGAGTGTTTGATGGGGACAGCGTAGAGGGAGCTTTACTCTGTATCTAACCCTGTGCTGTACCTGCCCTGGGAGTGTTTGATGGGGACAGTGTAGAGGGAGCTTTACTCTGTATCTAACCCCGTGCTGTACCTGTCCTGGGAGTGTTTGATGGGGACGGTGTAGAGGGAGCTTTACTCTGTATCTAACCCCGTGCTGTACCTGTCCTGGGAGTGTTTGATGGGGACAGTGTAGAGGGAGCTTTACTCTGTATCTAACCCTGTGCTGTAACTCTCCTGGGAGTGTTTGATGTGGACAGTGTAGAAGGATCTTTACTCTGTATCTAACCCCGTGCTGTACATGCTTTGGGAGTGTTTGCTGGGGACAGTGTAGAATGACTTTTACTCTGTATCTAACCCCGTTCTGTACGTGTCCTGGGAGTGTTTGATGGGGACAGTGTAGAGGGAGTTTTACTCTGTATCTAACCCTGTGCTGTACCTGTCCTGGGAGTGTTTGATGGGGACAATGTAGAAGGATCTTTACTCTGTATCTAACCCCGTGCTGTACATGCTTTGGGAGTGTTTGCTGGGGACAGTGTAGAATGACTTTTACTCTGTATCTAACCCCGTTCTGTACCTGTCCGGGGAGTGTGTGCTGGGGTGGAGTAGAGGGAGCTTTACTCTGTATCTAACCCCGTGCTGTACCTGACCTGGGAGTGTTTGATGGGGACAGTGTAGAGGGAACTTTACTCTGCATCTACCCCCGTGTTTTCCCTGTCCTGAGAGTGTTTGATGGGGGCAGTGCAGAGGGAACTTTACTCTTTATCTTACCCTGTGCTATACCTGTCCTGGGAGTGTTTGTTGGGGACAGTGTAGAGGGAGCTTTACTCTGTATCTAAACCCGTGCTGTACGTGGCCTGGGAGTGTTTGATGGGGACAGTGCAGAGAGAGCTTTACTCTGTATCTAACCCTGTGCTATACCTGTCCTGGGAGTGTTTGATGGGGACAATGTAGAAGGAGCTTTACTCTGTATCTAAACCCGTGCTGTACGTGGCCTGGGAGTGTTTGATGGGGACAGTGTAGTAGGAGATTTACTCTTTATCTAACCCTGTGCTGTACCTGTCCTGGGAGTGTTGGTGGGGACAGTGTAGAGGGAGCGTTACTCTGTATCCAACCCCGTGCTGTACCTGTCCTGGGGGTATTTGTTGTGGACAGTGTAGAGGGAGCTTTACTCTGTATCTAACCCCGTGCGTTACCTGTCCTGGGAGTGTTTGCTGGGGTGGTGTAGAGGGAGCTTTACTCTGTATCTAACCCTGTGCTGTACCTGTCCTGGGAGTGTTTGCTGGGGTGGTGTAGAGGGAGATTTACTCTGTATCTAACCCCGTGCTGTACCTGTCCTGGGAGGGTTTGCTTGGGAAAGTGTAGAGGGAGCTTTACTCTGTATCTAACCCCATGCTGTACCTGTCCTGGGAGTGTTTGTTTGGGGACAGTTTAGAAGGAGCGTTACTCTGTATCTAACACCGTGCTGTACCTGTCCTGGGAGTGTTTGCTGGGGACAGTATAGAAGGAGCGTTACTCTCCATCTAACCCCGTGCTGTACCTGTCCTGGGAGTGTTTGATGGTGACAGGGTAGAGTGAGTTTTACTCTGTATCTAACCCTGTGCTGTACCTGTCCTGGGAGTGTTTGATGGGGACAGTGTAGAGGGAGTTTTACTCTGTATCTAACCCCGTGCTGTACCTGTCCTGGGAGTGTTTGCTGGGGACAGTGTAGAATGAGCTTTAATCTGTATCTAACCCCGTGCTGTACCTGTCCTGGGAGTGTTGATAGGGACAGTGTACCTGGGAGTGTTTGATGGGGACAGTGTAGAGGGAACTTTACTCTGTATCTAACCCTGTGCTGTAACTGCCCTGGGAGTGTTTGATGGGGACAGTGTAGAGGGAACTTTACTCTGTATCTAACCCTGTGCTGTACCTGCCCTGGGAGTGTTTGCTGGGGACAGTGCAGAAGGAGCTTTAAACTGTATCTTACCCCATGCTGTACCTGTCCTGGGAGGGTTTGCTTGGGAAAGTGTAGAGGGAGCTTTACTCTGTATCTAACCCCATGCTGTACCTGTCCTGGGAGTGTTTGTTTGGGACAGTTTAGAAGGAGCTTTACTCTGTATCTAACCCCGTGCTGTACCTGTCCTGGGAGTGTTTGATGGGGACAGTGTAGAGGGAGCTTTACTCTGTATCTAACCCCGTGTTGTAGCTGCCCTGGGAGTGTTTGATGGGGACAGTGTACAGGGAGCTTTACTCTGTATCTAACCCCGTGCTGTACCTGTCCTGGGAGTGTTTGATGGGGATAATGTAGAGGTAGCTTTACTCTGTATCTAACCCCGTGCTGTACCTGTCCTGGGAGTGTTTGATGGGGAAAGTGTAGAACGAGCTTTACTCTGTATCTAACCCCGTGCTGTACATGTCCTGGGAGTGTTTGATGGGGACAGTGTAGAGGGGATTTACTCTGTATCTAACCCTGTGCTGTACCTGTCCTGGGAGTGTTTGATGGGGACAGTGTAGAGGGAGCTTTACTCTGTATCTAACCCCGTGCTGTACCTGTCCTGGGAGTGTTTGATGGGGACAGTGTAGAGGGAGATTTACTCTGTATCTAACCCCGTGCTGTACCTGCCTGGGAGTGTTTGATGGGGACAGTGTAGAGGGAGCTTTACTCTGTATCTAACCCCGTGCTGTACCTGTCCTGGGAGTGTTTGATGGGGACAGTGTAGAGGGAGCTTTACTCTGTATCTAACCCCGTGCTGTACCTGTCCTGGGAGTGTTTGATGGGGGACAGTGTAGAGGGAGCTTTACTCTGTATCTAACCCCGTGCTGTACCTGTCCTGGGAGTGTTTGATGGGGACAGTGTAGAGGGAGCTTTACTCTGTATCTAACCCTGTGCTGTACCTGTCCTGGGAGTGTTTGATGGGGACAGTGTAGAGGAGCTTTAATCTGTATCTAACCCGTGCTGTACCTGTCCTGGGAGTGTTTGATGGGGACAGTGTAGAAGGAGCTTTACTCTGTATCTAACCCGTGCTGTACCTGCCCTGGGAGTGTTTGATGGGGACAGTGTAGAGGAGATTTACTCTGTATCTAACCCCGTGCTGTACCTGCCTGGGAGTGTTTGATGGGGACAGTGTAGAGGGAGCTTTACTCTGTATCTAACCCCGTGCTGTACCTGTCCTGGGAGTGTTTGATGGGGACAGTGTAGAGGGAGCTTTACTCTGTATCTAACCCCGTGCTGTACCTGTCCTGGGAGTGTTTGCTGGGGACAGTGTAGAAGGAGCTTTACTCTGTATCTAACCCCGTGCTGTATCTGCCCTGGGAGTGTTTGATGGGGACAGTGTAGAGGGAGCTTTACTCTGTATCTAACCCTGTGCTGTACCTGCCCTGGGAGTGTTTGATGGGGACAGTGTAGAGGGAGCTTTACTCTGTATCTAACCCCGTGCTGTACCTGTCCTGGGAGTGTTTGCTTGGGACAGTGTAGAGGGAGATTTACTCTGTATCTAACCCCGTGCTGTACCTGTCCTCAGAGTGTTTGATTGGGACAGTGTAGAGGGAGATTTACTCTGTATCTAACCCCGTGCTGTACCTGTCCTCAGAGTGTTTGATTGGGACAGTGTAGAGGGAACTTTACTCTGCATCTACACCCGTGCTGTCCCTCTCCTGGGAATGTTTGATGGGGACAGTGTAGAGGGAGCTTTACTCTGTATCTAACCCCGTGCTGTACCTGTCCTGGGAGTGTTTGATGGGGACAGTGTAGAGGAAGCTTTACTCTGTATCTAACCCCGTGCTGTACCTGTCCTGGGAGTGTTTGATGGGGACAGTGTAGAGGGAGCTTTACTCTGTATCTAACCCTGTGCTGTACCTGTCCTGGGAGTGTTTGATGGGGACAGTGTAGAGGGAGCTTTACTCTGTATCTAACCCCGTGCTGTACCTGTCCTGGGGGTGTTTGATGTGGGCAGCGTAGAGGGAGATTTACTCTGTATCTAACCCTGTGCGTTACCTGTCCTGGGAGTGTTTGCTGGGGTGGTTTAGAGGTAGCTATACTCTGTATGTAACCCCGTGCTGCATCTGTCCTGGGAGTGTTTACTGGGGACAGTGAAGAAGGAGCTTTCCTCTTTATCTAACCGCATTTCTGTACCTGTCCTGGGAGTGTTTGAAGGGGACAGTGTAGAGGGAACTTTACGCAGTATCTAACCCCGTGCTGCACCTGTCCTGGGAGTGTTTGATGGGGACAGTGTAGAGGGAGCTTTTCTCTGTATCTAACCCCGTGCTGTACCTGTCCTGGGAGTGTTTGATGTGGACAGTGTAGAGGGAGCTTTACTCTGTATCTAACCCCGTGCTGTACCTGTCCTGGGAGTGTTTGATGTGGACAGTGTAGAGGGAGCTTTACTCTGTATCTAACCCGTGCTGTACCTGCCCTGGGAGTGTTTGATGGGGACAGTGTAGAGGAGCTTTACTCTGTATCTAACCCCGTGCTGTACCTGTCCTGGGAGTGTTTGATTGGGACAGTGTAGAGGGAGATTTACTCTGTATCTAACCCCGTGCTGTACCTGTCCTGGAGTGTTTGATTGGGACAGTGTAGAGGGAGATTTACTCTGTATCTAACCCCGTGCTGTACCTGTCCTCAGAGTGTTTGATTGGGACAGTGTAGAGGGAACTTTACTCTGCATCTACACCCGTGCTGTCCCTCTCCTGGGAGTGTTTGATGGGGACAGTGTAGAGGGAGCTTTACTCTGTATCTAACCCCGTGCTGTACCTGTCCTGGGGAGTGTTTGATGTGGGCAGCGTAGAGGGAGATTTACTCTGTATCTAACCCTGTGCGTTACCTGTCCTGGGAGTGTTTGCTGGGGTGGTTTAGAGGTAGCTATACTCTGTATGTAACCCCGTGCTGCATCTGTCCTGGGAGTGTTTACTGGGGACAGTGAAGAAGGAGCTTTCCTCTTTATCTAACCGCATTTCTGTACCTGTCCTGGGAGTGTTTGATGGGGACAGTGTAGAGGGAGCTTTACTCTGTATCTAACCCCGTGCTGTACCTGTCCTGGGAGTGTTTGATGGGGACAGTGTAGAGGGAGCTTTACTCTGTATCTAACCCCATGCTGTACCTGTCCTGGGAGTGTTTGATGGGGACAGTGTAGAGAGAGCTTTACTCTGTATCTAACCCCGTGCTGTACCTGTCCTGGGAGTGTTTGATGTGGACAGTGTAGAGGGAGCTTTACTCTGTATCTAACCCTGTGCTGTACATGCCCTGGGAGGGTTTGCTGGGGACAGTGTAGAATGACTTTTACTCTGTATCTAACCCTGTGCTGTACCTGCCCTGGGAGTGTTTGATGGGTACAGTGTAGAGGGCGCTTTACTCTGTATCTAACCCTGTGCTGTACCTGCCCTGGGAGTGTTTGATGGGGACAGTGTAGAGGGAGCTTTACTCTGTATCTAACCCCGTGCTGTACCTGTCCTGGGAGTGTTTGCTTGGGACAGTGTAGAGGGAGATTTACTCTGTATCTAACCCCGTGCTGTACCTGTCCTCAGGAGTGTTTGATTGGGGACAGTGTAGAGGGAACTTTACTCTGCATCTACACCCGTGCTGTACCTCTCCTGGGAGTGTTTGATGGGGACAGTGTAGAGGGAGCTTTACTCTGTATCTAACCCTGTGCTGTACCTGTCCTGGGAGTGTTTGATGGGGACAGTGTAGAGGGAGCTTTACTCTGTATCTAACCCTGTGCTGTACCTGTCCTGGGAGTGTTTGATGGGGACAGTGTAGAGGGAGCTTTACTCTGTATCTAACCCCGTGCTGTACCTGTCCTGGGGGTGTTTGATGTGGGCAGCGTAGAGGGAGATTTACTCTGTATCTAACCCTGTGCGTTACCTGTCCTGGGAGTGTTTGCTGGGGTGGTTTAGAGGTAGCTATACTCTGTATGTAACCCCGTGCTGCATCTGTCCTGGGAGTGTTTACTGGGGACAGTGAAGAAGGAGCTTTCCTCTTTATCTAACCGCATTTCTGTACCTGTCCTGGGAGTGTTTGAAGGGGACAGTGTAGAGGGAACTTTACGCAGTATCTAACCCCGTGCTGCACCTGTCCTGGGAGTGTTTGATGGGGACAGTGTAGAGGGAGCTTTTCTCTGTATCTAACCCTGTGCTGTACATGCCCTGGGAGGGTTTGCTGGGGACAGTGTAGAATGACTTTTACTCTGTATCTAACCCTGTGCTGTATCTGTCCTGGGAGTGTTTGATGGGGACAGTGTAGAGGGAGCTTTACTCTGTATCTAACCCCGTGCTGTACCTGTCCTGGGAGTGTTTGATTGGGACAGTGTAGAGGGAGATTTACTCTGTATCTAACCCCGTGCTGTACCTGTCCTCAGAGTGTTTGATTGGGACAGTGTAGAGGGAGATTTACTCTGTATCTAACCCCGTGCTGTACCTGTCCTCAGAGTGTTTGATTGGGACAGTGTAGAGGGAGCTTTACTCTGTATCTAACCCCGTGCTGTACCTGTCCTGGGGGTGTTTGATGTGGGCAGTGTAGAGGGAGATTTACTCTGTATCTAACCCTGTGCGTTACCTGTCCTGGGAGTGTTTGCTGGGGTGGTTTAGAGGTAGCTATACTCTGTATGTAACCCCGTGCTGCATCTGTCCTGGGAGTGTTTACTGGGGACAGTGAAGAAGGAGCTTTCCTCTTTATCTAACCGCATTTCTGTACCTGTCCTGGGAGTGTTTGATGGGGACAGTGTAGAGGGAGCTTTACTCTGTATCTAACCCCATGCTGTACCTGTCCTGGGAGTGTTTGATGTGGACAGTGTAGAGAGAGCTTTACTCTGTATCTAACCCCGTGCTGTACCTGCCCTGGGAGGGTTTGCTGGGGACAGTGTAGAAGGAGCTTTATGCTGTATCTAACCCCGTGCTGTACCTGTCCTCAGAGTGTTTGATTGGGACAGTGTAGAGGGAACTTTACTCTGCATCTACACCCGTGCTGTCCCTCTCCTGGGAGTGTTTGATGGGGACAGTGTAGAGGGAGATTTACTCTGTATCTAACCCCGTGCTGTACCTGCCCTGGGAGTGTTTGATGGGGACAGTGTAGAAGGTGCTTTACTCTGTATCTAACCCCGTGCTGTACCTGTCCTGGGAGTGTTTGATGGGGACAGTGTAGAGGGAGCTTTACTCTGTATCTAACCCCGTGCTGTACCTGTCCTGGGAGTGTTTGATGGGGACAGTGTAGAGGTAGCTTTAATCTGTATCTAACCCCGTGCTGTACCTGTCCTGGCAGTGTTTGATGTTGAAAATGTAGAAGGAGCCTTACTCTGTATCTAACCCCGTGCTGTACATGCCCTGGGAGGGTTTGCTGGGGACAGTGTAGAATGACTTTTACTCTGTATCTAACCCCGTGCTGTACCTGTCCTGGGAGTGTTTGCTGGGGACAGTGTAGAAGGAGCTTTATGCTGTATCTAAGCCCATGCTATACCTGTCCTCAGAGTGTTTGATTGGGACAGTGTAGAGGAAACTTTACTCTGCATCTACACCCGTGCTGTCCCTCTCCTGGGAATGTTTGATGGGGACAGTGTAGAGGGAGATTTACTCTGTATCTAACCCTGCGCTGTACCTGTCCTGGGAGTGTTTGCTTGGTACAGTGTAGAAGGTCCTTTACTGTGTATCTAACTCCGTGCTGTACCTGCCCTGGGAGTGTTTGATGGGGACAGTGTAGAGGGAGCTTTACTCTCTATCTAACCCCGTGCTGTACCTGTCCTGGGAGTGTTTGATGGGGACAGTGTAGAGGGAGCTTTACTCTGTATCTAACCCCGTGCTGTACCTGTCTTGGGAGTGTTTGATGGGGACAGTGTAGAAGGACCTTTACTCTGTATCCAACCCAGTGCTGTACCTGCCCTGGGAATGTTTGCTGGGGACAGTGTAGAGGGAGCTTTACTCTGTATCTAACCCCATGCTGTACCTGTCCTCGGAGTGTATGATGGGGACAGTGTAGAGGTAGCTTTAATGTGTATCTAACCCTGAGCTGTACCTGTCCTGGCAGTGTTTGATGTTGAAAATGTAGAAGGAGCCTTACTCTATATCTAACCCTGTGCTGTACATGCCCTGGGAGGGTTTGCTGGGGACAGTGTAGAATGACTTTTACTCTGTATCTAATCCTGTGCTGTACCTGTCCTGGGAGTGTTTGATGGGGACAGTGTAGAGGGAGCTTTACTCTGTATCTAACCCCGTGCTGTACCTGCCCTGGGAGTGTTTGATGGGGATAGTGTAGAGGGAGATTTACTCTGTATCTAACCCCGTGCTGTACCTGCCCTGGGAGTGTTTGATGGGGACAGTGTAGAGGGAGCTTTACTCTGTATCTAACCCCGTGCTGTACCTGTCCTCAGAGTGTTTGATTGGGACAGTGTAGAGGGAACTTTACTCTGCATCTACACCCGTGCTGTCCCTCTCCTGGGAATGTTTGATGGGGGCAGTGTAGAGGGAGCTTTACTCTGTATCTAACCCCGTGCTGTACCTGTCCTGGGGGTGTTTGATGTGGACAGCGTAGAGGGAGATTTACTCTGTATCTAACCCTGTGCGTTACCTGTCCTGGGAGTGTTTGCTGGGGTGGTTTAGAGGTAGCTATACTCTGTATGTAACCCCGTGCTGCATCTGTCCTGGGAGTGTTTACTGGGGACAGTGAAGAAGGAGCTTTTCTGTGTATCTACCCCCGTGCTGTACCTGTCCTGGGAGTGTTTGATGGGGACAGTGTAGAGGGAGCTTTACTCTGTATCTAACCCCGTGCTGTACATGCCCTGGGAGGGTTTGCTGGGGACAGTGTAGAATGTCCTTTACTCTGCATCTAACCCCATGCTGTACCTGTCCTGGGAGTGTGTGATGGAGTGGAGTAGAGGGAATTTTCCTCTGTATCTAACCCCGTGCTGTACCTGTCCTGGGAGTGTTTGCTGGGGACAGTGTAGAAGGACCTTTACTCTGTATCTAACCCCGTGCTGTACCTGTCCTTGGAGTGTTTGAGGGGACAGTAAAGAGGGAGCTTTCCTCTGTATCTAACCCCGTGCTGTACCTGTCCTGGGAGTGTTTGATGGGGACAGTGTAGAGGGAGCTTTACTCTGTATCTAACCCTGTGCTGTACCTGTCCTGGGAGTGTTTGATGGGGACAGTGTAGAGGGAGCATTACTCTGTATCTAACCCCGTGCTGTACCTGTCCTGGGAGTGTTTGATGGAGACAGTGTAGAGGGAGCTTTACTCTGTATCTAACCCCGTGCTGTACCTGCCCTGGGAGTGTTTGATGGGGACAGTGTAGAGGGAGATTTACTCTGTATCTAACCCCGTGCTGTACCTGTCCTGGGAGTGTTTGATGGGGACAGTGTAGAGGGAGATTTACTCTGTATCTAACCCTGTGCTATACCTGTCCTGGGAGTGTTTGATGGGGACAGTGTAAAGGAACTGTACTCTTTTTTTAACCTCGTGCTGTACCTGTCCTGGGAGTGTTTGCTGGGGACAGTGTAGAAGGAGCTTTACTCTGTATCCAACCCAGTGCTGTACCTGCCCTGGGAGTGTTTGATGGGGACAGTGTAGAGGGAGCTTTACTCTGTATCTAACCCCGTGCTGTACCTGTCCTGGGAGTGTTTGATGGGGACAGTGTAGAGTTAGCTTTACTCTGTATCTAACCCCGTGCTGTACCTGTCCTGGGGGTGTTTGCTGAGGGACAGTGTAGAAGGAGCTTTATGCTGTATCTAACCCCGTGCGTTACCTGTCCTGGGAGTGTTTGACGGGGACAGTGTAGAGGGAGCTTTACTCTGTATCCAACCCCGTGCTGTACCTGTCCTGGGAGTGTTTGATGGGGACAGTGTAGAGGGAACTTTACGCAGTATCTAACCCCGTGCTGCACCTGTCCTGGGAGTGTTTGATGGGGACAGTGTAGAGGGAGCTTTTCTCTGTATCTAACCCCGTGCTGTACCTGTCCTGGGAGTGTTTGATGTAGTCAGTGTAGAGGGAGTTTTACTCTGTATCTAACCCCGTGCTGTACCTGTCCTGGGAGTGTTTGATGTGGACAGTGTAGAGGGAGCTTTACTCTGTATCTAACCCTGTGCTGTACATGCCCTGGGAGGGTTTGCTGGGGACAGTGTAGAATGACTTTTACTCTGTATCTAATCCTGTGCTGTACCTGCCCTGGGAGTGTTTGATGGGGACAGTGTAGAGGGAGCTTTACTCTGTATCTAACCCCATGCTGTACCTGTCCTGGGAGTGTTTGATGGGGACAGTGTAGAGGGAGCTTTACTCTGTATCTAACCCCATGCTGTACCTGTCCTGGGAGTGTTTGATGGGGACAGTGTAGAGGGAGCTTTACTCTGTATCTAACCCCGTGCTGTACCTGTCCTGGGAGTGTTTGATGGGGACAGTGTAGAGGGAACTTTACTCTGTATCTAACCCCAGCTGTACCTGTCCTGGGAGGGTTTGATGGGGACAGTGTAGAGGGCGCTTTACTCTGTATCTAACCCTGTGCTGTACCTGTCCTGGGAGTGTTTGATGGGGACAGTGTAGAGGGAGCTTTACTCTGTATCTAACCCTGTGCGTTACCTGTCCTGGGAGTGTTTGCTGGGGTGGTTTAGAGGTAGCTATACTCTGTATGTAACCCCGTGCTGCATCTGTCCTGGGAGTGTTTACTGGGGACAGTGAAGAAGGAGCTTTCCTCTTTATCTAACCGCATTTCTGTACCTGTCCTGGGAGTGTTTGAAGGGGACAGTGTAGAGGGAACTTTACGCAGTATCTAACCCCGTGCTGCACCTGTCCTGGGAGTGTTTGATGGGGACAGTGTAGAATGACTTTTACTCTGTATCTAATCCAGTGCTGTACCTGCCCTGGGAGTGTTTGATGGGGACAGTGTAGAGGGAGCTTTACTCTGTATCTAACCCCGTGCTGTACCTGCCCTGGGAGTGTTTGATGGGGACAGTGTAGAGGGAGCTTTACTCTGTATCTAACCCCGTGCTGTACCTGTCCTGGGAGTGTTTGATTGGGACAGTGTAGAGGGAGATTTACTCTGTATCTAACCCCGTGCTGTACCTGTCCTCAGAGTGTTTGATTGGGACAGTGTAGAGGGAGATTTACTCTGTATCTAACCCCGTGCTGTACCTGTCCTCAGAGTGTTTGATTGGGACAGTGTAGAGGGAACTTTACTCTGCATCTACACCCGTGCTGTCCCTCTCCTGGGAATGTTTGATGGGGGCAGTGTAGAGGGAGCTTTACTCTGTATCTAACCCCGTGCTGTACCTGTCCTGGGGGTGTTTGATGTGGGCAGCGTAGAGGGAGATTTACTCTGTATCTAACCCTGTGCGTTACCTGTCCTGGGAGTGTTTGCTGGGGTGGTTTAGAGGTAGCTATACTCTGTATGTAACCCCGTGCTGCATCTGTCCTGGGAGTGTTTACTGGGGACAGTGAAGAAGGAGCTTTCCTCTTTATCTAACCGCATTTCTGTACCTGTCCTGGGAGTGTTTGATGGGGACAGTGTAGAGGGAGCTTTACTCTGTATCTAACCCCATGCTGTACCTGTCCTGGGAGTGTTTGATGTGGACAGTGTAGAGAGAGCTTTACTCTGTATCTAACCCCGTGCTGTACCTGTCCTGGGAGTGTTTGATGTGGACAGTGTAGAGGGAGCTTTACTCTGTATCTAACCCTGTGCTGTACATGCCCTGGGAGGGTTTGCTGGGGACAGTGTAGAATGACTTTTACTCTGTATCTAATCCTGTGCTGTACCTGCCCTGGGAGTGTTTGATGGGGACAGTGTAGAGGGAGCTTTACTCTGTATCTAACCCCGTGCTGTACCTGTCCTGGGAGTGTTTGATGGGTACAGTGTAGAGGGCGCTTTACTCTGTATCTAACCCTGTGCTGTACCTGCCCTGGGAGTGTTTGATGGGGACAGTGTAGAGGGAGCTTTACTCTGTATCTAACCCCGTGCTGTACCTGTCCTGGGAGTGTTTGCTTGGGACAGTGTAGAGGGAGATTTACTCTGTATCTAACCCCGTGCTGTACCTGTCCTCAGAGTGTTTGATTGGGACAGTGTAGAGGGAACTTTACTCTGCATCTACACCCGTGCTGTCCCTCTCCTGGGAATGTTTGATGGGGACAGTGTAGAGGGAGCTTTACTCTGTATCTAACCCTGTGCTGTACCTGTCCTGGGAGTGTTTGATGGGGACAGTGTAGAGGGAGCTTTACTCTGTATCTAACCCCGTGCTGTACCTGTCCTGGGAGTGTTTGATGGGGGCAGCGTAGAGGGAGATTTACTCTGTATCTAACCCTGTGCGTTACCTGTCCTGGGAGTGTTTGCTGGGGACAGTGTAGAAGGAGCTTTACTCTTTATCTAACCCCTTGCTGTACCTGTCCTGGGAGTGTTTGCTGGGGACAGTGAAGAAGGAGCTTTCCTCTTTAACAACCCCATGCTGTACCTGTCCTGGGAGTGTTTGCTTGGGACAGTGTAGAAGGACCTTTACTCTGTATCTAACACCATGCTGTACCTGTCCTGGGAGTGTTTGATGGGGACAGTGTAGAGGGAGCTTTTCTCTGTATCTAACCCCGTGCTGTACCTGTCCTGGGAGTGTTTGATGTGGACAGTGTAGAAGGAGCTTTACTCTGTATCTAACCCCGTGCTGTACCTGTCCTGGGAGTGTTTGATGGGGACAGTGTAGAGGGAGCTTTACTCTGTATCTAACCCTGTGCTGTACATGCCTGGGAGGGTTTGCTGGGGACAGTGTAGAATGACTTTTACTCTGTATCTAACCCTGTGCTGTATCTGTCCTGGGAGTGTTTGATGGGGACAGTGTAGAGGGAGCTTTACTCTGTATCTAACCCCGTGCTGTACCTGTCCTCAGAGTGTTTGATTGGGACAGTGTAGAGGGAGCTTTACTCTGTATCTAACCCCGTGCTGTACCTGTCCTGGGAATGTTTGATGGGGGCAGTGTAGAGGGAGCTTTACTCTGTATCTAACCCCGTGCTGTACCTGTCCTGGGGGTGTTTGATGTGGGCAGTGTAGAGGGAGATTTACTCTGTATCTAACCCTGTGCGTTACCTGTCCTGGGAGTGTTTGCTGGGGTGGTTTAGAGGTAGCTATACTCTGTATGTAACCCCGTGCTGCACCTGTCCTGGGAGTGTTTACTGGGGACAGTGAAGAAGGAGCTTTCCTCTTTATCTAACCGCATTTCTGTACCTGTCCTGGGAGTGTTTGATGGGGACAGTGTAGAGGGAGCTTTACTCTGTATCTAACCCCATGCTGTACCTGTCCTGGGAGTGTTTGATGTGGACAGTGTAGCGCGAGCTTTACTCTGTATCTATCCCCGTGCTGTACCTGCCTGGGAGTGTTTGATGGGGACAGTGTAGAGTGAGCTTTACTCTGTATCTAACCCCGTGCTGTACCTGTCCTGGGAGTGTTTGATGGGGACAGTGTAGAGGGAGCTACACTCACTATCTACACCCGTGCTGTACCTCTCCTGGGAGTGTTTGATGGGGACAGTGTAGAGGGAGCTTTATTCATGATCTAACCCCGTGCTGTACCTGTCTTGGGAGTGTTTGATGGGGACAGTGTAGAGGGAGATTTACTCTGTATCTAACCCCGTGCTGTACCTGCCCTGGGAGTGTTTGATGGGGACAGTGTAGAAGGAGCTTTACTCTGTAACTAACCCCGTGCTGTACCTGTCTTGGGAGTGTTTGATGGGGACAGTGTAGAAGGAGCTTTACTCTGTATCTAACCCCGTGCTGTACCTGCCCTGGGAGTGTTTGATGGGGACAGTGTAGAAGGAGCTTTACTCTGTATCTAACCCCGTGCTGTACCTGTCCTGGGAGTGTTTGCTGTGGACAGTGTAGAAGGAGCTTTACTCTGCATCTAACCCCGTGCTGTACCTGTCCTGGGAGTGTTTGATGGGGACAGTGTAGAGGTAGCTTTAATCTGTATCTAACCCCGTGCTGTACCTGTCCTGGCAGTGTTTGATGTTGAAAATGTAGAAGGAGCCTTACTCTGTATCTAACCCCGTGCTGTACATGCCCTGGGAGGGTTTGCTGGGGACAGTGTAGAATGACTTTTACTCTGTATCTAACCCCGTGCTGTACCTGTCCTGGGAGTGTTTGCTGGGGACAGTGTAGAAGGAGCTTTATGCTGTATCTAAGCCCATGCTATACCTGTCCTCAGAGTGTTTGATTGGGACAGTGTAGAGGGAACTTTACTCTGCATCTACACCCGTGCTGTCCCTCTCCTGGGAATGTTTGATGGGGGCAGTGTAGAGGGAGCTTTATTCATGATCTAACCCTGTGCTTTACCTGTCCTGGGAGTGTTTGATGGGGACAATGTAGAAGGAGCTTTACTCTGTATCTAACTCTGAGCTGTACCTGTCCTGGGAGTGTTTGATGGGGACAGTGTAGAGGGAGATTTACTCTGTATCTAACCCCGTGCTGTACGTGTCCTGGGAGTGTTCAATGGGGACAGTGTAGAGGGAGCTTTACTCTGTATCTAACCCCGTGCTGAACCTGTCCTGGGAGTGTTTGATGGGGACAGTGTAGAGGGAGATTTACTCTGTATCTAACCCCGTGCTGTACGTGTCCTGGGAGTGTTCGATGGGGACAGTGTAGAGGGAGCTTTACTCTGTATCTAACCCCGTGCTGTACCTGTCCTGGGGGTGTTTGATGTGGACAGCGTAGAGGGAGATTTACTCTGTATCTAACCCTGTGCTGTACCTGTCCTGGGAGTGTTTGCTGGGGTGGTTTAGAGGTAGCTATACTCTGTATGTAACCCCGTGCTGCATCTGTCCTGGGAGTGTTTACTGGGGACAGTGAAGAAGGAGCTTTCCTCTTTATCTAACCGCATTTCTGTACCTGTCCTGGGAGTGTTTGATGGGGACAGTGTAGAAGGAGCTTTTCTGTGTATCTAACCCTGTGCTGTACCTGTCCTGGGAGTGTTTGATGGGGACAGTGTAGAGGGAGCTTTACTCTCTATCTAACCCGGTGCTCTACCTGTCCTGGGAGTGTTTGCTTGGTACAGTTTAGAAGGAGATTTACTCTGTATCTAACCCCATGCTGTATCTGTCCTGGGAGTGTTTGCTTGGTGCAGTGTAGAAGGTCCTTTACTCTGTATCTAACCCCGTGCTGTACCTGTCTTGGGAGTGTTTGATGGGGACAGTGTAGAAGGACCTTTACTCTGTATCCAACCCAGTGCTGTACCTGCCCTGGGAGTGTTTGATGGGGACAGTGTAGAAGGAGCTTTACTCTGTATCTAACCCCGTGCTGTATCTGTCCTGGGAGTGTTTGCTGTGGACAGTGTAGAAGGAGCTTTACTCTGCATCTAACCCCGTGCTGTACCTGTCCTGGGAGTGTTTGATGGGGACAGTGTAGAGGGAGCTTTACTCTCTATCTAACCCCGTGCTGTACCTGTCCTCGGAGTGTATGATGGGGACAGTTGAGAGGTAGCTTTAATCTGTATCTAACCCTGAGCTGTACCTGTCCTGGCAGTGTTTGATGTTGAAAATGTAGAAGGAGCCTTACTCTATATCTAACCCTGTGCTGTACATGCCCTGGGAGGGTTTGCTGGGGACAGTGTAGAATGACTTTTACTCTGTATCTAATCCTGTGCGGTACCTGCCCTGGGAGTGTTTGATGGGGACAGTGTAGAGGGAGCTTTACTCTGTATCTAACCCCGTGCTGTACCTGTCCTGGGAGTGTTTGATGGGGACAGTGTAGAAGGAGCTTTATGCTGTATCTAAGCCCATGCTATACCTGTCCTCAGAGTGTTTGATTGGGACAGTGTAGAGGGAACTTTACTCTGCATCTACACCCGTGCTGTCCCTGTCCTGGGAGTGTTTGATGGGGACAATGTAGAAGGAGCTTTACTCTGTATCTAACCCCGTGCTGTACCTGCCCTGGGAGTGTTTGATGGGGACAGTGTAGAGGGAGCTTTACTCTGTATCTAACCCCGTGCTGTCCCTGTCCTGGGAGTGTTTGATGGGGACAGTGTAGAGGGAGCTTTACTCTGTATCTAACCCCGTGCTGTACCTGTCCTGGGAGTGTTTGATGGGGACAGTGTAGAGGGAGCTTTACTCTGTATCTAACCCCGTGCTGTACCTGTCCTGGGGGTGTTTGATGTGGACAGCGTAGAGGGAGATTTACTCTGTATCTAACCCTGTGCGTTACCTGTCCTGGGAGTGTTTGCTGGGGTGGTTTAGAGGTAGCTATACTCTGTATGTAACCCCGTGCTGCACCTGTCCTGGGAGTGTTTGATGTGGACAGTGTAGAGGGAGCTTTTCTGTGTATCTAACCCTGTGCTGTACCTGTCCTGGGAGTGTTTGATGGGGACAGTGTAGAGGGAGCTTTACTCTGTATCTAACCCCGTGCTGTACCTGTCCTGGGAGTGTTTGCTTGGGACAGTGTAGAAGGAGCTTTACTCTTTCTCTAACCCCGTGTTGTACCTGTCTTGTGCGTTTTGATGCGGACAGTGTAGACGGTGCTTTACTTTGTATCCAACCCCTTGCTGTACCTGCCCTGGGTGTGTTTGATGGGGACAGTGAAGAGTGAGCTTTACTCTGTATCCAACCCCTTGCTGTACCTGCCCTGGGTGTGTTTGATGGGGACAGTGAAGAGTTAGCTTTACTCTGTATCTAACCCTGTGCTGTGTCTGTCCTGAGAGTATTTGCTGGGGACAGTGTAGAAGGAGCCTTACTCTGTTTCTAACCCTGTGCTGTACCTGTCCTGGGAGTGTTTGATGGGGACAGTGTAGAAGGAGGTTTAATTTGTATCCAACCCCGTGCTGTACCTGCCCTGGGAATGTTTGATGGGGACAGTGTAGAGGTAGCTTTAATCTGTATCTAACGCTGAGCTGTACCTGTCCTGGCAGTGTTTGATGTCGAAAGTGTAGAAGGAGCTTTACTCTGTATCTAACCCTGTGCTGTACATGCCCTGGGAGGGTTTGCTGGGGACAGTGTAGAATGACTTTTACTCTGTATCTAATCCTGTGCTGTACCTGTCCTGGGAGTGTTTGCTGGGGACAGTGTAGAAGGAGCTTTATGCTGTATCTAAGCCCATGCTATACCTGTCCTCAGAGTGTTTGATTGGGACAGTGTAGAGGGAACTTTACTCTGCATCTACACCCGTGCTGTCCCTCTCCTGGGAATGTTTGATGGGGGCAGTGTAGAGGGAGCTTTATTCATTATCTAACCCTGTGCTTTACCTGTCCTGGGAGTGTTTGATGGGGACAATGTAGAAGGAGCTTTACTCTGTATCTAACTCTGAGCTGTACGTGTCCTGGGAGTGTTCGATGGCGACAGTGTAGAGGGAGCTTTACTCTGTATCTAACCCCGTGCTGTACCTGTCCTGGGGGTGTTTGATGTGGACAGCGTAGAGGGAGATTTACTCTGTATCTAACCCTGTGCGTTACCTGTCCTGGGAGTGTTTGCTGGGGTGGTTTAGAGGTAGCTATACTCTGTATGTAACCCCGTGCTGCACCTGTCCTGGGAGTGTTTACTGGGGACAGTGAAGAAGGAGCTTTTCTGTGTATCTACCCCCGTGCTGTACCTGCCCTGGGAGTGTTTGATGGGGACAGTGTAGAGGGAGCTTTACTCTGTATCTAACCCCGTGCTGTACCTGTCCTGGGAGTGTTTGATGGGGACAGTGTAGAGGGAGCTTTACTCTGTATCTAACCCCGTGCTGTACCTGTCCTGGGAGTGTTTGACGGGGACAGTGTAGAGGGAGCTTTACTCTGTATCTAACCCCGTGCTGTACCTGTCCTGGGAGTGTTTGATGGGGACAGTGTAGAGGGAGCTTTACTCTGTATCCAACCCAGTGCTGTACCTGCCCCGGGAGTGTTTGATGTAGTCAGTGTAGAGGGAGCTTTACTCTGTATCTAACCCCGTGCTGTACCTGTCCTCGGAGTGTATGATGGGGACAGTGTAGAGGTAGCTTTAATCTGTATCTAACCCTGAGCTGTACCTGTCCTGGCAGTGTTTGATGTGGACAATGTAGAAGGAGGTTTACTCTATATCTAACCCTGTGCTGTACCTGCCCTGGGAGGGTTTGCTGGGGACAGTGTAGAATGACTTTTACTCTGTATCTAACTCTGAGCTGTACGTGTCCTGGGAGTGTTCGATGGGGACAGTGTAGAGGGAGCTTTACTCTGTATCTAACCCCGTGCTGTACCTGTCCTGGGGGTGTTTGATGTGGACAGCGTAGAGGGAGATTTACTCTGTATCTAACCCTGTGCGTTACCTGTCCTGGGAGTGTTTGCTGGGGTGGTTTAGAGGTAGCTATACTCTGTATCTAACCCCGTGCTGTACCTGTCCTGGGAGTGTTTGATGGGGTCAGTGTAGAGGGAGATTTACTCTGTATCTAACCCCGTGCTGTACCTGTCCTGGGAGTGTTTGATGGGGACAGTGTAGAGGGAGCTTTACTCTGTATCTAACCCCGTGCTGTACCTGTCCTGGGAGTGTTTGATGGGGTCAGTGTAGAGGGAGCTTTACTCTGTATCTAACCCCGTGCTGTACCTGTCCTGGGAGTGTTTGATGTGGACAATGTAGAAGGAGGTTTACTCTGTATCTAACCCCGTGCTGTACATGCCCTGGGAGGGTTTGATGGGGACAGTGTAGAGGGAGCTTTACTCTGTATCTAACCCCGTGCTGTACCTGTCCTGGGAGTGTGTGCTGGGGTGGAGTAGAGGGAGTTTTACTTTGTATCTAACCCCGTGCTGTACCTCTCCTCGGAGTGTTTGCTGGGGACAGTGTAGAAGGAGCTTTACTCTGTATCTAACCCCGTGCTGTACCTGTCCTGGGAGTGTTTGATGGGGACAGTGTAGAGGGAGCTTTACTCTGTATCTAACCCCGTGCTGTACCTGTCCTGGGAGTGTTTGAGGGGACAGTGTGGAGGGAGCTTTCCTCTGTATCTAACCCCGTGCTGTACCTGTCCTGGGAGTCTTTGATGGGGACAGTGTAGAGGGAGATTTACTCTGTATCTAACCCCGTGCTGTACCTGTTCTGGGAGTGTTTGATGGGGACAGTGTAAAGGAACTTTACTCTTTTTTTAACCTCGTGCTGTACCTGTCCTGGGAGTGTTTGATGGGGACAGTGTAGAGTTAGCTTTACTCTGTATCTAACCCCGTGCTGTACCTGTCCTGGGAGTGTTTGATGGGGACAGTGTGGAAGGAGCTTTACTCTTTTTTTAACCCCGTGCTGTACCTGTCCTGGGAGTGTTTGATGGGGACAGTGTAGAGTTAGCTTTACTCTGTATCTAACGCTGTGCTGTACCTGTCCTGGGAGTGTTTGATGGGGACAGTGTAGAAGGACCTTTACTCTGTATCTAACGCTGTGCTGTACCTGTCCTGGGATTGTTTGATGGGGACAGTGTACAGGGAGCTTTACTCTGTATCTAACCCAGTGCTGTACCTGTCCTGGGAGTGTTTGATGGGGACAGTGTAGAGGGAGCTTTAGTCTGAATCTAACCCGTGCTGTACCTGTCCTGGGAGTGTTTGATGGGACAGTGTAGAAGGAGCATTACTCTGTATCTAACCCCGTGCTGTACCTGTCCTGGGAGTGTTTGATGGGGACCGTGTAGAGGGAGCTTTACTCTGTATCTAACCCCGTGCTGTACCTGTCCTGGGAGTGTTTGCTGGGGACAGTGTAGAATGAGCTTTTCTCTGTATGTAACCCCGTGCTGTACCTGCCCTGGGAGTGTTTGTTGGAGACAATGTAGAAGGAGCTTTACTCTGTATCTAACCCTGTGCTGTACATGTCCTGGGAGGGTTTGCTGGGGCCAGTGTAGAATGAGCTTTTCTCTGTATGTAACCCCGTGCTGTACCTGCCCTGGGAGTGTTTGTTGGAGACAGTGTAGAAGGAGCTTTACTCTGTATCTAACCCCGTACTTTACTTGTCCTGGGAGTGTTTGCTTGGGACAGTGTAGAAAGAGCTTTACTCTTTATCTAACCCCGTGTTGTACCTGTCTTGGGAGTTTTGATGCGGACAGTGTAGACGGAGATTTACTCTGTATCCAACCCCTTGCTGTACCTGTCCTGGGAGTGTTTGATGGGGACAGTGAAGAGTGAGCTTTACTCTGTATCTAACCCTGTGCTGTGTCTGTCCTGAGAGTATTTGCTGGGGACAGTGTAGAAGGAGCCTTACTCTGTTTCTAACCCTGTGCTGTACCTGTCCTGGGAGTGTTTGCTTTGGACAGTGTAGAAGGACCTTCACTCTCTATCTAACCCCGTGCTGTACCTGTCCTGGGAGTGTTTGCTCGGGACAGTGTAGAAGGAGCTTTACTCTGTATCTAACCCTGTGCCGTACCTGTCCTGGGAGAGTTTGCTGGGGACACTGTAGAAGTAGCTTTACTCTGTATCTTACTCTGTGCTGTACCTGTCCTGGGAATGTTTGATGGGTACATTGTAGAGGGAGCTTTACTTTGTATCCAACCCCGTGCTGTACCCGTCCTGGGAGTGTTTGATGGGGGCAATGTCAAAGCAGCTTTACTATGTATCTAACCCCGTGTTGTACCTGTCCTGAGACTGTTTGTTGGGGACAGTGTAGAAGGAGCTTTACTCTGTATCTAACGCCGTTCTGTACCTGTCCTGGGAGTGTTTGAGGGGACAGTGTTGAGGGACTTTTACTCTGTTTCTAACCCTGTGCTGTACCTGTCCTGGGAGTGTTTGCTGGGGACAGTGTAGAAGGAGCTTTACTCTGTATCTAACCCCGTGCTGTACCTGTCCTGGGAGTGTTTGCTGGGGACAATGTAGAAGGAGCTTTACTCTGTATCTAACCCTGTGCTGTACATGTCATGGGCGTGTTTGATGGAGACAGTTTAGAGGGAGCTTTACTCTGTATCTAACCCTGTGCTGTACCTGTCCTGGGAGTGTTTGATGCGGACAGTGTAGAGGGAGCTTTACTCTGTATCTAACCCCATGCTCTTCCTGCCCTGGGAGTGTTTGATGGGGATAGTGTAGAGGGATCTTTACTCTGTATCCAACCCTGTGCTGTACCTGTCCTGGAAGTGTTTGATGGGGACAGTGTTGATGGAGCTTTACTCTGTATCTAACCCCGTGCTCTACCTGCCCTGGGAGTATTTGATGGGGACAGTGTGGATGGTGCTTTACTCTTTATCTAACCCTGTGCTGTACCTGTCCTGGGAGTGTTTGATTCTGATATTCGGAATGTGTTCTATTCTGCAGCGAACGTACGTCTCTTTGAGGCCAACAATTATTTGGAAAACAAAATATATGAGATTGTATCCGAATGACTTATAATTGCACATTACAGACCACAAAATTGAAGCCAGATTTGTAATTGTGAAAATCAGTCCACATCTCAATCTGTGATGTCCAAAGTGTCAGTGAACTTCAGTGATGAGTTCAGCACAAGCAGTCGGACACTGTGCTTTGTGATGGAAATCTGAACAGTCCAAATTAGGATTGTAGATTCAAGAACCGGACAGGAAACAAGGCCAATTAAGGCTTCAGAAAGCACAAAGCTTCCACAATAGCCAAGAGTAACTGCCTGGTACCGTTTAAGCCCATGGGAACCCAGATTGCTGCAAGTAACAGTTGTGGCTCATGACGGAGGGCTCTTGCCTCCGAGTAGTTTCAAGTCCCACTCCAGGACGTGAGCCCAAAATTCTAGGCCGACACAGCTGTGATGTACTGAGGGAGTGGGGCGCAGTCAGGTCAATGTCAAAGATCCCATAGGACCAGTTCAAAGAAGAGTGTGGAATGTATTCCTGGTTGATATTCCTTAATCAACGTCAAAAGAGCAACTGTTTCTTTCATGGGATGTGGGCATCACTGGCAAGGCCAGCATTGGTTGCCCATCCCTAATTGCCCTTGAGCTGAGTGTCCTGCTAGGCCATTTCAGAGGGCAGTTAAGAGTCAGCCACTTGCTGTGGGTCTGGAGTCACATGTAGGCCAGACCGGGTAAGAGTGGCAGATTTCCTTCCCTAAAGGGGTATTAGTGAACCAGCTGGAATTTTACAACACTCAAAGATGGTTTCTTGGTCATTTTTAGTGAGGCTACCTTTATATTCCGGGTTTATTAATTGAACTTAAATTCTACCCAGTTTCCATGTCGGGATTTAAACCCATGTCCCCAGAGCATTAGCCTGGGTCCCTGGATTACCATCCAGTGACATTACCATATGCTGTCGTCTCACCTCCTTGCCCCTCTGGCCAATATCACATTGCTGTTTGTGGGATCTTGCTGTGTGCAAATTGGCTGCCGCGTCTCCTACATTATGACAGTGGCGACACTCCAGAAAATGCTTCATTGGCTGCAAAGCGCTTTGGGGGCTGTCTGTGGTTGTGAAAGGTGCTATACAAATACCATTTAATTTTTTCTTTAAGTCCCATGTCAACTCTCTCCTGATCTCCATTCGAGCCACGCTAACACCCTGGGGACAAGGAGCAGGAATTGGAGCCCAAATTCTCAGGCTACTGGCTGCCTTGGGGGTGAGGTCAGAGTTCAACTCCGTAGCAATGCTCATACCAGAGGCCAGGCAGCTGCTATTCTTTGTCAAGTCATATGGGATATGGGACCTTGGGCTTCATAGATAGAGGCATCGAGCACAAGAATAAGGGAGTTACACTGAACCTTTATAAAGCTCTGGTTGGACCACAGCTGGAGTATTGTGTCCAATCCTGCTCACCGCGCTTTAGGAAGGATGTGAGGGTCCATTGAAAGGGTACGGATTTACCAGAATGGTCCCAGGGATTATGGAGAAGCTGGGGTTGTTCCTCTGGGTGCAGAGGTGGTGGTGGGGGGGATTTGATCGAGGTGGGCAAGATTATAGCAAAATGCTGCGGATGCTGGAAATCTGAAACAAAAACAGAAAATGCTGGAAAAACTCAGCAGGTCTGACAGCTTCTGTGGAGAGAGAAACAGAGTTAACGTTTCGAGTGCGTACGGCCGCTCTGAAGGAGGGTCATACGCACTCGAAACGTTAACTCTGTTTCTCTCTCCGCAGATGCTGTGAGGTCTGCTGAGTTTTTCCAGCATTTTCTGTTCACTATGGCAGATTTGGATAAGGTGGACAAAGTAAAACTGATGGTACAAGGACTGGGGGACACAGGTTTAAAGTTTTGGGCAAGAGAGGAGCGGTGGAGTGGTGGGGTGGCGGTGTGGTGTGGGTGGGGGGCAGTGATGTGAGGGAGAAACTCTCTTTTACGCAGCAGGCAGTAATGACCTGGAACTCGCTGCCCACAGGGGTGGTGGGAGCGGAGACGATGAATGATTTCAAAAGGAAATTGGACAGGCCCTCGAGGGCAATAAACTCGCAGGGCTGCGGCTGACTGGATTGGTCCACAGAGAGTCAGCATGGACTCGATGGGCCGAGTAGCTTCCTTCTGTGCCGGGATGGCTGTACGTGCCTAAGCCCACGTGTTCAGAATAGAAGAGGAGAAAACAGGAAGGGTTAAAAAGCACGTGCTCCTTCCGGAGAGCTGACTTAGGGCCACACAGGAGTGTTTTTGGCTTGTGATATTAAAATATATTGAGGAAAAGCTCTAATTCAGCTTCAACACTGAGGCTGGTCAGTTTTTTGAGGGGTAAGTGTCTTAAACCGTACGCAAATAAGGTCGGTGAATGGAGTGGAGATGCAGTATCTAATTGGATGGTGGAGTGAATGGGCTGAATGGCCTCCTCCTGTCCCTTTCATCCCGATAGCCTGAGTTTTCAAAGCTTGTGGGCGGGTTAGGGAAGGCGTCAATCGTCCAGGGATGGCTGTGACCTTTGACCCTTGCACCCCCACCTCGTGCGGCTCGAGCGATGTGGGAACCCCCACGAGGTGAGGGGGGTTGACTGCGTGGACTTTGGAAACAGGGTCAGATGGAATGAGGAAGGCCCTGGCCGAGCGAGTTTTTGGGGTGGGGTGGGGTGGGGGGGGGGGGGTCCAAAATGAGGCGCTCACCAGGGAGAAGGAAATACGAAGGACGATTGGCTAAGAAGGACAGAAGGGCAAACAGAAGAAAGATGTCGGGGATGGAGGAAGAGGAGGAGGGAGAGGGTGGAATGGGGAGGGAGGGAGAGTAAGGGAGAGGGCAGAGAGGTGAGGTGGGGTGAGGAGGGGGGGGGGGCAGAAAGTGTTGCAGAGGGGTCACAGGTGAAGGGAGGCGGGGGAAGGATCAGACTGCTGCGCGTTGGAGACATTTCTCTTGGGTAGACATTGGAGACATTTGGTAGACGTTGGAGACATTTCTCTTGGGTAGACATTGGAGACATTTGGTAGACGTTGGAGACATTTCTCTTGGGTAGACATTGGAGACATTTGGTAGACGTTGGAGACATTTCTCTTGGGTAGACATTGGAGACATTTGGTAGACGTTGGAGACATTTCTCTTGGGTAGACATTGGAGACATTTGGTAGACGTTGGAGACATTTCTCTTGGGTAGACATTGGAGACATTTGGTAGACGTTGGAGACATTTCTCTTGGGTAGACATTGGAGACATTTGGTAGACGTTGGAGACATTTCTCTTGGGTAGACATTGGAGACATTTGGTAGACGTTGGAGACATTTCTCTTGGGTAGACATTGGAGACATTTGGTAGACGTTGGAGACATTTCTCTTGGGTAGCTCCATAACATCAGAGAGAGGAAGATCCGATATTCTGGTCACATCAGTCGAGCAGACATCAGACCAAGATGATTACTGAAGGGGAACATCAGTGGAAAGTGTCGGAAAGGGAAGCTGAGGAGAAAATGGGTGATGGGTGTAATGGGCTGGAGATGGACCCCCTCTGTGCAACGCGTAGGGGCACACAGGGGCGCAGATCCATAGCAGCCAACCTTGTGCAAGGAAGATGACCACCGGCTGATCTCGACACCAGCAATCCCAGCCGGCTGTCGCTTCCTCAAAGCCTCACAAATAGTTTCCTTCTGAGCACTGGTCCACTGAAAGGGAGGGAAGGATGGACGGAGAAGGAGAAGGGGAAAGAAGAACATGGAGAGGGAAGGAAGATGGGAGGGAAGAGACGGTGAGGGGGGGGGGTGGGGGTGGGGTGGGGGTGGGGGGGGGGGGGTGGGGTGGGGGTGAGGGGGGGGGGTGGGGGTGAGGGGGGGGGGGGGAGGGGTGAGGGGGGTGGGGTGGGGGTGAGGGGGGTGGGGGTGAGGGGGGGGGGTGGGGGTGAGCGGGGGGGGGGGGGGGGTGGGGGTGAGGGGGTGGGGGTGAGGGGGGGGGGGGAGGGGTGGGGGTGAGGGGGGGGGGTGGGGGTGGGGGTGAGGGGGGGGGGGGGTGAGGGGGGGGGGTGGGGGTGAGGGGGGTGGGGGGGGGGTGAGGGGGTGGGGGTGAGGGGGGGGGGGGTGGGGGTGAGGGGGGGGGGGGTGGGGGGGAGGGGGGTGGGGTGGGGGTGAGGGGGTGGGGGTGAGGGGGGGGGGGTGGGGGGTGAGCGGGGGGGGGTGGGGGTGAGGGGGGGGGTGGGGGTGGGGGGGGGGGGGGAGGGGTGGGGGCCAGAGGGAAGAAATGGGAGAGAGGAGGAAGGGGTGGGAGGAGGAGAGGGGGCGGGAGGAACAGAGAGGGAAGACGGATAGGAGGAGGGGGAGAATGGAGCTTGCAGCTTCAGCCACATTCAGTTTGAGCTCCCTGCGCTGTGTGTTATGGGCCTATTTGCTTGAGCGGGGTTTGCGAGGAAGTTGGATCGATGTAGCGACTTTTACGCCCCTCTGCAGGTCCCGGAGCAGCTTCCCAAGTGAGAAAGCACCTTTTGAAGCGCAGTCGCCGCTCAGCGGGTGGTTGTGACAGCCGCCGGGTGCACAGCAAGATCCCACAAAGAGGAAACCCGATGGCCAGGCAGTTAAACCTCTTTGTTTGTTTGTTTGTTTGTTTTTTTTTTTAAAAAGGCTGAGAAATATCGGCCGGGGTCACCGAGGAGAAAATCTTCCTGCTCTCCTTCCAAGAGACGGGATTTAATTTCCCGTCTGAGAGACCACGATGTTAAACTCCAGGACGTCAGCGTTGCTTTGGGGGTCAGCGTTGCTATGGGGGTCACCGTTGCTATGTGGGTCAGCGTTGCTATGGGGGTCAGCGTTGCTATGGGGGTCAGCGTTGCTATGTGGGGAGGGCAGCGTTGCTATGGGGGTCAGCGTTGCTATGGGGGTCAGCGTTGCTATGTGGGGAGGGCAGCGTTGCTATGGGGGTCAGCGTTGCTATGGGGGTCAGCGTTGCTTTGTGGGTCAGCGTTGCTATGGGGGTCAGCGTTGCTTTGGGGGTCAGCGTTGCTATGGGGGTCAGCGTTGCTATGGGGGTCAGCGTTGCTTTGTGGGTCAGCGTTGCTATGGGGGTCAGCGTTGCTATGTGGGTCAGCGTTGCTATGGGGGTCAGCGTTGCTATGTGGGTCAGCGTTGCTATGTGGGGAGGGCAGCGTTGCTATGGGGGTCAGCGTTGCTATGGGGGTCAGCGTTGCTATGTGGGGAGGGCAGCGTTGCTATGGGGGTCACCGTTGCTATGTGGGTCAGCGTTGCTATGGGGGTCAGCGTTGCTATGTGGGGAGGGCAGCGTTGCTATGGGGGTCAGCGTTGCTATGGGGGTCAGCGTTGCTATGTGGGGAGGGCAGCGTTGCTATGGGGGTCAGCGTTGCTATGTGGGGAGGGCAGCGTTGCTATGGGGGTCAGCGTTGCTATGTGGGTCAGCGTTGCTATGGGGGTCAGCGTTGCTATGTGGGTCAGCGTTGCTATGTGGGGAGGGCAGCGTTGCTATGGGGGGGGGGGGGGAGGGGGGAGGGTAGGACAGGCGGGCAGGTTAGGCTTGAACCTGCGGCCTTCCGATTCCGGAGCGGGCGCGCCGAGCCGCTTTCAACCTGGTCTTCCCTGGTTGATGCGGCCTGTGAGCGAGCTGGAGCCACAGAAAATGGGAAGGGCGGAGTGACAGGCAGAGGCCGGTTACTGGTGTCTCGGGGCCTGTGCAATGCTGGGTGGGCGGGAGATATCGGAGCAGGCAGCCAGTTTCGAGGCTGTAGGGTTTGCCCGGCCGCCGACGCGCCAGGAATTCAGCCCAACCCGGCGCGGCCCCCCAGGAGTGGCGGGTCACCCCCGATCGAGCCGCGATCGCCAGGAGCGTGAACTGTGTGTGTCTCACACGGACGGGCGGAAAGGCCTCCCATATTGATCAGAGACTGTCGGGGAAAGCTGTTGAGTAAGGGGGCCGGTACAGGCACCTGAGAAGGCGCAAAAGAAGATTTACAAGGTTGCTACCACAACCGAGGGGTTTGAACTACTAAAAGCAAGGCTGAAGTGGCTGGGGCTCCTTTCTCTGGCCGAGAGAAGGCTGAGGGGGTGGTGGTGGGTGGTGGGGGGTGACCTGATAGCGGTCTTTAAGAGCATGAAGCACTGGGGGAGTGCCAGCCAGTGGATGGACGTCTTGACTTCTGTCCTGGCCCAGCTGCTTCTCAATTTCTACCTCGCCGGTCAGGACAAATATTGCTACACTTCCAGATTAACCAACTTCCAGGCTTTCACATCTGGCAAATGGCTCATGCGCTGTTTGAGAAGCTATAAGCGACATCAGTGCTAACCCGATCTCAATGGGGAATGTCCAGCAGGCATCTGGCGGCCGAGCGGTCTGCTTTGGAAGGCCCGCTCTGCCCAAATCGACTGGGTGCATAAGAACATGAGAACCAGGAGCGGGGATAGACCATTCGGCCCCTCGAGCCTGCCCCGCCATTCAATAAGATCACAGCTGATCTGCCGCAGGCCTCAGCTCCTCTTTCATGCCAGAACCTCACAGCAGGGTAGGCGTAGAGAAATTGTTTCCACTTGTTTGGGGGAGGGGAGGGGGGTGGGGGGGGGGGGGATGGGGTGGGGGCAGTGGTTGGGGGAGGGGGTGGGAAGGCGGTGGGGGGGGGGTGGAGGGGAGTGTGGTTTGTGGGGATGGTAGGGGACCATCAATATAAGATAGCCGCTAACATATCCAATAGGGAATTCAGGAGAAATCCAAACTCACAACCACTACCATCCAGAAGGACAAGGGCAGCAGACACATGGGATCACCACCACCTGGAAGTTCCCCTCCAAGTCACTCACCATCCTGACTTGGAAATATATCGGCCGTTCCTTCACTGTCGCTGGGTCAAAATCCTGGATCTCCCTCCCTAACAGCGCTGTGGGTGTACCTACACCACATGGACTGCAGCGGTTCAAGAAGGCAGCTCACCCCCACCTTCTCAAGGGGCAATTAGGGATGGGCAATAAATGCTGGCCTCGCCATTGGTCAGCCAGTAACACCCACACCTTGTGAATGAATAAATGGAAAAAAAATTCTGTACCCAGGGAGTGGTGTGAATGTGGAACTTGCTACTACAGGGAGCAGTTGAGGTAGGGTTGCCAACTCTCCAGGATTGGCCTGGAGTCTCCAGGAATTGAAGATCGATCTCCAGGACACTGCAGGACACTGGGGAATAATCCGGACATTAAAAAAGATTGTTTCTTTTTGTCATTTTCTTCTCTTTACCAGATATAAAAAGATTGAAAATGAGGAGAGAAAAGGGCTGTTTGGTCAACAGTCAAGCATCATCCAGTTGGGTAATGAGTCTTGTTGCTTTCCGATTGGTGTAGGAAGGCCGTACGTCACAAGGATGGACGTGATGGCCGACTAATGGCTGGAGCGTGGGGGCGAGTCACGTGATGGAACCTCCAGAAACACATTTAATCACAGTTGGCAACTCCAGGTGAAGCAAACACATTGATGCATTTAAGGGGGAGCTGGATATACACAAGAGGGGAAAGGAATAGAAAGTCTTTTTGATAGGAGAGAGCAAAGAGTGTGGAGTATAAATACAGCGTGGAGCAGCTGGGCCGAATGGCCTGTTTCTGCTCTGTAGATTCTATGTAAGAAGCCTCTGGCCCTTTGGGGGAAGCACAATATGAATTTAACCAGGAGGCCAGCAGATGGCCACACCTTCCCCTATGCCCCCTGTACTGACCCTTCCTCGGCTATCGAACAACAGATTCAAAGTAGCTCCATCACTCGATTCAGAGATGTCCCCTGCCCAATGTCACCGGACAGCGGCAGAAAACTGGAATAAAGTGAAGCAAAGATTGGTCCAGGACCCAGGCACAGTTGTGACATGGACAACTGTGGGGATGGTGCGGTAAGGTCACTGGGCTCAGGCTCTGGGGAATGTGGGTTCTGTAGTAGAAGGCTCCGGTAAATACAGGGTTAATGTGGGACTGAGTATAGTACCACCAACACAGTGCTGTAAGAAGGTACATGATCTATACCCAGGGTCAGTGAGGTGTTGGCCAGAGACGTGTTAAGATGGAGATAACTCCATGCCTGTACCCTTTACTGTATAGTAATATATAGTTACAGGTAACTAATAAAGGCTTTCTGTTAACATACAGAAGACTATGAAGATTTCTTTAACAGACACGTTCTGTAACCAACATTCGCCCCAACAGGTACAAATCCCACCAAAGCATCTTCAGCTTTTAAAAGAAAATCAGGAATTGAAAGCTAGTCTCAGTAATGGAGACCGTGAAACTATGATCGACTGTTGTAAAGACCCATCTGGTTCACTAATGCCCTTTAGGGAGGGAAATCTGCTGTCCTTACTCAGTCTGGCCTACATGTGGCACCAGACCCACAGCCATGGGGTTGACTTGTGACACTGAACTGCTCTCAAGGGCAACTAGGAGCGGATAATAAATGTTGGCCTTTTGCCAGCGACACCCACATCTGACGAAAGGATAACATTTTAGAAAAGTAGGACGGAGTGCTGTGGGAGGGTGGGAGACACATTAGGGCGGTGGAATATGTTGAAGGAATATTCTAGAAGCACCGACTGATCAAGTTCGGCTTACGGTGCCCACAGCTGGTGACAGGTGTTTCTTCCCTGGCCGATCTCTGTTGGAACCTCGGTCAAAGTGCGTCCTGTGAAATCTCTCGACATTTTATTGCCAGCTCTGTGAAACAAGGTATTTCTCATCCTCACCTGACGACACTTTATGGGGCCAAAGGTCAGAAGGGGCCTAGGTATCTCCAACAATCTCTTGGCCAAAGCCAAGGGGTTGTCACTCTCTGTGTCAGCGCAGGCAGTGGCTCAGAATTTTCCAGCCCCTCGCGCCGGCTGGATCTTCCAGTCCTGCTGATCGTGAACAGAGCTTTCAATGGCTCACTGCCCCCCACCTCCCCCCACAGAGGAACCACCGTGGTGAGGGGAGCTGGAAGATTCCGGACAGTGTGTTGGTGAAAGGTTACTGGAGCCCCCTCACTGCCCTATTCCGAGGCTCCTTGCCTGTCATCACCAGGTTGTCATTAGAAAGACTTACCTCTGTATAACTCCTTTTCCTACTGGACGTCATCCCAAAATACTTTAACAGCCAGCGGACTGCCATGGTCATGGGAGAAGCCAATCTGCGCACAGCAAGATCCCACCACCAGCAATGCAATGACGGCCCAGATAATCTTGCTTTCTGGTGCTATTTGTTGATGGATGAGGTTGGTCCGGAACACTGGACTCTACAGCTCCTGCTCTTCTTCGAAACATTCTTTCACACCCACCTGACAGTGTCGGTAGGGCCTCAGTTGAAAGCCTCATCGGAAAATCTGCGCCTCTGACAGCGCAGCACTCCCTCAGTACAGCAATGGAAAGTCAGCCTGGGCTGTGTGTTCCGGAGTAGGGCTTGAACCTCAAACCATCCTGACTCAGAGGTGAGAATGCTACCCACTGACTAACGTGGACTCAGAATGATCCCCTCCCCACTCCCCCAACCCTCCCCCACCCCATCACCACACACTCCACCTTTCCCAGTCTGGAGGTACCGAGGCTCCATTACTGCCCCTGGCTAGAAAGATCAGCTAACTCAAAAGAGAGCCAACAATGCCAATTCCTGACTTGCAATCAAATTGCCTTTTTCTCCATCTCTATTGTTTTCATAACTAGCAAATAAAGAAAATGTAAAAAAAACACACACAGATATAATTTCGAAAGCCCTGTGATTATTCTCCTGGGTTCACTTGCGGCTGTTGGTTGATCCCCTTTAATTCCAGGGGACTTCAGGGCGATCCTGGAGGAGTTGACAACCCTCCGCCCAACTTATGGCATCACTGGTTAAAGTTGTTCCCACTCAGTTCGTGACATCATCCGTTGGAATATTTCACCTTGAACCATGGAGCCGTAGGGGGTGGGGAGGGGAGGGGAGAGGCAGTTGGAGAGGAGGCTACATTAATTTGTAGCAATAAAGTGTGAGTTGCAAAGTTCCTCCTTCCTCCCCTGAATGGACTGACTCTCTTCCAGGGCTGTGGTCCTGTTGATATCCTCCCAATGCAAAGGGCCATTCAGCCCCTTGTGTGAATTACATCAATTAAGGTTAAGTACCTACAGGTGGGTGGAGAGCATTGATTGGATGGGTACTTGAGCACATATTATGAGACAATTACTGACACAAGGGCAAAGTCAGGAGATATATACCTGTAATGTTTCACTCCGTGAATAAATTTATTCCAGGTAAAGACTTGCTCTGGTTTGTCCATTCACCAACTGGCTAGCAGGAGTGTAACAACACGAGTTTGTTAACATTATTAATGTGGGAACGTAGACATGGGGGCCAAAGGCTTGGTCAAAATGCTAGGTATTAAGGCACATCTTCGAGAGAGGGGAGGGTATTTTGGAGTTTAGATCCGAGGTGGCTGAAGGGCCAGCGGCCAGTTGTGAGTGGAGGGAGTGGGAGATGCACAAGAAGCCAGGGTTGGAGGAACATAGGCTGCTTGGAGGGCTGGAGGAACTCACAGAGCGGGTGCATCAACTGTTATTCTACATAGCAGGAACTATGGAACCTTCTGATGCCTATGTTGCGTCTCCAACCCTCTGGGAGTCTCCCAGGATTGATGAATGAACCGCTCAACCTCAGGAATAAGCTGCTTTCTCCCCTGTTGGGAAAAGAGCCCTCCATTTAACAGCCGCCCACCTCTTACAAAAGCCAGCGGCTGCTTTGCAATGGCCTCGATATATGCACTGGCACCACAGAGGAACTTGTATTTCTTGGGGTGTCCCAAAGCACTTGGCAGCCAATGATGCCATTTTGGAGTGTAGTCACCTGTTGTAACGTAGGAAACGGAGCGGCCAATTGGCGCACAGCAAGATCCCACAGGCAGCAATGTGATAACGACCCAGATAGTCTGGGTTAGGCGCCCCCCCACCCCCCCACCGCCATGGCTCTTCTGCAAACAAGAATATTTTTCCTATTCAGTCACAGGATGTGGGCCAGGATTTCTTACCCATCCCTGATTGCCCCTTGAGAATGTGGTGGTGGGCTAAAGGATATTAGTGAACCAGGTGAGTGAACCAGACTTTTAATTCCAGATTTTTATTCAATTCAAATTTCACCATATCCAGTGATGGGATTCAAAGCCAGGTCCCCAGTGCATTACCCTGGATTACTAGTCCAGTGACAATACCTTTTCCCCCTAATGCCACAGGATCTTTTATGTCCACCTGAGAGGGTAGCTGGGGCTTCAGTTTAACGTCTCATCCAAAAGACGGTACCTCCAATAGTGCAGCAGTCCCTCAGCACTGTACGGGAATGTCAGTCTGGATAACGTGGTACAGCCTTTAATCATGTTTCCCCATTTTTTCCCTCCTCCCCTGCTGATACCCAAACGCTAGAATATAGAACATAAGAAAAATTGTTCCGTATTGAAGTTACAGTGATATGGGGAGGTTAGACAGTGGGACAGCGATGGGAAAGCTAGTGTGTGTATGAGGGAACTTCCGAATGTCAGTAGATGCCGTCTGAGCATTGCTCTCTCAATGAGTGGTAGCGCTGGACACCAGAGCCCGGTTCCCAAAATTAACCCGACAGATAGGGAGCATCGAATTGTCCAGGGGTTTCTGGGATGGAAAGACAAATCCCCCTGGTTTTGCTTCCAGTAACTTGAGGACTTCATGCCTCCGGCCTGTGCCTGGGGTTCTTGCCTGTCGGTTTCGCCCATCGTTTGTGTTACACAATGAAACCCTCCAGAAATCCTCACAAGCTCAGGCAACCTGGCGTCTATGGTTGATATGCTAGATTAACTCCACTGTGTTAATGAATTCAACTTGATCCAAAATTCAAGCCAAGGCCTTGCCATCCTTCTTCCCCGTGTGGTGATTGACCTACCCTGTCCCCGAAAACTTCCATGGCATAATTCTCTTTCCGCATGGAAATCCCTTCCTGTCTCTGTAACCTCCTCCAGCCCTACAACCCACTGAGATTCCCATGTTCCTCCGATTCTAGCTTCCCACCTCTTCTCGATTTGCTTCACCGCACCTTTAGCTGCCTAGATCCCAAGCTCCGGAATTCCCTCCCTAAACCTCCCCGCCTCTTTCTCCTCCTTTGAGGCCCTTTTAAAAACCTATCTCACTGATGAAGCTGTCCTAATGCCTGAGATAAAAGCACAATACTGCGGATGCTGGAAATCTGAATGACAAACAGAAAATGATGGAAAAACTCAGCAGGTCACTGAGAGACTAGACACACTGTCACTGAGAGACCAGACATGCATGTCACTGAGAGACCAGACGTACAGTCACTGAGAGACCAGACACACAGTCACTCAGAGGCCAGACACACTGTCACTGAGAGACTAGACACACTGTCACTCAGAGACCAGACATGCAGTCACTGAGAGACTAGACATCACAGTCATTGAGAGACCAGATGCACAGTTACTGAGAGGCCAGACACACTGTCACTGAGAGACCAGACACACAGTCACTGAGAGACCAGACACACATCACGGTCACTGAGAGATCAGACACACAGTCACTGAGAGACCAGACACACAGTCACTGAGAGACCAAACACACAGTCACTGAGAAACCAGACACACAGTCACTGAGAGACCAGACACACAGTTACTTAGAGACTAGACACACATCACGGTCACTGAAAGATCAGACACACAGTCACTGAGAGACCAGACACACAGTCATTGAGAGATCAGACACACAGTCACTGAGAGACCAGACATACAGTCACTGAGAGACCAGACACACATCCATGCAGAGATGTCCACAGATGCTGCCAGACCTGCTGAGATTTTCCAGCATTGTCTCTCCAATGTCTCCTATTTTGGCTTAGGGTTGCCAACCCTCTAGGTTGGTCTGGAGTCTCCAGGAGTTGCAGTTCAATCTCCAGGACTGGAGTGCCACCCTGGAGAAAAATCATGGGGACATTAAAAAAAAGATTTTTTTGTGTGATTTTCGTTGAACATTTCTCTTTACCAGATATAAAAATATTGAAAATGGGGGAAAAGACTGTCTGGCTGACAGTCAAGCATCATCCAATTGGGTGATGAGTCTTTTTGCTTTCCAATTGGCGTAGGAAGGCCGTACGTCACAAGGATGGACCTGTTGGCCGACTAATGGCTGGAGTGTGGGGGCGAGTCATGTGATGGAACCTCCAGGAACACATTTAATCACAGTTGGCAACCTTACTTAGGCTTGGTGTCAATTTTTTATCTGATTCCTGAGAAGTACATTGGGGCATTTTAGTAAACGAAAGGTGCAGCAAGAACCACAGGTTACTGCAGGGTTTGGAATTTGCTGTGAGATGGTCTCCAGCTACAGAATCTCGAGGAACAGATGGGCCGCTGTCTTTTCTGCTTCGAATTTGGATTGAATTGGTCTTCTCTGACTCAGCTTCGATAAAGTGGACAGTGCCTTCTCAAATCACATCACATCGGGTACAAGAGCAGCCAGGTAACAGTGTACACGCACCGTCTGCTACACAGACACAGGTAGGCCAAGGTCAAGAAATGACTGTACATTCATACTGTCCATTAATCTTGACTCTGTGCAAAGATGAGGGTAATGTTTCGGAAGAGGAGGTTGGAATGACTGCATATCTCTTCCTCCCTGCCAGCTCACTTTGCCTGTACAGAGTTAAGCATTTCCTGAACAGAAGGTTCAATAAATTGAGGGTTCAAACAATAGCAAAAAACATTTTAACATTAATTTAAATATAAATAGTTCAAATTATTTCTCGACTTCTTAACTTTTACTCCGACGCAAGATAAGGCGAAGAAATCGATAGTTTTGACATCATTTTCTGTAAGTGAGCAAGCACTTACTCTTCGTACAGCACAGATGACAATACATCACAGTCACTGTGAGAATAAACACACAGTCACTGAGAGACCAGACATCATATCACAGTCACTGAGAGACCAGACACACAGTCACTGAGAGACCAGACATATCACAGTCACTGAGAGACCAGACATCATATTACAGTCACTGAGAGACTAGACACACAGTCACTGAGAGACCAGACACACAGTCACTGAGAGACCAGACATCATATCACAGTCACTGAGAGAGCAGACTTCATATTACAGTCACTGAGAGACTAGACACACAGTCACTGAGAGACCAGACATCATATCACAGTCACTGAGAGACCAGACTTCATATCACAGTCATTGACAGACTGGACACGCAGTCACTGAGAGACCAGACATCATATCACAGTCACTGAGAGACTAGACACACAGTCACTGAGAGATCAAACATCATATCACAGTCACTGAGAGACCAGACACACATCACAGTCACTGAGAGACCAGACACACAGTCATTGAGAGACCAAACATCATGTCACAGTCACTGAGAGACCAGACACAGTCACTGATAGACCAGACACAGTCACTGAGAGATCAGACACACAGTCACTGAGAGACCAGACACACAGTCACTGATAGACCAGACACACAGTCACTGACAGACCAGACACACAGTCACTGAGAGACCAGACACACAGTCACTGATAGACCAGACAGACAGTCACTGAGAGACCAGACGCACAGTCACTGCTAGACCAGACATACAGTCACTGACAGACCAGACAGACAGTCACTGACAGACCAGACACACAGTCATTGAGAGACTAGACACACAGTCATTGAGAGACCAAACATCATGTCACAGTCACTGAGAGACCAGACAGTCACTGATAGACCAGACACAGTCACTGAGAGATCAGACACACAGTCACTGAGAGACCAGACACACAGTCACTGAGAGACCAGACACACAGTCATTGACAGACCAGACACATAGTCACTGATAGACCAGACACACAGTCACTGACAGACCAGACACACAGTCACTGAGAGACCAGACACACAGTCACTGACAGACCAGACACACAGTCATTGACAGACCAGACACATAGTCACTGATAGACCAGACACACAGTCACTGACAGACCAGACACACAGTCACTGACAGACCAGACACACAGTCATTGACAGACCAGACACATAGTCACTGATAGACCAGACACACAGTCACTGACAGACCAGACACACAGTCACTGAGAGACCAGACACACAGTCACTGACAGACCAGACACACAGTCATTGACAGACCAGACACACAGTCACTGCATGCAGCAATACTTCTTTGGTGCGGCTGGATGGAGTGCTATTTCATTCACTCACTGAGACCCTCGAGTGCCAGGCAGGAGGGAAAGGCTCTTCTCCAAAGCAGGAAATTACAAAGAAAGTTCAACAAAAAACATGCATTAAACTGTCAATATTTCAGAATCATTCCGAGCATCATGCTGTTGAAGCTAAGACTTTAGAACATTAAGCTCTTTGTGTCTTACATCTTGATAGGATACAATGGATCTAGTAAGCATATAGTCTAGCACAAAGAGAGATGGTTGTCTTTATGGTGGTACAATCATTTCAGATGCAGCATTTCCTCAGGCTAGTGTCTTAGGTCAAGGCACCTTCAGCTGTTTCTTCAATGACCTTCTCTCCACCATACAGTCAAAAGTGGGGGTGCTCCCTAACGATTGGAGTATTCAGCACCATTCATGACTCCTCAGATACTGAAGCAGTCTGTGTCCAAATACAGCAAGACTTGGCAACATTCAGGCTTGGGTTGATAAGTGACAAGTAACATTTGCGCCACACAAGAGCCAGGCAATGACCATCTCCAACAAGAGAGAATCTAACCATCTTCTCCTTAACACTCAATGGCATTAACATTGCTGAATCCCCCACTATCAACATCCTGGAAGTTACCATTGACCAGAAACTGGACTGGACTAGCCATATAAATTCTGTGGCTACAAGAGCAGGTCAGAGGCTGGGAATTCTGCAGTGAGAAACTCACCTCCTGACTCCCCCAAAGCCTGTCCACCATCTACAAGGCACAAGTCAGGAGTGTGATGGAATACTCCCCACTTGCCTGGGTGAGTGCAGCTCCAACAACACTCGAGAAGCTCAACACCATCCAGGGCAAAGCAGCCCTGCTTGATTGACACCCCATCCACCACATTAAACATCCACTCCCTCCACCACCGACGCACAGTAGCAGCAGTGTGTGTGCAATCTCCAAGATGCACTGCAGCAACTCACCAAGGCTCCTTCGACAGCACCTTCCAAACTTGTGAGCACTACCATCTAGAAGGACAAGGGCAGCAGACACATGGGAACACCACCACCTGAAAGTTCCCCACCAAGTCACTCACCATCCTGACTTGAAAATGTATCAGCCATTCCTTCACTGTCGCTGGGTCAAAATCCTGGAACTCCCTCCTGAAAAGCACTACAAGAGTGCCTTTGCAAGATGGACTGCAGCGATTGAAGAAGGCAGCTCACCGTCACCTTCTCAAGGGCAATTAGGGACGGGCAATAAATGCTGGCCCAGCCAGCGACACCCACATCCCATGAACAAATTAAAAAAAATCTTTATAAGATAACAAAGCATCATAATATTTTCCAGCAGAGTGCTCTGGACATCATTTTATATATATGTTATTAACAACACCTCCGCAGTCCAATTATAAATTAATTCACTCTGATCGGCGCTTAGTTCAATAGTTTAATCCCAATTTTCGGGTTAAAACAAAAAAAAATGCTGGAATCCGTTGAGCCTGGGTTAATACCCATCAATTTGTCTGAAAGGCTCACCCTGTGAGGCTAAGGGATGGACTGAGGGGCCAGGTGAGGTGTCCATTGATACATTCAGAATCCACCCTTTGCACAAAGTTCATTCCTGTTAAGGCAGGAAGTGAAACAAAAGTCATAGGCGTCAGTGAATGCCGGGTGAAGCACTAGTCTCCTTTCTTAACTGTGCTTCGTTGAAGACCTGCTTTCTACCCCACCGCCAACTTAGCGACCACCATTGCCTTAGTGACGACGCTTGCTGGGTGCTGTGCTAGTCTCTTTGTCAGTCATCTGGACTGCCTGCACTGACCCCTTCCCCCTCCCCCGCCCCCACTCCACCTCTCCAACCAGCCCTTAGTCAACATAAGGAGATGCTCTGTTGTTTGAATGGCTCTTGGAAGGCACTGTTGTTGAGTGACATGGAGAAACGGCAGCAAAGGATCTGCTGACAGCTCCGGAAGACAGACTTCCGCAGTATGATGAAGAGCCAGGGGTCGACGATGGGGTTGAAGGCATAGAAGCGGAAGGCCATGAGGTCCTCGTTCTCCTTGTTGCCAGGTGTGATGGCGTTGATGAATCCGCGAATCTGTGGCAAGGGGTGAGTGGGGGGGGAGAGAAACAGAGAGAGGTGAACAATAGTCTTCAGGTCTACATCGTTGGCTGCAAAAGAGATATATAAATCACATCGGAAGTGATGAATGGCAGATTGTTAAGTTTTCAACGTGCACTCAGTCCTCAGGGGTATGATAGCAGAGTGGTTATATGGAGAGCTGGACTGAGAATATGAGTTCAAATCCCACTCAAGCATCTGGTGAATTTGCATTTTTTTGTGGAGAATAGAAAACTATTATCAGCAATGACGATTGCATAACTACTGGATTGTTGCAAAAACCACATGCAACCACATCACTCATGTCCTTTAGGGAAGGAAATCTGCTGTCTTTAGCTGGTCTGGCCTACATGTGACTCCAGACCCAGAGCAATGTGGCCCGCTCTTAACCACCTTCCAGCGAGCCACTCAGATGTGCAATAAATGGTCACAGTGCATGAATAGGTTAACAATGAAGGTACCAGTTGGATATCTCCAACATGGTGGGGGTCTGGACCCTGGGGTGCAGGCTATTCCAATCCCTAGGTCATAGCAATGTCTTCCTCAGTTCCAGTCTTTCTCTTAATTTACTTGAACGTGGGGTGGCAAAACCAAAAATTTAGACCTAACCCAGCCCCCACTTTTAAAGCACACATTCCGGCTTTATTTTCCCGTGGTGCATTGGCAAAACTTGAGGTAAGCAGGGAGTTAGTTTGCATGTATAATAATTTTCTCTGCAGTAAGGCTGGGGACCTCAGAGATGCGAACCAGGGTGCTACAATACTCTCACTGGCTGGAGGATGTAACTGCAGTGTGACAATATACATAGTGTCATGAGCGCTGAACATTACAAGATGCTTATATTCTAAAATGTCCCCTTAAACTTCAGGTGCAACAGAAGGTTCTGAAAAGGTAGAGTTATGATAAAACACCTCTGCTTGGAGACATGCCCATGTGATCTGGTTGCCATGGGCAAGAAACTCAATCAGAAACCTACAGAAATGCCAAGTGATGGTCTCAACACCTTTACATATTGTCTCAAAGAATAAGGACAGCTGTTTTTTGAGAGAGACAAAGAATATACTGCTGTGCAGAAGCACAGAACGAGTGTTTTGTGTTAACAACCAAGCAGGATGCTGGTGAATGTTCATTTTATGTTCAAAAGGAAGGCAACAGAACAGTTGGGGGTCTTGGAGATTTAAGGAACAGAGTCACCAAGGTCTCCCTTGCTGGTGATAATTGGATTCAGAAAACCTGGGCTGAGTGGAATGATTGTTGAAGGACACTGGAAGTTTCAACCTAGTGTGGCAGGGTGAAGTGAGCCTTTTGGAGAGCTGGTTGGGACTGGGGACCATCTTTCCCACCTGCTGTGGAGACTAGAACGAGGGGCCACAGTTTAAGGATAAGAGACCTCTTTGCTAAGACGGAGATAAGGATAATTTTTTTCTTTCACTGGGTGGTTCACCTGTGGAATTCTCTTCCCCAGGAAGCACTGGAGACTGGGCCATTGAACTTATTCAAGGCTGAGCGAGACAGACTTTTGATAAGCAAAGAGATCCAGAAGCAGGAAAGTGGAGTTGAGGCCAGAACCAGATCTTATTGAATGGCGGAGCAGGCTCGAGGGGCCGAATGGCCTACTCCTGCTCATAATGAACATACATACGGACATACAAAGCAAGGGTCCTAAGTCCTAAGTTTCTAAGCCCTATGTGTAACAATGCACACAAGGATTTAAGACAGGAAAAAGCAGAACTTTTAATACATTATGTGGGGCTTGTTCAGAAAAACCAGTTCTTCCCCTCTCTCCTCTACAGTATTATATAACAGCTACTGATTAGGAAGCATTATAATACATTGGGATCCATGGCTGGGCTTGTTATTTTACAGCTAATACAACAACAACCTGCACTTACATAAGGCCCTTAACACAGTAAAACTCACTCGGCTCTTCACAGGGACCCAATCAGGCAAGAGTTGGCACTGGGCCAGCGTAAGGGAAGGGTGGGGCTCAGGTGACCCAAAGCTTGAAAACTCAGAGACGATGGTTTTAAGGAGGGTCACGAGGGAGGAGAGAGGGGTGGACAGGTACAGAAGGGGGAGCCCCAGAGCTCGGGGGCCCAGGCAGCTGAAGGCTCCCGGTCGCCACTGGTGGAGCGATTAAAACTGGGATGTCGGAGATGCCAGGATGGGATAAGCGCAGGGATTTTGGAGTGTTTTGGGAGCAGAAAGAAGCTTTGAAAACAAGCTGAACTAAAACCTCGATAAAAAATCTCTCCCAACCTCCTCATAAAATACGCACATTGTATTTTTAGCCTTTATTTACAGCTTAGTGGTAATTTGAACACTTCATTACAATCTCCAAAAGGCTTTATTTCAGGTAAATAATCGTTCCTTCAACAAGAGTTGAAAGAACAATTGGTTTGAACATGAGAACAGCTGAAAAGCTGTTTATTTTTCCACACTAATAAAGCTAGTTCAAAGTATTATGGGCCAATTATGTCTAATAAAAATGGTTTCTTTAACTGTTATTTCCTAGTTATGTCGCTGCTTGTCAAAGATAACGTTGTTATGAGGCATCCTGAACAGCCTCTGTCAAATGAGATGAGGCCTTATCTCTGTTTTGCTTCTCTGTGAACTCTGCGCATTACGAGTGAGAAATGATAATATTGATTAATCAAACTGTTTCCAAATTCACATATCAAATATAAACATCAGACACGCAGAAGTTTTTTAAAATATTCATGGGGTGTGGGCGTTGCCAGCTGAGGCAACATTTATTGCCCATCCTGTTAGTGAGGAAGTTCCAATATTTTGACCCAGCGACAGTAAAGCAACAGTGATACAGTTCCAAGGTGAGCGGCTTGGAGGAGAACTTCCAGGGGTGGTGTTCCCATGTGTCTGCTGCCCTTGTCCTTCTAGATGGTAGATAGTAGTACAGAGTTAGATACAGAGTAAATCTCCCTCTTCACTGTCCCCATCAAACACTCCCAGGACAGGTACAGCACGGGGTTAGATACAGAGTAACGCTCCCTCTACACTGTCCCCATCAAACACTCCCAGGACAGGTACAGCACGAGGTTAGATACAGAGTAAAGCTCCCTCTACACTGTCCCCATCAAACACTCCCAGGACAGGTACAGCACGGGGTTAGATACAGAGTAAAGCTCCCTCTACACTGTCCCCATCAAACACTCCCAGGACAGGTACAGCACGGGGTTAGATACAGAGTAAATCTCCCTCTACACTGTCCCCATCAAACACTCCCAGGACAGGTACAGCACGGGGTTAGATACAGAGTAAATCTCCCTCTACACTGTCCCCATCAAACACTCCCAGGACAGATACAGCACGGGGTTAGATACAGAGTAAATCTCCCTCTACACTGTCCCCATCAAACACTCCCAGGACAGGTACAACACGGGGTTAGATACAGAGTAAAGCTCCCTCTACACTGTCCCCATCAAACACTCCCAGGGCAGGTACAGCACGGGGTTAGATACAGAGTAAATCTCCCTCTACACTGTCCACATCAAACACTCCCAGGACAGGTACAGCACGGGGTTAGATACGGAGTAAAGCTCCCTCTACACTGTCCCCATCAAACACTCCCAGGACAGGTACAGCACGGGGTTAGATACAGAGTAAATCTCCCTCTACACTGCCCCCATCAAACACTCCCAGGGCAGGTACAGCATGGGGTTAGATACAGAGTAAATCTCCCTCTACACTGCCCCCATCAAACACTCCCAGGGCAGGTACAGCATGGGGTTAGATACAGAGTAAAGCTCCCTCTACACTGTCCCAACAGTGGAGGGGTCTGCTGTGTGGCCCTAAATGGGGCTGGATTCCTCTTTGGACACCGTTTCTGAAAAAATGTGAAGAAAGTAAAAATTACTTCAAGATTTCAGTCTGGGACAATCTTGGCCATCCAGCTACCAGGACAGGGTTCCAGAATTTTAATGCTGTTCTAAAGGTTTATCTTAGTCCAAACATGAGATGTCTATGTCCCCGGGCAATGGAATATTGAGGGCACAACATAACGTTTCACTTTGCTTTTTATGCTAAACTCACACGCCACAACATCTGATAAATATTATTCTGACCAAATAATTCAGAGACACTCTCCTAATATTAGAACCATATGCTAATCATTGCAGCTCTGAAACAGCATGTTTCTGGAGGTATTTACATCGATTCTCAGCAATAGGCGTCTTGACATTCATTTAAAGTTTGTTTTTACCCCAGCCGCATTTTATTAGCACTCTCATGGGCTGGCAAAAGCCAGGCATAAGGCCCGATGTTGCTG
Source organism: Carcharodon carcharias (assembly GCF_017639515.1). Lineage (NCBI taxonomy): Eukaryota > Metazoa > Chordata > Chondrichthyes > Lamniformes > Lamnidae > Carcharodon > Carcharodon carcharias. The sequence goes on from NC_054500.1 coordinate 15,377,218, forward strand.
ATCTTACTGAACACTGTGTCCAGTTCTGGTCACCATATTATAAGAACCAAAAAGAGGCACTGGAGAGGGGTGCAGAGAAGATTAATAAGGATGATCCCAGAAAGGTGAGGGTACACGTGTTAGGAAAGCATTGACAGGCTGGATCTCTTCTCTCTTGCAAAAAGAGGGCTGAGGTGGTGACCTAATCGAGATCTTTAAAATTCTGAAGGGTTCTGATCGAGTCGATACAGACAGAACGTGTCCTCTTGCTGGGAAGAGCAGAACGAGAGGCCATCAGTATAAGATAGTCCCCAAGAAATCCAACTGGGAATTCTGAAGAAATTTCTTTACCCATGGAGTGGTGAGAATGTGGAATTCCTTTCTGCTTTCGTGGAATGTGGGTGTCGCTGGCAAGGCCAGCGTTTGTTGCCCATCCCTAATTGCCCTTGAACTGAGTGGCTTGCTCAGCCATTTCAGGGGGGCAGTTAAGAGTCAACCACATTGCGGTGTGGATCTGGAGTCACATGTAGGCCAGACCAGGTAAGGAATGCAGATTTCCTTCCCTAAAGGGGCATTAGTGACCCAGATGGGGTTTTTACAACAATTGATGATGATTGTCATGGTCACCATTACTGAGACTAGCTTTCAATTCCAGATTTTATTAATTGAATTTAACTTCCACCAGCTTCCATGGTGGGATTTGGACCTGTGTCCCCTGGAGCTTTAATCTGGGCCTCTGAATTACGAGCCCAGTGACACTGCCACCAACCCACTACCACAGGGAGTGGTTGAAGTGAATGGTATAGATACATTTAAGGGGAAGCTCGACTAGGAGATGAGGGAGAAGGGAATCAAGGTAGACTTAGAAGAGGAAAGATGGGCAGAGGCTTGAGTGCAGCATGAACACCAGAATGGACTGCTTGGGCTGAATGGCCAGGTTCTGTGCCGTATATCCTATGTAAGCCAGTGCTTTCAAGTGGAGGCAAGGACTAGACCCAGGCCCTGCCACACTGGGGAGAAAGGAGAGTGACAAAACCACGCTTGGTGTGTTTACCTGAGCCCATTTCTCCTCAGCCGCTGGTTGGGGCCTCCCTGTTTCTCAGCTGGAAGTAAAAGGTCCCTTGCTGCTATGTGGAAGAAGAGCGTTCTCCCCGTGTCCTGAGGCCGATATTTACCCTCAACTAATATCATTAAACACTGATTATCTGGTCACTATTGCACTCCGGTTTGTGGGATCTTGCTGTGCGGACATTGGTTGCCCGCGTTTCCTGCATTCCGACGGTGACGTCATTTCACTGGCTGCAAAGTGCTCTGGAATGTGGTGGGAAGTTCCAAAATAAACTCAAGTCTTTCGCTTTCTTCTGAGTCTGCACTGCGCCTGCTTTTATATCCTTCTCAGAACGGGTTCTCTTTAATCATTACAGAGGTTGTGGGCATCATGGGCTAGGCCAGCATTTGTTGCCCATAACAAAAACAGAATTACCTGGAAAAACTCAGCAGGTCTGGCAGCATCGGCGGAGAAGAAAAGAGTTGACGTTTCGAGTCCTCATGACCCTTCGACATTTGTTGCCCATCCCTAACTTGCCCTTGAGAGGGTAGTGTTGAGCCGCCCTCCTTGAACTGAGTGTCTTGCTAGGCCACATCAGAGGGGCAGTTAAGAGTCGACCACATTGCTGTGGGTATGGAGTCACACGTTGGCCAGACCAGGTGAAGTTGGCAGATTTCCTTCCCTAAAGGACATTATTGAACCAGATGGGTTTTTACAACAATTGATGATAAGTTTATGGTCACCATTATTGACTCTTGCTTTCGATATAGGTTGGGCCTGTATGAAAGATACATGTGTTAAATGTATTTAAAAAAAGAATCAATATATAAGACCCTGAGGAGACTGGACAGGGTGGATGCAGAGAGGATGTTTTCCCTCGTGGGCCAGTCTAGAACTAGGAGACACAGTTTAAAAATAAGGGGTCTCCTATTTATAATAGAGACAAGGAGACGTTTTTTTCTCTCAGTGGGCTGAGAGCCTGTGGGACTCTCATTCCCAGCAGAGACGGGGTCAGTGAACATCTTTTAAGGCCGAGCCAGGCAATTATTGATGAACAGGGGAGTCAAAGGTTAACAGGGGTATGCTGTCACAATCAGATCAGCCATGATCTTATTGAATGGCACAGCAGGCTCAAGGGGCTGAATGGCCTGCCTCTGCTCCTAATTCACATATTTGTATTGTTAGTTAATTACATTTAAAATCTACCATGGTGGGATTCGAACCCATGGCCCCAAAGCATTAGCCTGGGCCCCTGAGTTATTAGCCCAGCAAGGTTACCACTACACCACTGTGCCTCTGGGTGCCCAAAGCTATACGCCACACTCAAAAGGAAGGAAGAGGGGAGCAACTCTTCCCTTCCCATGATAAACTCTCCCCCTGGGGCAGGACAATTCAGATTGGCGTTGATGGCAGCCGATGGGCCCAACTTATCCTGCAGCCCCCAATGGGCGAGAGGTAGTGTGGAGTTGACGGGTGAAGAGGGAAGAAGAAATAGAAGATCTTGCATTTATATAGCACCTTGCATGTCCTCAGGCTGTTCCAAAGGTCTTTACAGCCAATAACATCCTTCTAAAGTGTAGTGCAAATAAGCCAACCAATTTGTAGAAGCAAAGTGAGTTCTCCCTGTGGGAACACCACCGCCTGGAAGTTCCCCTCCAAGCCACACACCATCCTGACTTGGAAATATATCGCCATTCCTTCACTGTCGCTGGGTCAAAAATCCTGGAACTCCCTCCCTAACAGCACTGTGGGTGTACCTACACCACATGGGACTGCAGCAGTTCAAGAAGGCAGCTCACCACCACCTTCTCAAGGGGCAATTAGGGATGGGCAATAAATGCTGGCCCAGCCAGCGACACCCAAATCCCAGAAACGAATGAATAAAATGAATCAAACAGCAGTGAGATAAATGACCAGCTAATCTGTTTCGTGGTGGTCAAGATGAATGTTGACCAAGGCAACTCTTTGCTCTTTCATTCAAAAAATTGCCATGGGATCTTTAATGCCCACTTGAACAGGCAGATAGGATGCCACTTCAAATGCTTCACCCAGCAAGCAGTACCTTTGACAAGGCGACATGCCTTTAGTCCTGCACTAATGTCAGCCCATACCCATTGCAGGCTAACAGCAGGGGTCTCTCGGCCTACAATCCCAGCCTCACTTGCTGTGGGATGTGGAGCAAGCCTGGATCCAGTGCTGTTCTCAAGGGGAAGCGTCAGCACAGTCTCCGGATGAGGGACCCAGTTAGGGTTGCCAACTGTGATTAAATGTATTCCTGGAGGTTCCATCACATGACTCACCCCCACGCTCCAGCCATTAGTTGGCCAACACGTCCATCCTTGTGACGTACGGCCTTCCTACACCAATCGGAAAGCAAAAAGACTCATTACCCAATTGGATGATGCTTGACTGTCAGCCAAACAGTCTTTTGTTCCCCCCATGTTCAATATTTTTATATCTGGTAGAGAGAAACGTTCTAAGAAAATGACAAAAGAAACAACCTCTTTGAATGTCCCGATGATTTCTCTCCAGGGTTGCCCACAGCGGTGTCCTGGAGATTGACCTTCAATTCCTGGAGACTCCAGACCAACCCGAGCCCCAGTGTAAGGAAGCCATCTAATGAAATGATTGGCCCTGCAACTTCAATGTCTTCTTCCTGCCAGGAAGCAACTAGCTCCCACTTGGCCAACACAACCAATAAATACCATAAACAGGCCTGCGGGAGAGACCAGCCAAGCTGTACAAACAAGACCAGATCCCTGTCCGCACGCTCTGCTGTAAACAACAGTCATCCGGACACCAGCAAGGGTCTCACGTTTAAGCACCAGGATCACTTCTTGCAAGTGCTCTCAGGATCAGAGGGTGGAATTCTACGGCCTCTCTCGCCGGTGGAGTCTTCCTGACCCGCCAAAACCAACAGCTACATTTAAGTGGCGCCTTGGATGCATTTAAATAAAAAATCCCAAGGCTTCACGGGAGCAATTAGTAATTAGAGTTTGACACAGAGCCACTTAAGATCAAGATGGTTCAAAATCTTAGACAAAGGTGTAGGTTTTAAGAAGAGTCTTAAAAGAGGAAAGAGAGAGGGTGTCAGAGAGGCTTGGGAATAGAATTCCAAAGTTTTTAGCTCTCCCAGAGGTACGCTGCATAGAACTGAATGAATGAAAGTGACTGTGTTCGGCTTTGAGTGATCTGTGCTCTTAAAAGGGTGTTGCTGTTTATTTGATCCTATCTCAAGGTTAGCAACCTTTGAATCCTTGTTAATTAGTCATAAAGGCTAAAATAAAAAAGTTTGGAGAACGATTGTGTGGCTGATCGCTGCCTGATAGCAAAAAGTAAGCCTGCGGTGAGTGTCCCCAGCCTCACACTGATCATTCCAGTTGCAGCAATTTCATCGAAACTTTGACTGGTGACCCAGAACGAGAGAGGGGTACTCTCTCCCCCTGCCAGAACACTGCAGATGTTCAGCTTCAAGAGTGGTCGTAAGGGGAAGTGACATCTAATACTCAAACTGTTGCAACATGTCTGAACCAGCCCGAGATCAGCTCCTTCCCACCTCTCTCTCCTGCAAAACAGAAGGACTTGCATTTATATAGCGCTCCTCACGACCACCAACTGTCTCAAAGTGCTTTACAGTCAATGAAATGAAGTGTAGCCACTGTTGTAATGTAGGAAATGCAGCAGCCAATTTGCGCACAGCAAGTTCCCACAAACAGCAATGTGATTGTGACCAGACCTTTTTTTTATTGTGATGTTGATTGAGGGGTAAGTAATGGGCCGATTGCCCCTGCTTGCCTTTGAACTATTGCCAGCAGATCTTCTCCATCCACTTTGAGACAGTTGGTGGTCGTGAGGAGCGCTATATAAATGCAAGTCCTTCTCTTTTGCAGGAGAGAGAGGTGGGAAGGAGCTGATCTCGGGCTGGTACAGACATGTTGCAACAGTTTGAGTATGAGATGTCACTTCCCCTTACGACCACTCTTGAAGCTGAACATCTGCAGTATTCTGGCTGCACAGCGCAGGGGGAGAGAGTACTCCTCTCTCGTTCTGGGTCACCAGTCAAAGTTTCGATGAGATTGCTGCAACTGGAATGATCCTCTTCACCATGGACGTCCAATCCCTCTACACCTCCATCCCCCACCAGGATGGTCTGAGGGCCCTTAGCTTCTTCCTCGAACAGAGGCCTGAACAATCCCCATCCACCACTACTCTCTTCCGTCTAGCTGAACTTGTTCTCACGCTGAACAATTTCTCCTTTAACTCCTCTCACTTCCTCCAAATAAAAGGTGTGGCTATGGGTACCCGCATGGGCCCCAGCTATGCCTGTCTCTTTATGGGGTATGTGGAACCTTCTTTTGTTCCAGTCCTACTCCGGCCCCCTTCCACAACTCTTTCTCTGGTACATCGATGATTACTTCGGTGCTCCTTCATGCTCTCGTCGGGACTTGGAAAAATTTATTAATTTTGCTTCCAATCTCCACCCCTCCATCATTTTCACGTGGTCCATCTCTGACACTTCCCTTCCCTTCCTTGACCTCTCTGACTCAATCTCTGGTGATAGACTGTCCATCAATATCCATTACAAACCCACCGACTCCCACAGCTATTTCGACTACAGCTCCTCACACCCCGCTTCCTGTAAGGACTCCATCCCATTCTCTCAGTTCCTTCGCCTCCGTCGCATCTGTTCCAATGATGCTACCTTCAAAGACAGTTCCTCTGACATGTCTTCCTTCTTCCTTAACCGAGGTTTTCCACCCACGGTTGTTGACAGGGCCCTCAACCGTGTCCGGCCCATCTCCCGCGCATCCGCCCTCACACCTTCTCCTCCCTCCCAAAAACATGATAGGGTCCCCCTTGTCCTCACTTATCACCCCACCAGCCTCCGCATTCAAAGGATCATCCTCCGCCATTTCCGCCAACTCCAGCATGATGCCACCACCAAACACATCTTCCCTTCACACCCCCTATCGGCATTCCGTAGGGCTTGCTCCCTCCGGGACACCCTGGTCCACTCCTCCATCACCCCCTACTCCTCAACCCCCTCCTATGGCACCACCCCATGCCCACGCAAAAGATGCAATACCTGCCCCTTCACTTCCTCTCTCCTCACCGTCCAAGGACCCAAACACTCCTTTCAAGTGTAGCAGCATTTCACTTGCATTTCCCCCAACTTAGTCTACTGCATTCGTTGCTCCCAATGCGGTCTCCTCTACATTGGAGAAACGTAAACTGGGCGACTGCTTTGCAGAACACCTGCGGTCTGTCCATAAGAATGACCCAAACCTCCCTGTCGCTTGCCATTTTAACACTCCACCCTGCTCTCTTGCCCACATGTCTGTCCTTGGCTTGCTGCATTGTTCCAGTGAAGCCCAACGCAAACTGGAGGAACAACACCTCATCTTCCGACTAGGCACTTTACAGCCATCCGGACTGAATATTGAATTCAACAACTTTAGGTCGTGAGCTCCCTCCCCCATCCCCACCCCCTTTCTGTTTCCCCCTTCCTTTTCTCTTTTTTTTCCAATAAATTATATAGATTTTCCTTTTCCCAACTATTTCCATTATAAAAAGAGAAAAAAAAATATTTATTTATTTATTTTATTTTTTTTTTAGATCTTTTATGCTCTCCCCACCCCCACTAGAGCTATACCTTGAGTGCCCTACCATCCATTCTTAATTAGCACATTCGTTTAGATAATATCACCAACTTTAACTTTAACACCTATGTGTTCTTTTGTATTATTGTTGTTGACATCTTTTGATGATCTGCTTCTATCACTGCTTGTTTGTCCCTACAACCACACCCCCACTCCACCTCTCTCTCTCTCTCTTTCTCCGCCCCCCACACACACACCTTAAACTAACTTATATTTCAACTCTTTCTTGGACTCGAACTCAAGTTCTGTCGAAGGGTCATGAGGACTCGAAACGTCAACTCTTTTCTTCTCTGCCGATGCTGCCAGACCTGCCGAGTTTTTCCAGGTAATTCTGTTTTTGTTTTTGTTGAGGCAGATAGAGACTTTGTTTAACGGCTCAGCTAAAAGATGGCACTTCTGACAGCGCAGCACTCCCTCAGCACTGCACTGGAGTGTCAACCTCAAATTTTGTACTGAATTCCTGGAGTGGGGCTTGAATCCAGAACCTTATGATTCAGATCCTACCCACTGAGCCACAGGTGAGGCACACCAATGCCAACTTGCATTTAGATAGCACCTTTAATGTAGTAAAACATCCCACTATGCTTCACAGAAATGTCATCAGACAGAAGGAGATAGCAGGGCAGGTGGCAAAACGCTTGGCCAAAAAAATAGATTTTAACAATGGTCTTAAAAGAGGGCAGAGAGACAGCTAGATAGACAGACAGATGGATAGACAGACAGATGGATAGACAGATAGATGGATAGATAGAAAGAAAGAAAGAGGGGGGTGGTTTAGAGAGGGAATTCAAGAGCTTAATTTTAATATTTTATTAATTATATTATTAAGAGTCCTTAATGTTAATTATATTGTGAAGATTAAGACAAACAGGTGATGGGCATTAGTTTTCTTTGAGTACATGCAAATTGACAATTGCCTCACCAGAGGCTGTCATCCCCATTAATTTGTTGTTTTATTGATTCACGGGCTTCTTAAAAAAACATATAAATAGGGGATAGCTGGGACACTGGGTTGAATGGGAAGAGAGATGTGAGACAGAACAAGTCAATAAACTCTCTCAATTGAGAAAATCTCTGTGTATTGCATTCAACTCCACCAACCAACTTAAGTATTCAACACTTAAGACCCTAGAAAGGTATAGGCACGGCTGTCAATAGTGGAACAATGAAGATCAAGAGGCCAGGATCGGCTGGTTGAAGTTTACAGAAGAAGCTCCAGAGAGAGGGAGAGGTGAGGCCACGGAGGGATTATAAAACATGGTGAGAATTTTAAAATTGAGGCTTTGCCAGACTGGGAGCCTCAGAAGGTCAGCACCGGGGTGACTAGCGAACGGGATGTAATGCGGGGATGCAGCAGCAGAGCTTTGGGTGCATTTGAGTTTCTGGAGGATGCGAGGTGGGCGGCTGAAAGGAGAGAGGTAATAAAGCAAGACAGCGACAGTAGAAAGTTATACTTATGTGGCACCTTCAACATCGTAAAATGTCAAAGTGAACGGCACAGGGATATGGGCAAAAAAGATGATGCTGAACCACAGAAAAAAGAAACATTTTCATTTATATAGCGCCTTTCATGATCACCGGGCCTCTCGAAGCACTTTGCAGCCAATGGAGCACTTTTGAAGTGATGTCACTGTTGTGAGAAATGCGGCAACCAATTTGCACACAGCAAGCTCCCACAAACAGCGGTGATGATGGCCTGATTTAGTCTGTAGTCACGATGGTTAAGGGACACCAGGGAGAACTTCCCTCCCCTTCTTCGAAATACCGTTCAAGAGATTTTTTATACCCACCCTAGCTGGCAGGTGGGGCCTCAGTCTGACATCTCATCCAAAAGACGGTGCCTCCAACAGAGCAGCGCTCCCTCGGTACTGCACTTGAGTGTCAGCCTGGATTCGTGCGCTCGAGCCTTGGAACCTTGAAACTCGGGATGGGGAATGCCACCAACAAGCACAGCTGACAAGGAGGTATCAATAAACATGACACAAAACTATTGGCTTTATGGAGAGTCTTAGGAGGACGGGGGGGTGGGGGTGGTGTGTGGAGGGGCGGAGGCGTAACAGGAAGGAGTTCCAGAGCTTAGGTGGCTAATGGGCCAGTGTGGGGCAAAGAGAGGGGGCAAGAGTCAGTGGAAAGGGGTATTCGGGGGGGGAGGGTGCTGGCATAGCGCTGTGAGATGTTAAACAAGCCGGGAGGATGACAAAAGGGGCTTTTCCACGCAAATCGCCCAAACTTAAGTTGCCTGCACCATTTCCGAGTGCGTGTGTTAAAGCCCCTCACTTAAGCTCATCCTCCCTTCTCCGCTCTAGAGGGATGAGGAGGGAGACAGCCAGCCAAACAGCAGCATTCCTTGTTGCTTTTTCCACAGGAAACCTCAGCTACCACGATAGTTTGGCTGGAAAAGGCCGAGCACTGAATACCATGTTTGGAAATAGGGCAGATTGAATCTATTCATGGGCATTCAGATGACCTCATCAGCCACAAGAGTGTGGTAGGGGGTGGGAGGTTGGGGGGGGTGGGGGTGGGGGGAGCGATATTGGTGCCAGCAGATGAGTTTCACTACTTCATTTAGACGGGATGATGTTAGACAGAGGATATGGAACTTTTAAGTACCGACAGGAGGGTCATGTTTTTTGGGTCTGTTTGACATCTCGAACTGTATCTGGCATGGTGCAGGGGGAAGGGAGTGAGGGTCACAAAACCCAAGACAAGCTGACATTTACAATCACCGTCTGTCTCACCAGTTCATTTGCTTATTGTCCCACTCACAAGCTTAGTAACGTCTTAGACAAAGATAAGAGCACCTTCAGATAAAACTGCCGGCAACTACCCAGTTACAGAGAGTAACCCTGACCCTGCTGAACAAACAGAAACTCTACACATTTACACAGTGAATAATCCTTACTCTGTAAAATAGCAGCAACTCTACATAGTCACACAGTGAGTAATCCTTATCCTGCTGAATACACATCGACACTGCAATTACACAGTGAATAATCTTTATTCTGCTAAACAGTAGCAAATCTATACAGTTAAGCAGTGAGCAATCATTACACTGCTAAATAAATATCAACACAGAAGAGTTATACAGAGAATCCTTATCCTGCTGCACTCCACACAGTTACACAGTGAGTAATATTTGCACTGCTGAATAAACAGTGACTCTGTACAGTTACACAGTGACTAATCTTTACCCTGCTAATAAACACTGACTCTGTACAGTCAAACAGTGACTAATCCTTACCTTGCTGAATAAACAGTGACTCTGTGCAGTTACACAGTGACTAATCTTTACCATCTGAATAAACAGTGACTCTGTGCAGTTATACAGTGACTAATCTTTACCTGCTCAATAAACAGTGACTCTGTGCAGTTATACAATAAATACTCCTTACTTGGCTGAATAAACACTGACTGTACAGTTACACTGCAAATAATCCTTACCCTGCTGAATAGACAGCAACTCTGTACAGTTACACAGTGACTAATCCTTACCCTGTTGAATAAACAGAGACTCTGTACAGTTACACAGTGACTAATCCTTACCCTGCTGAATAAACAGAGACTCTGTACAGTTAAACAGTGAGTCATCCATACCCTGCTGAATAAACACTGACTCTGTACAGTTACACAGTGACTAATCCTTACCCTGCTGAATAAACATTGACACTGTATGTTACACAGTGAGTAATCCTTACCCTGCTGAAAAAACACTGACTCTGTAAAGTTACACAGTGACTAATCCTTACTCTGCTGAATAAAAACTGACTCTGTACAGTCAAACAGTGACTAATCCTTACCCTGCTGAATAAACACTGACTCTGTATGTTACACAGTGACTAATTCTTACCCTGCTGAATAAACACTGACTCTGTAAGTTACACAGTGACTAATCCTTACCCTGCTGAATAGACAGTGATTCTGTACAGTTACACAGTGACTAATCCTTACCCTGCTGAATAAACACTGACTCTGTGCAGTTACACAATGAATACTCCTTACCTGGCTGAATATACACTGACTGTACAGTTACACTGCAAATAATCCTTACCCTGCTGAATAAACAGCGACTCTGTACAGTTACACAGTGAGTAACCCTTACACTGCTGAATAAACAGTGACTCTGTACATTTACACAGTGACTTATTCTTACCCTGCTGAATAAACAGTGACTCTGTACAGTTACAGAGTGACTAATCCTTACCCTGTTGAATAAACAGAGACTCTGTACAGTTACACAGTGAATAATCCATACCCTGTTGAATAAACAGAGACTCTGTACAGTTACACAGTGACTAATCCTTACCCTGCTGAATAAACAGTGACTCTGTACAGTTACACAGTGACTAATCCTTACCCTGCTGAATAAACAGAGACTCTGTACAGTTAAACAGTGAGTAATCCTTACCCTGCTGAATAAACACTGACTCTGTATGTTACACAGTGACTAATCCTTATCCTGCTGAATAAGCAGAGACTCTGTACAGTTAAACAGTGAGTCATCCATACCCTGTTGAATAAACACTGACTCTGTACAGTTACACAATGACTAATCCTTACCTTGCTGAATAAACAGTGACTCTGTTCATTTACACAGTGACTTATCCTTACCCTGCTGAATAAACAGTGACTCTGTACAGTTACACAGTGACTAATCCTTACCCTGTTGAATAAACAGAGACTCTGTACAGTTACACAGTGAATAATCTTTACCCTGCTGAATAAACAGTGACTCTGTACAGTTACGCAGTGACTAATCCTAACCCTGCTGAATAAACAGAGACTCTGTATGTTACACAGTGATTAATCCTTACCCTGCTGAATAAACAGTGACTCTGTACAGTCACACAGTGACTAATCCTTACCCTGCTGAAAAAACACTGACTCTCTACAGTCAAACAGTGACAAATCCTTACCCTGCAGAATAAACAGAGACTCTGTACTGTTAAACAGTGAGACATCCATACCCTGCTGAAAAAACACTGACTCTGTATGTTACACAGTGACTAAACCCTAGCCTGCTGAATAAACACTGACTCTGTACAGTTACACAATGACTAATCCTTACCTTGCTGAATAAACTGTGACTCTGTACAGGTACACAGTGACTAATCCTTAGCCTGCTGAATAAATGGTGACTCAGTACAGTTACACAGTGACTAATCCTTACCCTGCTGAATAAACACTGACTCTGTGCAGTTACACAATGAATACTCCTTACCTGGCTGAATATACACTGACTGTACAGTTACACTGCAAATAATCCTTACCCTGCTGAATAAACAGTGACTCTGTACAGTTACACAGTGAGTAACCCTTACACTGCTGAATAAACAGGGATTCTGTACATTTACACAGTGACTTATCCTTACCCTGCTGAATAAACAGTGACTCTGTACAGTTACACAGTGAATAATCCTTACCCTGCTGAATAAACACTGACTCTGTATGTTACACAGTGACTAATCCATACCCTGCTGAATAAACACTGACTCTGCATGTTACACAGTAACTAACCCTTATCCTGCTGAATAAACACTGACTCTGTACAGTTACACAGTGACTAATCCTTACCTTGCTGAATAAACAGTGACTCTGTACAGTTACACAGTGATTAATGCTTACCCTGCTGAATAAACATTGACACTGTGCAGTTACACAATGAATACTCCGTACTCTGCTGAATAAACACTGACTCTGTACAGTTACACAATGAATACTCCTTACCTGGCTGAATAAACACTGACTGTACAGTTACACTGCAAAAAATCCTTACCCTGCAGAATAAACACTGACTCTGTACAGTTACACAATGAATACTCCACACCTGGCTGAATAGACACTGACTGTACAGTTACACTGCAAAAAATCCTTACCCTGCTGAATAAACACTGACTCTGTACAGTTACACAGTGACTAATCCTTCCCCTTCTGAATAAACAGAGACTCTGTATGTTACACAGTGAATAATCCTTACCCTGCTGAATAAACAGTGACTCTGTACAGTTACACAGAGACTAATCCTTACCCTGCTGAATAAACACTGACTCTGTATGTTACACAGTGACTAATCCTTACTCTGCTGAATAAACAGTGACTATGTACAGTTACACAGTGACTAATCATTACCTTGCTGAATAAACAGTGACTCTGTACAGTTACACAGAGACTAATCCTTACCCTGCTGAATAAACACTGACTCTGTATGTTACACAGTGACTAATCCTTACTCTGCTGAATAAACAGTGACTATGTACAGTTACACAGTGACTAATCATTACCTTGCTGAATAAACAGTGACTCTGTACAGTTACACAGTGACAAATCCTTACCCTGCTGAATAAACAGTGACTTTGTACAGTTACACAGTGACTAATCCTTACCCTGCTGAATAAACAGAGACTCTGTGCAGTTACACAATGAATACTCCTTACCTGGCTGAATAAACACTGACTCTGTACAGTTACACAGTGACTAATCCTTACCCTGCTGAATAAACAGAGACTCTGTACAGTTACACAGTGAATAATCCTTACTCTGCTGAATAAACACTGACTCTGTGCAGTTACACAGTGAGTAATCCTTACCCTGCTGAATAAACACTGACTCTATATGTTACACAGTGACTAATCCTTACCCTGCTGAATAAACACTGACTCTGTACAGTCAAACAGTGACTAATCCTTACCCTGCTGAATAAACAGAGACTCTGTACAGTTACACAGTGAGTAATCCATACCCTGCTGAATAAACACTGACTCTGTATGTTACACAGTGACTAATCCTTACCCTGCTGAATAAACACTGACTCTGTACAGTTACACAGTGATTAATCCTTACCCTGCTGAATAAGCAGTGACTCTGTACAGTTACACAGTGACTAATCTTTACCCTGCTGAATAAACAGTGACTCTGTGCAGTCACACAATGAATACTCCTTATCTGGCTGAATAAACAGTGACTCTGTACAGTTACACAATGAATACTCCTTACCTGGCTGAAGAAACACTGACTGTACAGTTACACTGCAAATAATCCTTACCCTGCTGAATAAACACTGACTCTGTACAGTTACACAGTGACTAATCCTTACCCTGCTGAATAAACAGAGACTCTGTATGTTACACAGTGAATAATCCTTACCCTGCTGAATAAACACTGACTCAGTACAGTTACACAGTGACTAATCCTTACCCTGCTGAATAAACAGTGACACTGTACAGTTACACAGTGACTAATCCTTACCCTGTTGAATAAACAGAGACTCTGTACAGTTACGCAGTGACTAATCCTAACCCTGCTGAATAAACAGAGACTCTGTATGTTACACAGTGACTAATCCTTACCCTGCTGAATAAACAGTGACTCTGTACAGTCACACAGTGACTAATCCTTACCCTGCTGAAAAAACACTGACTCTCTACAGTCAAACAGTGACAAATCCTTACCCTGCAGAATAAACAGAGACTCTGTACTGTTAAACAGTGAGACATCCATACCCTGCTGAATAAACACTGACTCTGTATGTTACACAGTGACTAATCCCTAGCCTGCTGAATAAACACTGACTCTGTACAGTTACACAATGACTAATCCTTACCTTGCTGAATAAACTGTGACTCTGTACAGGTACACAGTGACTAATCCTTACCCTGCTGAATAAACAGTGACTCTGTACAGTTACACAGTGAGTAACCCTTACACTGCTGAATAAACAGGGATTCTGTACATTTACACAGTGACTTATCCTTACCCTGCTGAATAAACAGTGACTCTGTACAGTTACACAGTGAGTAACCCTTACACTGCTGAATAAACAGGGATTCTGTACATTTACACAGTGACTTATCCTTACTCTGCTGAATAAACAGTGACTCTGTACAGTTACACAGTGAATAATCCTTACCCTGCTGAATAAACACTGACTCTGTATGTTACACAGTGACTAATCCATACCCTGCTGAATAAACACTGACTCTGCATGTTACACAGTAACTAATCCTTATCCTGCTGAATAAACACTGACTCTGTACAGTTACACAGTGACTAATCCTTACCTTGCTGAATAAACAGTGACTCTGTACAGTTACACAGTGACTAATCCTTACCCTGTTGAATAAACATTGACACTGTGCAGTTACACAATGAATACTCCGTACTCTGCTGAATAAACACTGACTCTGTACAGTTACACAATGAATACTCCTTACCTGGCTGAATAAACACTGACTGTACAGTTACACTGCAAAAAATCCTTACCCTGCAGAATAAACACTGACTCTGTACAGTTACACAGTGACTAATCCTTCCCCTTCTGAATAAACAGAGACTCTGTATGTTACACAGTGAATAATCCTTACCCTGCTGAATAAACAGTGACTCTGTACAGTTACACAGTGACTAATCCTTACCCTGCTGAATAAACACTGACTCTGTATGTTACACAGTGACTAATCCTTACTCTGCTGAATAAACAGTGACTCTGTACAGTTACACAGTGACTAATCATTACCTTGCTGAATAAACAGTGACTCTGTACAGTTACACAGTGACAAATCCTTACCCTGCTGAATAAACAGTGACTTTGTACAGTTACACAGTGACTAATCCTTACCCTGCTGAATAAACAGAGACTCTGTGCAGTTACACAATGAATACTCCTTACCTGGCTGAATAAACAGTGACTCTGTACAGTTACACAGTGACTAATCCTTACGCTGCTGAATAAACATAGACTCTGTACAGTTACACAGTGACTAATCCTTACCCTGCTGAATAAACACTGACTCTGTACAGTTACACAGTGACTAATCCTTACCCTGCTGAATAAACAGAGACTCTGTATGTTACACAGTGAATAATCCTTACCCTGCTGAATAAACACTGACTCAGTACAGTTACACAGTGACTAATCCTTACCCTGCTGAATAAACAGTGACACTGTACAGTTACACAGTGAGTAATCCTTACCCTGCTGAATAAACACTGGCTCTGTATGTTACACAATGAATACTCCGTACTCTGCTGAATAAACACTGACTCTGTACAGTTACACAATGAATACTCCACACCTGGCTGAATAAACACTGACTGTACAGTTACACTGCAAAAAATCCTTACCCTGCAGAATAAACACTGACTCTGTACAGTTACACAGTGACTAATCCTTACCCTGCTGAATAAACAGTGACTCTGTACAGTTACACAGTGACAAATCCTTACCCTGCTGAATAAACAGTGACTTTGTACAGTTACACAGTGACTAATCCTTACGCTGCTGAATAAACATAGACTCTGTACAGTTACACAGTGACTAATCCTTTCCCTGCTGAATAAACACTGACTCTGTGCAGTTACACAGTGAATAATCCTTACTCTGCTGAATAAACACTGACTCTGTACAGTTACACAGTGACAAATCCTTACCCTGCTGAATAAACAATGACTCAGTACAGTTACACAGTGACTAATCCTTACCCTGCTGAATAAACACTGACTCTGTGCAGTTACACAGTGAATAATCCTTACTCTGCTGAATAAACACTGACTCTGTACAGTTACACAGTGACAAATCCTTACCCTGCTGAATAAACAATGACTCAGTACAGTTACACAGTGACTAATCCTTACCCTGCTGAATAAACACTGACTCTGTACAGTCAAACAGTGACTAATCCTTACCCTGCTGAATAAACAGAGACTCTGTACAGTTACACAGTGAGTAATCCATACCCTGCTGAATAAACACTGACTCTGTATGTTACACAGTGACTAATCCTTACCCTGCTGAATAAACACTGACTCTGTACAGTTACTCAGTGACTAATCTTACCCTGCTGAATAAACACTGACTCTGTACAGTTACACAGTGATTAATCCTTACCCTGCTGAATAAACAGTGACTCTGTGCAGTTACACAATGAATACTCCTTATCTGGCTGAATAAACACTGACTCTGTACAGTTACACAATGAATACTCCTTACCTGGCTGAAGAAACACTGACTGTACAGTTACACTGCAAATAATCCTTACCCTGCTGAATAAACACTGACTCTGTATGTTACACAGTGACTAATCCATACCCTGCTGAATAAAAACTGACTCTGCATGTTACACAGTAACTAATCCTTATCCTGCTTAATAAACACTGACTCTGTACAGTTACACAGTGACTAATCCTTACCTTGCTGAATAAACAGTGACTCTGTGCAGTTACACAATGAATACTCCTTACTCTGCTGAATAAACACTGACTCTGTACAGTTACACAATGAATACTCCTTACCTGGCTGAATAAACACTGACTGTACAGTTACACTGCAAAAAATCCTTACCCTGCTGAATAAACACTGACTCTGTACAGTTACACAATGAATACTCCTTACCTGGCTGAATAAACACTGACTGTACAGTTACACTGCAAATAATCCTTACCCTGCTGAATAAACAGAGACTCTGTATGTTACACAGTGACTAATCCTTACCCTTCTGAATAAACAGTGACTCTGTCCAGTTACACAGTGAGTAATCCTTACCCTGCTGAATAAACACTGACTCTGTACAGTTACACAGTGACTAATCCTTACCCTTCTGAATAAACAGTGATTCTGTACAGTTACACAGTGACTAATTCTTACACTGCTGAATAAACAGTGACTCTGTACAGTTACACAGTGACTAATCCTTACCCTACTGAATAAACAGTGACTCTGTACAGTTACACAGTTACTAATCCTTACCCTGCTGAATAAACAGTGACTCTGTACAGATACACACTGACTAATCCTTACCCTGCTGAATAAACAGTGACTCTGTACAGATACACAGTGACTAATTCTTACACTGCTGAATAAACAGTGACTCTGTACAGTTACACAGTGAGTGATCCTTATCCTGCTGAATGAACACTGACTCTTTACAGTTACACAGTGAGTAATCCTTACCCTGCTGAATAAACACTGACTCTGTATAGTTACACAGTGACTAATCCTTACCCTGCTGACTAAACACTGTCTATACAGTTATGTTACTGCAGCAATTATGCTTGGAAGTACCTCACTGGCCGGATGGCAATCGGAATGTCCTGAGGTGCTATATAAATGCAAGTTCTTCCTCTTTTCTTTAATTTCTGTGGATTGTAAGAGAAAAGCTGAAGCAATGTGAAAAACCAGCTGTTGCTTCCTGTGAATTCTTTAAATAAAACAAGGAAACCGCTTTTTGTTTTATCAGTTACTGGGAGTAAATGGAAGAGATTCATGAGCAAGAACAGATTAACCAGAGTTTAATCAGACTTCTTTCCACAGAAGTCACATTTCTTTTTGCAATGAAATTTTTTTTTTGAAACTGGTATGATATCCTTTGATGCTGTGAGGGATCACTGTAAAACTACGGTATAAATATACCACACAGCGTGAAACCCCTAAACCACAGAGGCTAGGAAGACCCAAATTTCAGTCAGAGGAGGCTGCAAAGGTGTCACTTCCCTTGAGGTAAGCAAGGGAAAGAAGATGAAAATCCCATTAGACACTCCGGATTCCCAGTCACCGCTGTTGGATGTTGGATATTGGATTAGGCCATGTTTAGATAGGTGGCTGACACTCTCCTGACGACGAATGATGGACAATTTGCCTTGCAAGCCCCCTTCAGCAGTACTTTCCAAACCCACAAGCTCTACCACCCTAGGAGGGCAGAAACTGAACTGGACGAGCCATATAAATACTGTGGCCACAACAGCAGGTCAGAAGCTGGGAATTCTGTGGCGAGTAGCTCCCCGGTTGATTGGCACCCCATCCACAAACATTCACTTCCTCCACCACTGACGCACAGTCCATCTACAAAGTGCACTGCAGCAACTCACCAAGTCTCCTTGCTCCCCAAAGCCTGTCCACCATCTACAAGGCACAAGTCAGGAGTGTGATGGAATACTCTCCACTTGCCTGGATAAGTGCAGCTTCAACAACACTCAAGAAGCTCAACACCGTCCTGGACAAAGCAACCCTGCTTGATTGGCACCCCATCCACTAACATTCACTCCGTCCACCACTGACGCACAGTAGCAGCAGTGTGTGTACCATCTACAAGAGGCACTGCAACAACTCACCAAGGCTCCTTCGAAAGCACCTTCCAAACCCACGACCACTACCACCTAGGAGGACAAGGGCAGCAGACACATGGGAACACCACCACCTGGATGTTCCCATCCAAGTCACTCACCATCCTGACTTGGAAATATATCGGCCTTTCCTTCACTGTCACTGGGTCAAAATCCTGGAACTCCCTCTCTAACAGCACTGTGGGTGTACCTACACCACATGGACTGCAGTGGTTCAAGAAGGCAGCTCACCACCACCTTCTCAAGGGCAATTAGGGATGGGCAATAAATGCTGACCCAGCCAACGACACTCACATCCCATGAACCTTTGATCTCTTATAGTAATATCACTTCATGGATTTACTGGTTGAATTGGAATTAACATTAACGAAAGGAGTTATATAACTGCAAGTTGTTATTTGTCAGTCAAAGAACATGGAATAAAGGCCCAGGGTAGATGTGGTGATTAAAATTCACAAATGTTGTTTAAGTTATGAATCTAGGATAAAAGTTTTTTGGCATTGTAATAATTAATATTTAACCAAGTATGTTTTGTTTGGATACAAGATTTAAGTGTTTGTTCTGTGTTGTTTGAGGTTTATTGTGTGTTTCTTTATGTTCTTAAGAGTGGGGGGTTGTGTAACATTGTGTAAATCTTTTACAATTGTTTTAAACAACCTGGAGCAAAGCAATGTCCCAGCTCCTACTTCCTTGTTTGCTGCTGATCATATTTGATACAGCTCACGCCCTCTCCTTGGGGCTGGTTCAGAGTCACCAGCCCTGCCGGGACATTCCCGCTCAGATGACCTCTCCTATCGTGCTCCTGATGACCTCTCCTATCGTGCTCCTGATGACCTCTCCTATCGTGCTCCTGCCATTGGTTGGCAGTCAGGCCTATCCAAGCAACTTTTTCCTTTTATTTGTTCACGGGATGTCAGCATCGCTGGCTAGGCCAGCATTTATTGCCCATCCCTAATTGCCCTTGTTCAGAGGGCACTTTTAAGAGTCAACCACATCTAGGGTCACATGTAAGCCAGACCAGGTAAGGACAGCAGATTTCCTTCCCTAAATGGGGCATTATTGAGCCAGATGGGTTTCCATTGACAATGGTTTCATGGTCATCATTAGACTTTTTAATTGATATTTATTGAATTCCAATTCAACCATCTGCTGTGGTGAGATTCAAACCCTGGTCCCCACAGTATTACCCTGGGTCTCTAGATTACCAGCCCAGTGACAATACCACTATGCTACTGCCTCCCCACCCACAACCAAGCTGATGATTTGATTGGATGATCCTTTACTCTTCATTAAACAACCTGTTTCTCCAACCACCAATATTTTTTCCATAATTACAGAATCACAGTGTTGTTACGGTGCTGAGGGAGGCCATTTGGCTCATCGTGGTCTGCACCGGCTCTTCGAATGAGCAATTTACCTTGTACCATTTCCCCCACCTTCTCCCTGTAACCCTGCACATTCCTCCTTCCCAGACAACAATCTGATTCCCTTCTGAATGCTTCGATTGACCCTGCCTCCCTCCACCACACTCTCAGGCAGTTCCAGATCCTAACCACTCGCTGTGTGAAAAAGTTTCTCCTCATGTTACTTTTGCATCTTTTACTAATTACTTTAAATCTGTGCCCCCTCGTTCTCGATCCTTTTATGAGTAGGAACAGTTTCTCCCTGTCTACTCTGTCCAGACCCCTCATGATTTTGAACATCTCTATCAAATCCCCTCTCAACCTTCTCTTCTCTGAGGTAAACAGTCATAACTTCTCCAATCTATCTACGTAACTGAAGTTCCTCATCCCTGGAACCATTCTCATGAATATTTTCTGCACCTCTCTAATGCCTTCACATCTTTCCTCATCAATAATAATAATAAACAAGAGCGACCAGAGAAAATTATAACCCAACAATTTTATTTTTTATAAAATTCCCTATGATTTTGCTCCCTAAGTTTAATTGCAGCAACATCCAGAATTTTAATCTTAAATGTTTGGCTCAGTTGTCACTTCTATATGTTTGAAAGAGAGACTTGCATTTATATTGTCCAAATAGAGAACAACTGCAGAATTCCGAGGTGCAGAGGGATCTAGGTGTTCTAGTGCATGAGTCACAAAAAGTTAGTAAGCAGGTACAGTGAGTAATCAGGAAGGCTAATGGAATGCTATTCTTCATTATGAGAGGAATTGAACATAAAAGTAAGGACTTTATGCTTCAGTTATACAGGGCATTGGTGAGACCACATCTTGAATACTGTGTGCAGTTTTGGTCTCCTTATTTAAGGAAGGATGTAAATGTGTTGGAGGCTGTTCAGAGGAGGTTTACTAGGTTGATACCTGGAATGAGTGGGTTGTCTTATGAGGAAAGATTGGACAGACTGGGCTTGTTTCCACTAGAGTTTAGAAGAGTGAGGGGTGATTTGATTGAAGTGTACAAGATCCTGAACGGCTTTGACAAGGTGGATGTGGAAAGTATGTTTCCTCTTGTGGGTGAGTCCAGAACTAGGGGGCACTGGTTTAAAATTAGGGGTCACCCTTTTAGGATGGAGATGAGGAGAATTTTTTTCTCTCAGAGGGTTGTGCGACTTTGGAATTCTCTGCCTCCGAGGGCGGTGGAATTGGTGTCACTGAATATTCTTAAGGGAGAGCTACATAGATTCTTGTTAGGCAAGGGAAAAAAAGTTATCGGGGGTAGAAGGGAATGTAGTAACACAAACAGATCAGCCATGATCTTATTGAATGGTGGAGCAGGCTCGAGGGGCCGAATGGCCTACTCCTGCTCCTATTATGTATGGTTGTGTGTTTGTACGTTCATGGTGGTTAAAAGCAGTTTATAACTAACTCAGTGCTTTCTGAAGTGTATTCCCTGTTGTAGTGTAGGAAGCATGGCAGCCAATTTGCACATAGCAAGCTCCCACAACAATGACAATAATATGACAATGACCAGATAATCTGTTTTTCTGCGATGTTGTTCACGGGATTATTATTGGCCAGGACACCAGGGAGAACTCCCCTGCTTTTTTCCCAATTAAGCCCTGAGAGAGCAGTTGGGGGCTCAGTTTACCATCTCACCTGAAAGGCAACACCTTTGACAGTACAGCACTCCCTCTGTACTGCATTGGCAATGTCAGCCTAGATTTTTGCATTCCTGGTAACACAATCAGGGCACCGCTGCATGTAATAAGCTCCACACTTGGCACAAGACTAATATTTTATTAATTGCAAGCCTCCTTCATGCATAGCTCATGTATTGCAAACCAGTCTCTACTTGCTTCTTACAAGAGAGGAAATGTTATACCTTATAAAACACAATACATTATTCCTTTGCTAAAATGTTTGGACTATCAAGCCTGCACTAAGCAAATCCATATAGAAGCCCACATGCACAGATCCTGGCTGTGATATTTTCTGGTCCTTAATATCTTCTTTTGAACCAGAGAATATGTGCAGCTAGACGTGCAATTTTCATAACATTCTTCAACATATAAAAACAGGAAACACTTGCATTCTTACAGCACCTTTCATGAACTTCACACCCAATGAACTACTTTTGGAGTATAGTAGCACAGACAAGCAGGAGGTCTTGTGGTGCAGTGTTCCTGCCTCTGAGCCAGGAGCTCTGGGTTTGAGTCCCACTCCAGGACTATCTGTGCAACTTGTTTTATTCATTCACAGGATGTGGGTGTCACTGGCTAGGCCAGCATTTATTACCCATCCCTAATTGCCCTTGTTCAGAGGGCATTTTAGAGTCAACCACATTGCTGTGGGTCTGGAGTTACATGTAGGCCAGACTGGGTAAGTATGGCAGATTTCCTTCCCTAAAGGGCATTAGTGAACCAGGTGGGTTTTTACAACAATGGTTTCATCATTAGACTATTAATTTTCATTGAATTTAAATTCCACCATCTGCTGTGGTGGGATTCGAACCCAGGTACCCAAAGCATTACCCTGGGTCTCTGGAATACTAGTCTAGTGACAATACCACTACATCATCACCTTAAGGACGACGCATTCATAATGCAGCCAAACGGTATCAACCTGCAAATCCTTCCAACACACACCAATGGCAGGTGGTAAGAGTGGGAGAGATTCCTGATCAACCATGTGATGGAAAGAGTGTTAGAGCTTCTACCGTCACTATCCATAGCTCCAGACTACAACATGTGTGTGAAGTGCATGTTGCCACAGCAAATTGGCATGGGTGAGGGGACCAGTTGACTGGATGGTTGCTGTGGCCCAGATTGGTGCCAACAATCCCTGTTCATACTGGGGTAGATTCCTCTCTGCCCTGCCCGTGATGGCTATGGGTAAGACCTGCCTTAGTTTGAAGAAACGTAGGAAATGTGGCGGCCAATTTGTGCATAGCAAGCTCCCACAAACAGCGATGTGATAGTTATCAGATCATCTGTTTTAGCGATGTTGGTTGAGGGATAAGTATTGGCTTCGAAATATTGCCATGGGATCTTTTACGCCCACCAGAGAGGACACTTGATTAGCGTCTCATCTGAAAGACGGCACATCTGACAGCGTGGCACCTCCTCAGCACCGCATTGGAGCAGTTTTTTTTGTCAATTTTGTCTCTGGTGGGAGGCTTGATCCCACAGTTTTCCAACTCAGATTGAGCGAGCTACTCATTGATCCACAGCTGACACGCGCACCGACGCTGATGGAGAAATAATTGGACGTCAATTATCTGCCCAAACTTCCCTTGAAATCCGAATATTGGCGCAGTCCCTTGGCAAGTTGCCCCCATGTTTATGTGAACCATCAATCTCAGCATGAAGGAATGGGAGAGGCTGTGGCAAGTTAGAAAGCTAAAGTTTCAAAGCAACGGGCTCTTGGATTTGTCGTGCAAGAGCAAAGCTCGTAAAGGGCCAGGTATGTCTAGTGGCTGAATGTTTGCCTTTGAGATACTTAAATTAATCATGGTTAACAGCTCAGGCAAGCACTTGTAAAAGTTCGGTTTCATTGGATTTTCTATAAAGTGGAGCTTTTGTGTCAACATTTATTTTGTTACTGGGAGTCAGTTTATGGGGTTGGGAGATCTGTGTTGTTTATCACAAAGAAACAGGGATTAACTCACACCTGAGACTGATTTACAAGCTGGTGGGTGTATTTATGGACTTCCCTCCTTTCCTCAATTTCCACTCTGCTCTTTGAGACAAGCATCGCTCTATTTCTAGATTTGAAAACTTCCTGACAATCATATCCAGTGGGTCACCCATTAGCTGTTTGAGAGGCATTAAAAGATCATTGCAGCACAATTAGTCAGTCACCATCCAAAAAAAAAACCAAGGAGCCTTTTCTTAGAGGTGCACTCTGCCCAAATCGATTGGGTGGGCGTTTCTCCTTATGTGGGGGGCAAAATTAGAGGTCATAAATAAAGGATAGTCAGTAATAAATGCAACAGGGAATTGAAGAAAATCCTTCTTTATCTAAAGGATGGTTAGAATGTAGAACTGGCTGTAGCACAGAGTAGTTGGGATGGATAGCATGGCAGAGGGGAAGTGAGATAAGTACATGAGGAAGAAAGGAATAGAAATCGTGGTGGATAGGGTTGGATGAAGTAAGGAGGGAGGAGACTCGTGTGGGGCACAAGCACCAGCATCGGCCAGATGGGCCAAATGGCCTGTTTCTGTGCTGTAAAATTCACAGTATCTTTACAGTGCAGAGGGAGGCCATTCAGCCCATTGAGTCTGCACTGGCTCTCTGAAAGAGCATTCCACCTGGCCCCACTCCCCTGCCCTATCCCCGTAACCTTGCACGTTCTCTCTTTTCAGATAACAATCCAATTCCCTTTGCAATACCTCGATCGAACCTGCCTCCACCACCCTCTCAGGAAGTTTGTTCCAGACTCTAACTACCCACTGGGTGAAAAAAAATTTCCCTCACATCACTTTTACTCCTTTTGCCAATTATTTTGAATTGATGTCCTCTTGAGTGGGAACATTTTCTCACTATTTACCCCGTCCATACCCCTCAGGACCTTATCAGGTCTCCTCTCAGCCTTCTTTTCTCTGAGGAAAATAGTCCCAACCTCTCCAATCTATCCTCATAGCTACTGTTCTTCATCCCTGGAATCATTCTTGTGAATCTCCTTTGTACTCTCTCCAATGATTCACATCCTTCCTCAAGTAGGGTACCCAGAACTGGATGCAGTGCTCCAGATGAGGCCTAACTAGTGTCTTACACAAGTTCAACATGACCTCCTTACTCTTGTACTCAATGCCCCTATTAATAAAGCCTAAGATAACATATGCTTTATTAACTGCTCTCTCAAGTTGCCCTGCCATCTTCAATGACCTATGTACATTTACACTGAGGTCCCTCTGTTCCTGCACCTCCTTTAGAGGCTCTCCCTTTATTTTATACTGTCTCGCCATATCTTTCCTGCCAAAATGAATTCTATACGATTGTGCAAATAAAACCTCTTCTCTGCTCCCCATCCCCCACCAAGTACAGTGACCCACCCACTGATACAGAAGAACACCAACCCCAGTAAGCAATCCCCTACCCAAATCCCAGGCCTAACTGACTTCAGAAGACCAAGAACTAATTCCCTTTTAAGACCGAGGTGAGGGGGATTTTTTCTCTCTCAGAGGGTCGTTATTGTGTGGAATTCCCTTCCCTGGAGACCAGCGGAGCCGGGGTCATTGAACTTGTTCAAAGCCGAGTTGGACAGATTTTTTGATAGACCAGGGAGTTGAGGGTTATGGGGTGGGGGTTGGTGGGAAGACAGGAAAGTGGAGTTGAGGCCACAACCACATCAGCCATGATCTTATTGAGTGGTGGAGCAGACTAGAGGGGCTGAATGGCCTACTCCTGCATCTATGTTCCCATGTCCTATGTTCTTACTTTCCCATATGCCTAAAGCTGCATTTATCTCATTGAAAATACAGTCATGAAGAGGATCGTAAAAGTATCTCTGCATTTCCCAGTAAGTAACACTTAGTTAAAAGTCCGATGGTGCTATTATCTATATCTATAATACATTAGAACATCTAGTGACACTTCCTGTCTACAAAACAATCTTTGCTGTTGTAAAGTTTTGGTCACACTCTTGTGTCAGTGCTTCTTAATATAAATTCCTGTCCACATTTATAAAAGGATTTTGCCTATGTCAACTTCTCGTGCTGTAATTTCAACCTCCCAGCAGAGGTGGCACTCTAGCCCCTCAGTTTTGGTACCTCTCAGCTACTTCATCAAAAAGACTCCAATGAGCTTTACTTCTCTGCTTATCAAAGTGGCGTTGTTATTTGACTGTAAATAACGCAAACTCAAAGGATTAGATAAAACTATGGACAAAATAATGACAGTCATTGAGTTATGCAACAGAAGGAGGGGTTGTTAAGGGAGATCAGATCTGTAGGTATAAATTATTGAGACAAGAAGATTGTCATGATGGATGTATCATGATCTGACACCAGTTCCTTCTTCCTCAACCACAGGAATTATATATTTCAAATCCTAGTTTCCCATTGATGGATCAAGAATGATTGGGGAAAAAAAACTGCCCTTTGGCCAAACGTTTCCTGAGCAGAGCCTAGCATAGGTGACCTTTGACCTTCCTCACTGTCAGCGATTGAGTGGGGTAGACTGGTTCAGGACGGGGCTGGTTAGCTCAGTTGGCGAGATGGTAGAGTGTGACACCGAATCACACTGACAGCGTGGATTCATTGAGATAAAAGCAAAATACCGGGGATGCTGTAAACCCGAAATAAAAGCAGAAAATGCCAGAAAAACTCAGCAGGTCCGGCAGCATCTGTGGAGAGAGAAACAGAGTTAACGTTTCCAGTCCGTATGACTCTTCGTCAGAGTTAAAAAAGAATCATACAGACTGGGAACTTTAACTCTTTCTCTCACCACAGATGCTGCCAGACCTGCTGAGTTTTTCCAGCATTTTCTGTTTTTATTTTATATCAGTGCGGATTCATTCACTATAATGGCCGGGGTAGTTCCTGGGGCCTGACTCCGTCCCTTGCCCCATAGTGATATCACGGTTTGAGCTATAAGTAGCAACCCTCAGGCAACAAAGACGCTACTTGAAGAGAGGACAATGGACTTGCAATTGTACAATGCCTTTCACAGCCAGCAGCATCTCAAAGAGATGCAGCCAATGCAGTAATTTTTGAAGTGTAATCACTCATAATGTAGGAAACATGACAGCTAATGTGAGCACAGCAAGCTCCCATAGTCAACAATGTGATAATGACCAGATAATATGTTTTTGTGATGTTGATTGAGGGAGAAATATTGGGGAGAATTCACCTGCTCTTTTTTGAAATAATGCCATGGGATCTTTCACATCCACCTGTAGGCAGATGAGGTTTAATGTCTCATCCAAAAGACGGCACCTCCGACAGTGCAGCACTCCCTCAGTACTGCACAGGAACGTCAACCTTAATTTTTGTGTGTATGAGAGAGAGAGAGAGAAAGTGGGAGGAAGAGAGGGAGGGAGAGAGAGGCGGGGGGGGGGGGGAAGAGAGATCAAGATAGAAAGCGAGGGGGAGAGAGAGAAAGAGAAAGTGGGGGGGAAGAGAGAGGGAGGGGGGAGGAAAGGTAGATCAAGATAGAAAGCGAGGCAGAGAGAGAGAGAGAGAGGGAGAGAGACAGATAGAAACAGAGAAAAAGAGGGGGAAAGTGATACTGAGAGAGGTGGGGGAGAAGGAGCGATTGGGGGGTGAAGGAGAGAAGGGGGAAATAGAGAGGGAGAAAGAGGGGGGAGAGAGGGAGGAGGGGGAAGAGGGAGAGAGAGAGATGGGCGAGAGAGAGGGAGGAGGAGGGAAGGGGGGAGAGAGAGAGGGGGGGACAGAAATCGAGAAAGACAGAGAGGGAAAGTGAGAGGGAGAGAGAGAAAGGTGAAGGGGAGGAGGAGATTGAGGGAGAGAGAGAGAGAGGGGGTAGAGTAGAGAGAAATTGAGAGAGAGAGAGATCAAGAGAGCGAGAGTCTCTTTAAGATGTTTGGGTCTATATATGATACAATTCCTCTTTTGCTTTCCATCCAACTGTTTTTCAGCTGGACTCCACATGGAATGGAGATCTGAAAACTGTAAGGGTCAGCAGCTGCTCGGTGAATGGCCTTTCAAAGTTTGATATTCACTATTCCGCACGTTTCTGAGGCCGGGATCTTCCTCCCTATCACTTCGGAATCTCGAACTTGCAGCTGCCACCGGCTGCTGAATCGTACAATTTCCAAATTGATAAAATTCTTTATTTGTTCTGCTTCAGTGACTCACCAATTTAACTCGTGCCAAAGGAATTAGGCCTTTAGTACACCAAAAATAAAGGGCTGGGTAGGGGACGTGGTTATGACAGTGACCTTTCACCTTCCGACCAACACCCTGCCTCCCTCCCACCTCCTGCTTCATCTCCTCCCCCACCCACGCCCACACACATCAAATCCAAACCCAGGCTGGGATCAAAATGGGATTAAATTCTCCACCCTCAAGAGGAAATGGGTTTGTGAGGTGACTAAACCCAACGGACAGGGACTATGGGGATGAGGCTGGTCTGTTGGACCCATCACTGTTTCCGGAGGACAATCAGTAAAGTTGCTATTACTGAGCCCGGCTTTATGTTCCAGATACTTTATGAATTAAATTTAAATTGTCACCAGCTGCCATTGTGGAATTTGAGTTCAGGACCCCAGATCATTAACCTAGGCCCCTGGATTACTGGGTGTTACCACCTCCCCTCAAAATCAGGAATATGAAGCGATGAAACTATCATCGATTGTTGTTGAAAACCCACCTGACTCACTAATGTCCCTTTAGGGAGGGAAATCTGCCACCCTTACCCGGTCTGGCCTACATGTGACTCCAGACCCACAGCAATGTGGTTGACTCTTAACTGCCCCTCTGAACTGGCCCAGCAAGCCACACAGTTCGAGGGCAATTAGGGATGGGCAACAAATGCTGGTCTTTCCAGTGACACCCACATCCCAGGAAACAGTAACAAAAAACAGAGACAGTTAAGGAGGAGATTTGAAAGAGATGTTCAAAAGTATGGAGGGTCTGCAGAGAATGGATATTTCCAGTGGCAGGAGAGTCAGTAAGCTAAGAATACAGGTTTAAGAAAATTAGCGAAAGAATCAAAGGGGCAGATGAGGAGATTTTTTTTTAAGCACAGTGTCGTTGGGATCTGGAATAAAAATAGACAAGGCTGGAAAAACTCAGCAGCATTCCACAGAGAGAGAAACAGAGTTAATATTTCAAGTCCATGTGACTCTCCTTCAGGGCTACAGAGAAAGTAGAAATGTGATGGATTTTGTACTGTTTAAAGGGGGGGGGGGTGGAACGGGTGGGGCAAAACAGAAGGTCAGGGATAGGTGGGGGCTCAGGAGAAATTTGGCAAAGATGTCATGGACACAGGACAAAGGGAATGTTAATGGGTAGTGTTAAAGACTAAAGGAGGTGCTGATAGTGACATGTTGTGATCTGGAATGTGTTGTCTGAAAGAGCAGTGGAAACAAATTCAATAGTAACTTTCAAAAAGGCAATCGGGTAAATACTCGAAAAGGAGAATGGGCAAAACTAATTGGTTAGGTCTTTCAAAGAGACATGACAGGCCAAATGGCCTCCTTCTGTGCTGTGTGATTCCATGTTTATCTAAGAACATAAGTAACAGCGTTAGGGGTAGGCCCCTGAACCTGCTCCACAATTCAATAAGATCTGGAAATATTGGACAGGCCAATGTAGAACATGTTTTACTTGGTAGTTACTGGAGCTCTAGACAATGCTCTGGGTACAATCAGTGGGAAGGTGTTTCCTTGAAGACCAATTTCTTCTTCAGTAAATGGGGTGTGGATGATCATTGAAAATGTCTCACCACTCGAATAAAATAATATCTTTTATCTGTTAAATTGAGCGGCTGAGCTATGGGCTTCAGAACTGAGGGGGCCTTAAAATTCTAGAACTAGGCATGAGTTTCT
Organism: Carcharodon carcharias; assembly: GCF_017639515.1. Lineage (NCBI taxonomy): Eukaryota > Metazoa > Chordata > Chondrichthyes > Lamniformes > Lamnidae > Carcharodon > Carcharodon carcharias. Next base: position 15,406,933 of record NC_054500.1, read on the forward strand.
ACGCAACACTTTGACAGCCTAACAGATTGAGGCTGGTGGGACTTTTACCAGAGGGCATCCTACGGAATCGTCTCCAACGCTCGGCAGGCTTAAGAGAGGAAATGAAATGATCGGAAGGCACGGGTGTAAATGGTGGGAGTCGGTTTGTACAGTTGGCAGGGTGGCTGGTTTGTGAGGCTGAGTGACGCCAACAGAGCAGGTTCAATTCCCGTCCGGACTCAGGTCACCCATGAAGGCCTCGTCCCCTCAAACTCAGCCCCTCACCTGAGCCACAGTGACCCTCGGTTTAAACTCACCACCAAGTCGTCTCACCCTGACACTTGCACCCTGCCAACCAACAATGACTTGAAGCAACATCACCAGCAGTGGATTAACCACAGTAAGTATGTCACACAGCTGACGAACAGGATGTGCCCTGCATGTCTGTCTTGCGATCTCCAAGAGCGAAAAAAAGTGGTGCAAGCTTCCTTGTAGGTGGCAGAGTCATCAATTAGTGCAAGGACCCACCCATTCTGATTGCTTAGAGCTGATAGGTTTTCCCTTTGCTTTCAGTTGCATTTATCAGTAGGGTTACTCAACAGGAAGGCTATTATGGAGAAAAATTCACTAGCACTGCATGAAACACTGGCCTGGGGTGGTATGTTGCTTTAGCAACTTTCATTGGGATCCATGCCAAGCTTCCCTCCCTCCCCCACCAACCCCCATCTTCTGACTAATGGAAGTTTTTGTTTATTGCGGGACGGGATGGAATAGCGTTTGAGGTCAGTCGCTATCTATGGTTCAACACCAGAATCCAGGAGTTTTGTTCAGACCGCCTCTCCGCCGATGGGGGAAACCTGATTTGTGAACGTTACTTCCAGTGAAGTCACAACGCAGGGCAGGAGCAACTCTGCAACAAGCTTGGGCCAACTCCCTGTTACACCCAGCATTTCAGAGAGAATGCGGAAAAGATTCATGAAAATAATTCCAGGGATGAGGAACTTCATTTTCATAGGTTGGTAAAGTTCTCCTTTATTCATTCGTGGGATGCGGGTGTCACTGGCTAAGCCAGCTTTTGTTGCCCATCCCTAATTGCCCCTTGAGAAGGTGGTGGTGAGCCGCCTTCTTGAGCCACTGCAGTCCATGTGGTGTAGGTACACCCACAGTACTGTTAGGGAGGGAGTTCAGGATTTTGACCTGGCACCAATGAGGGAATGCTGATATATTTCCAAGTCAGGATGGTGAGTGACTTGGAGGAGAACTTCCAGCTGGTGCTGCTCCTATGTATCTGCTGCCCTTGTCCTTCTAGATGGTAGCGGTCGTGGGTTTGGAAGGTGCTGCTAATGGTAAATTGGTAAATTGCTGCAGTGCATCTTGTAGATGGTACACACTGCTGCCACTGTGGTGGAGGGAGTGAATGTTTGTGGATGTGGTGCCAATCAAGCGGGGCTGCTTTGTCCTGGATGGTGTCAAGCTTCTTAAGTGCTGTTGGAGCTGTACTCATCCAGGCAAGTGGGGAGTATCCCATCACACTCCTGACTTGTGCCTTGTAGATGGTGGACAGGGGAGTCAGGAGGTGAGTTACTTATCGCAGGATTCTCAGCCTCTGGCCTGCACTTGTATCCACAGTATTTATAAGGCTCATCCTGTTGGGACTGTTCTCCTTGGTGAAGGAAAAGTTGAGAGAAGATTTGATAGAGGTGTTCTGAATCATGAGGAGTGTGGACAGAGTACATGGGGAGAAACTGCTCCCATTGGTGGAAGGATCAAGAACGAGAGGGGCACAGATTTAAGGCATATGGCAAGAGAAGCAACGGTGACATGAGGAGAAACTTTTTCACGCAGCGAGTGGTTAGGATCTGGAAAGCACTGCTGGAGAGTGTAGTGGAAGAAGGTTCAATGGAGGTTTTCAAAAAGAGAATTGGATTATTATCTGAAAAGGAAGAATGTGTAGGGTAACGGGGAGAAAGTGAGAAGTGGCACTGGTTAAATTGCTCCTTTGGAGAGCCATCACAGACACGATAGGCAGAATGGACTCCATCTGTGCTGTTATGCCACAGCAGTTGGTAAATGCTGAGTTATTTAAATCCCAGAGGGAAATTGAACAACTGTCATAAGCTATATTTTCAACTGGTATGTTTGAGATGCAGCTCTGAATCCAGAAATATGACCACTGAGCCTCAACAGGTTCTTTCATATAAAACTAAATTAAACGTTTATTAATTTAACAACAAATTAAATACATACACATGTCTACAAATTGTTACCATAATAACTTTTACACAAATCCCCAAATGAATCACTCCCAGGTAAATCTTCACCAAGCCAACAATAACCCATAGACTTTAAACAGACATCAGGCAAAGCGCATTTGACCTTACAAATTCAAAACAAGGTTCCTTGCAATTTGGTTCCTTTGCAGACACAGTTGCATGTTAAATGTAATTACCTGGAAAAACTCAGCAGGTCTGGCAGCATCGACGGAGAAGAAAAGAGTTGGCGTTTCGAGTCCTCATGACCCTTCGACAGAAGTTCTGTCGAAGGATCATGAGGACTCGAAACGTCAACTCTTTTCTTCTCCATCGATGCTGCCAGACCTGCTGAGTTTTTCCAGGTAATTCTGTTTTTGTTTTGGATTTCCAGCATCCGCAGTTTTTTTGTTTTTATCTATGCATGTTAAATGTCTCTGACTTACACACACAAACTCCCTTCTGTTTATAACTAGCTTTTCCTTTGAATGCAAATTTTCCATAGTATCCGAGGCATTTAATGTCACATCTTCTAACAATAACATTTTCATCCCACCAATTTTATTAGTAATATAAGCACATGGCTTGGCATCTCCCAGCTAGGTGTAAGATTTCACATATTCTTTTGAAAGGTTTATTTAAAAATGCAAATTGCCCTCTTGATACCTTTGTTTCTAAACTTCCCCACGTTTACCTAATTATCATTTCAAACCTACTTCCTTCCATGCATCAAAGCACCCAGACCAGCTGCCTTTAACCCAATTAAGACATTCGCAGACAGGCGCCACACTACATTCTATTTAAAAAATCATTTCCAATATCATTATAGACATTAATATCTCTTCATGACACCATTTGGTGATTCTATGGTAACTTTACTCTTAAGAGACAATTTGTGCATAAATTGACATGCAGTCACTGGTGTTTGGAGGGGGTTATGTCATATTGGTGGAAAAGCATAGAGGGAACTTTACTCTGTATCTAACCCCATGCTGTACCTGTCCTGGGAGTGTTTGATGGGGACAGTGTAGAGAGAGCTTTACTCTGTATCTAACCCCGTGCTGTACCTGTCCTGGGAGTGTTTGATGGGGACAGTGTAGAGAGAGCTTTACTCTGTATCTAACCCCGTGCTGTACCTGTCCTGGGTGTGTTTGATGGGGACAGTGTAGAGGGAGCTTTACTCTGTATCTAACCCCGTGCTGTACCTGTCCTGGGAGTGTTTGATGGGGACAGTGTAGAGGGAGCTTTACTCTGTATCTAACCCTGTGCTGTACCTGTCCTGGGAGTGTTTGATGGGGACAGTGTAGAAGGAGCTTTACTCTGTATCTAACCCCGTGCTGTACCTGTCCTGGGAGTGTTTGATGGGGACAGTGTAGAGAGAGCTTTACTCTGTATCTAACCCCGTGCTGTACCTGTCCTGGGAGTGTTTGATGGGGACAGTGTAGAGAGAGCTTTACTCTGTATCTAACCCCGTGCTGTACCTGTCCTGGGAGTGTTTGATGGGGACAGTGTAGAGGGAGCTTTACTCTGTATCTAACCCCGTGCTGTACCTGTCCTGGGAGTGTTTGATGTGGACAATGTAGAAGGAGCTTTACTCTGTATCTAACCCCGTGCTGTACCTGTCCTGGGAGTGTTTGATGGGGACAGTGTAGAGGGAGCTTTACTCTGTATCTAACCCCGTGCTGTACCTGCCCTGGGAGTGTTTGAAGGGGACAGTGTAGAGGGAGCTTTATTCTGTATCTAACCCTGTGCTGTACCTGTCCTGGGAGTGTTTGATGGGACAATGTACAGAGAGATAAAGTCTGCACTGAAAATGATGGGAAGATAAAGCAGATTCTCCCTGTGGTTTCCAACATGTCAGATGTCATTAAACCCACAAAAACGTAGGGGGGATATTTTTGAACTGGGAGTGTAGACGTTTCAGAAGAGCCAAAGGCCCAGTAACCACTGTAAAGTCAGGCACTGACTTTACACAATGGATGATTCCAAAGAGCCCGAACTCTGATATTAAAAGCAAAAATGTGCCCTCTTGCCTGTGATGACTTTGGTGGGTATCCTCTGGACGGCTTTCTTTGGGTCTCCTGCTCAGAGGCAGGCACACCGTTGGGGTCACGGGCAGAGGGGATTGGGAATGCCTTGACATCCTTGGAGGGCCGCGGATGGCTGTCCCAGGGCATCCACCTGATGCTCCTCCTCCCTTTGGGTGCCCGAGGGCCCCTCCCTGACTCCTTGAGGGGAAGGGGTAACTGGAGGGAGGTCAAGGTGCCTCGTTCCCCTCTCGCCTAATGACGGCTGAAGCTCACCCATGGACTGCAGGTCCGAGTGCACATCCAACAGGAACTGTGCGTTCTGCTGGACCTGTGTCTCCATGGCGTCTGCCATGCTCCCCATGGAGACCTCCATGCACTAATCTGCCAGAGCCACAACATCAGATCGCAGGTTCACCAAGATGACACGAAGATTGCTGGTGTGGTAAATAGCGAGGAGGAAAGCCTTAGACTACATGACAATATAGACAGGCTGGCCAGATGGGCAGAACAGTGGCAAATGGAGTTTAATTCTGAAAAGTGTGAGGTGATGCATTTTGGGAGGACTAACAAGGCAAGGGAGTACACAATGAATGGTAAGACCCTAGGAAGTACAGAGGATCAGAGGGACCTTGGTTGATAAGGTGGTTAAGTAGGCATATGGGAGACTTGCCTTTATTAGTTGAGGCACAAGATACAAGGAGGGAGGTTATGTTGGAGATGGATAAAACGCTAGTTAGGCCACAGCTGGAGTACTGTGTGCAGTTCTGGTTGCCACACTATAGGAAGGATGTGATTGCACTGGAGAGGGTGCAGAGTAGATTTATGAGAATGGTTCCAGAGATGAGCGATTTCAGTTACATGGACGGACTGGAGAAGCTGGGGCTGTTCTCCTTCGGAAAGGGAAAGTTGAGCGGAGATTTGAGAAGCATGCAAGATCATGAGGGGTCTCGACAGAGTTAACAGGGAGAAGCTGTTCCTGTTGGTGTATAGGTTGAGAACCAGAGGACACTGATTCAGGGTGATTGGCAAAGAGGTCACACAAGGAACATCTTTTTCACGCAGCGAGTGGTTAGAATCTGCAATGCGCTGCCTGAGGGTGTGGTGGAGGCAGGTTCAATTGTGGCTTTCAAAAGGGAACTGGATGAATAGCGGAAGAGAAAAAAATTTCTCGGGCTATGGGGAAAATGGCGGGCGAGTAGGACTACAGTTGAGTTTCTCTTACAGGGGCCTGGCATGGACATGATGGGCTGAATGGCCTCCTGTGCTCTAACCATTCCGTGGTTCCAATCAATACGTCACCCTGCAATGTGTCAATTTGCTAAGGCTCCTTCTGCCTGCTGAACGATTGCTTCGTATCTTTAAGATCTGGATTTTGTCAGGCCAGGATAATCTTTTAACAAGATCTGCGAATCAGACCCAGCTTAAATGTACAGAGAGCAGAAAACAATCTGTTTTGAATTATGTATAATCCAAGTAGCCCTAATTCTGGTAGCTGTCAATCTTACTGTACAAAAGCCCAAACAGTTACATCCTCTTAAATCACGCTAACAAGGAATGAGGTTTGTGAATCTGTTGACAGCACCTTCAACTCCAGAGTACAGCGTGCCCGCAGGAGAATCACTCACTTATTTTATAATCTAAACTCGCCACACAGGGGTAAGAGGAAGGCTGAAACTGGGTGTGAGACTGCTCTCTCTGCCTTTACATTAATGGGAAAATTGAAAGATGGGTTCATGAGGGCAGTGGTGTTTGGGGTGGGTTTGGGCAAGAAGGGGCTCTCGCGGAAGACTATACGACAAAAATATCCAGGCCCTGTTGGCAGGGCAACCCTTGCCCACAGGTCAGGCAGCCAGGTTCATTTACAGAGGTAAAAGCAAAATACTGCAGGTTCTGGGAATCCGAAATAAAAACAGAAAAATGCTGGAAAAACTGAGAGAGAGAAACAGAGATAACATTTCAAGTCCGTATGACTCAGCTCCATTGCTACAATTACCTAGAGGCACTGGTGTATAGAATGGCAAGAAGCCTTTGCACAATAGCAGCTGGCCTTTCTGCTAAAGCTTCTTTCAAACAACCTTTTTGCTCTCTCTTCTTTTTGGAGAAAGGAATAGTCTTCTTTCTCCCTCCCTCCCCCACCCCCATGCCCTTTTTTGTGGTTGCCATGCAACAGTGGCCATCTTTATCAGGGAAGGCCCATCATCTAGGACTCTGGCAGAACCACAGGAAGAGGAAGAGGTCTTTCAGCACCCAAGCCTCTTCTATCAATTAGATCATGGTTAGCCTGTAACTTGACTCCATCTGCCCATCTTGGTTCGGTAGCCCTTATTATGCTTGCCTACTAAAGACCTGTCAATGTCGGTTTTGGAATTTTCGATTGACGCCACCCCCCCCAGGTCCCATGGCTTTTTGGGAGAGGGTTCCCAATTTCCACTATTACATTTTTTTGTTAGCCAAAGGTATTAAAGGATATGGAGCAAAAGCAGGAATATGGAGTTAGGCATCACCCCCTGAATGGTCTAGTTCTAATTTTAATGTTATGTTCCCTTGTTCTGTGTTCCCTGTCCAGGGAAAACAGTTTCTCCCTGTCTACCCACCCAACTGCTTTGATCATCTTGAACATCGCAATCAGATCACCCTTCTGTACTCAAGGCAATACAATCTGTCCTTATAATTCAACAAATTCTTGAATGAAACCATTTGTTGTATAACAGAATTGTTACAGCACAGGAGGAGGCCATTCAGCCCATCGTGTCTGCGCCGGCTCTCCCGATGAGCAATGCACCTGGTGCCACTCCCCCAGCCCCTCCCCGTAACCCCGCACATCCTTCCTTTTCAGATAATAATCCAATTCCCTCTTGAATGCCTCAGTTGAGCCTGCCTCCACCATACCCTCAGGCAGCACATCCCAGATCCTCACCGCTCACTGAGTGAAAGCGTTTCTCTCCATCCTTTTCAAAATAGTGCAATGGGACCCACCTGAGAGGGCAGGCAGGGCCTTGGTTTAAACATCCCACCCAAACAAAGGCATTTCCAATGGTGCAGCACTCCCCCAGCCTAGTATTTTGTGCGTAAGGATCTGGAATAGGATTTAGCCCCACAGCCTTCTGACTCAGGGTCAAGAGTGCTACCCTCTGAGCCACAGCACACACTATCCTGACACTCCCCAACCAGCAGAAATAAGCCCTCTCTATCTACCCATCAGTTCTCCCCTAATATCTTGAACCTTCAATCAAGTCACACCTTCTTTATTCCAGGGAGCCCAACGCTCGGGTGTGTAATATGGAACATCGAGAATTTAAAGTCTCCACCTGTGACACAACCTGCACTTTTCCCAGTGGGTGCATTGTGTTTGTGTGACACTGTTTTATCAATGGTTCCTTTGTCATCATCAATCGATGATCTGGCACCATAAACTGGCCAGATTACACATGGCAAGCTGGGTAAATGCCTCAGATAAGAAAGAGCTATAGGCTAATTACCTAACGAACACATCAAGAAACAGAAACAAAATGTACAGGCAAGGACTGGCTGCCTTAACCTCAGGATCACCACTTAGCAGGAATGTGGATTTTCTTGTCATTGCACCACACACGCCCTCCTGAAGCTTTTCTCAAAATTTTGGTTTTGTAGTTTTGCATTCCTCCATCACCTTCTTTCATCCTTCCTTCCCTTTAGCCGTTTTTCTCATCTTCAATCGTTCCCTCTCTTCCTTACGTAACAGCGGACACTAAAGCGGCTCATTGGATGTGGGGTGCTTTGGGACATGCTGAGAATGTGATACAATATTAGATAATTGTAAATTTATTCTACTCTTCCAAGTTCCCTCAATTTGTCTCTCTATCTGTAAGTTGTAGCATTAAAGGGTCAAAGTTAAATATGTAAATATACATTCTACATCATCAGTGACATAAGATCACATGACAATGGAGCATGGAGGGAGATAGTTCTATGTAGAGCCTCATGTTGAGTCTGGGTTGCAGAGTTACTATAATGCTCAATAAAAAGTAGTTTGCCAACAGCCTTGCCTTCAGCAGTATCTATAAGTCAAGATCATGACCAACCCCATCTAAGACCCATAACGATGATAAGAGATATCTTAGCTCTCTTTGTGGACATGTGTGCTTGTCTATTCTTCTCTCGCTGCCTTTCTCCATGTGTCTGCGTACCTCTCACTCTTCCTTTGGCTCTGTCTATCCCCCTGTCTTTCTCAGCCTGTTGTCTCTTTCTTCTCTGTGTCTGTCTGTGGGTGAATTTTTCCATGCTGTGTTTCCGTCTCCATCTACCTGAACTAAGTCTCCTTGTCTTGTCTTCAATGGCTCTCTATTAGTCTGTATCTCTCTCTCTCTATCTGTGCCACTCAGTTTGACCGCAATGCCCCATCTCTATAATCTTTGTCTGTCTCGTTCTCCGTATCTCTGCATGTATTTCAGCCTGTGTAACTCTGTCTGTCACTCTGACCAGTCGACAGGGAGACGCAGGCAAAGTTGCCTGACTTATGCTTAATGTTTTTGACAATTGGGTAAAATACAGAGCAGGTTGCTCACTGGAAGGGGCTGGTATGTGCAAAGAGGCAGGGGAGGGGCAGAAATAACATGAATCTGAGCCAGAAGAAAGTAGATATTGATTGATTTATATCTAAATTAAGGGTTAACTAGTGAGAAAGGGATCAACAACTTCAGGCAATAAACAACTTATCTTTAATTTCGATGATTAAGGAGCCACATCAGCAATGGTGGGGGTGAGGGGGTGGAGTTTGTAATTTATGGTTGGTGTGATTTAAGGCTGAACGATTCTGATCGATTTGACCCCAAGTTCCAACAACCAAGCTCCTTGAGGATTGGCCTGGTGTCCCCAGCAATTGAGGATTCATATCCAGGTCACTACAAACCCAGGAGAAAAGTCATAGAGAGCATCGAAGGCACTGTTTGTTATTTTAAAAATTTCATTGAATAATTTGGTTCAGCAGTTATGAAAATACTGCAGATGTGAAAAAATGCTGTTTGAACAGTGTGAGGTCAAATGATGAAATCTGCCGGAACAAATGCAGCCAGACTTGGCATCCCCGCCTGTCTTTATCTGGTATTTTGTGTGTATTTAATTACTGATGTTGCACAAGCTCCTTTTGTTGGATAAGCTCAGAATTTGCTGTTCAACAGGGAGTGAGGGATTAATGTCAGTGCTGGATATTTCCATATGAGAGACTCCCAGGAGAGGGGCAACATGGGGTTTGACACAGAATAAAGCTCCCTCTACACCGTCCCCATCAAACACTCCCAGGACAGGTACAGCACGGGGTTAGATACAGAGTAAATCTCCCTCTACACTGTCCCCATCAAACACTCCCAGGACAGGTACAGCACAGGGTTAGATACAGAGTAAATCTCCCTCTACACTGTCCCCATCAAACACTCCCAGGACAGGTACAGCACGGGGTTAGATACAGAGTAAAGCTCCCTCTACACTGTCCCCATCAAACACTCCCAGGACAGGTACAGCACAGGGTTAGATACAGAGTAAAGCTCCCTCTACACTGTCCCCATCAAACTCCCAGGACAGGTACAGCACGGGGTTAGGTACAGAGTAAAGCTCCCTCTACACTGTTCCCAACAAACACTCCCAGGACAGGTACAGCACGGGGTTAGATACAGAGTAAAGCTCCCTCTACACTGTCCCCATCAAACACTCCCAGGACAGGTACAGCACGGGGTTAGATACAGAGTAAAGCTCCCTCTACACTGTCCCCATCAAACACTCCCAGGGCAGGTACAGCACGGGGTTAGATACAGAGTATAGCTCCGTCTACACTGTCCCCAGCAAAAACTTCCAGATATAAAAACAAAAAACTGCGGATGCTGGAAATCCAAAACAAAAACAGAATTACCTGGAAAAACTCAGCAGGTCTGGCAGCATCGGCGGAGAAGAAAAGAGTTGACGTTTTGAGTCCTCATGACCCTTCGACAGAACTAAGTAGAAATAGGGAAGGAGTGAAATATAAGCTGGGTTAAGGTGTGTGTGTGTGTGTGTGTGTGGGGTGGGGAGGGGGGGCGGTGGGGGGGGGTGGTGGTGGTGGGGGGTTGGTTGGGGGGAGAGAAATGGAGTGGGGGTGTGGTTGTAGGGACAAGCAAGCAGTGATAGAAGCAGATCATCAAAAGATTTCACAGACAACAGAACAAAAGAACACAGAGGTGTTGAAGTTGGTGACATTATCTAAACGAATGTGCTAATTAAGAATGGATGGTAGGGCACTCAAGGTATAGCTCTAGTGGGGTTGGGGGGAGCATAAAAGATTTAAAAATATTTTAAAATAATGGAAATAGGTAGGAAAAAGAAAAATCTATATAATTTATTGGGAAAAAAAAAGGAAGGGGGAAGAAACAGAAAGGGGGTGGGGATGGAGGATGGAGTTCAAGACCTAAAGTTGTTGAATTCAATATTCAGTCCAGAAGGCTGTAAAGTGCCTAGTCGGAAGATGAGGTATTGTTCCTCCAGTTTGCGTTGGGCTTCACTGGAACAATGCAGCAAGCCAAGGACAGACATGTGGGCAAGAGAGCAGGGTGGAGTGTTAAAATGGCAAGCGACAGGGAGGTTTGGGTCATTCTTGCGGACAGACCGCAGGTGTTCTGCAAGGCGGTCGCCCAGTTTACGTTTGGTCTCTCCAATGTAGAGGAGACTGCATTGGGAGCAACGAATGCAGTAGACTAAATTGGGGGAAATGCAAGTGAAATGCTGCTTCACTTGAAAGGAGTGTTTGGGCCCTTGGACGGTGAGGAGAGAGGAAGTGAAGGGGCAGGTGTTACATCTTTTGCGTGGGCATGGGGTGGTGCCATAGGTGGGGATTGAGGAGTAGGGGGTGATGGAGGAGTGGACCAGGGTGTCCCAGAGGGAACAATCCCTACGGAATGCCGACAGGGGGGGGTGAAGGGAAGATGTGTTTGGTGGTGGCATCATGCTGAAGTTGGCGGAAATGGTGGAGGATGATCCTTTGAATGAGGAGGCTGGTGGGGTGATAAGTGAGGACAAGGGGGACCCTATCATGTTTCTGGGAGGGAGGAGAAGGCGTGAGGGCGGATGCGCGGGAGATGGGCCGGACACGGTTGAGGGCCCTGTCAACCACCGTGGGTGGAAAACCTCGGTTAAGGAACAAGGAGGACATGTCAGAGGAACTGTTTTTGAAGGTAGTATCATCGGAACAGATGTGACGGAGGCGAAGGAACTGAGAGAATGGGATGGAGTCCTTACAGGAAGCGAGGTGTGAGGAGCTGTAGTCAAGGTAGCTGTGGTAGTCGGTAGGCTTGTAATGGATATTGGTGGACCGTCTATCACCAGAGATTGAGACAGAGAAGTCAAGGAAGGGAAGGGAAGTGTCAGAGATGGACCACGTGAAAATGATGGAGGGGTGGAGATTGGAAGCAAAATTAATAAATTTTTCCAAGTCCCGACGAGAGCATGAAGCAGCACCGAAGTAATCGTTGATGTACCGGAGAAAGAGTTGTGGAAGGGGGCCGGAGTAGGACTGGAACAAGGAATGTTCCACATACCCCATAAAGAGACAGGCATAGCTGGGGCCCATGCGGGTACCCATAGCCACACCTTTTATTTGAAGGAAGTGAGAGGAGTTGAAGGAGAAATTGTTCAGTGTGAGAACAAGTTCAGCCAGACAGAGGAGAGTAGTGGTGGATGGGGATTGTTCGGGCCTCTGTTCGAGGAAGAAGCTAAGGGCCCTCAGACCATCCTGGTGGGGGATGGAGGTGTAGAGGGATTGGACGTCCATGATGAAGAGGAAGCGGTTGGGGCCAGGGAACTGGAAATTGTTGATGTGATGCAAGGTGTCAGAGGAATCATGGATGTAGGTGGGAAGGGACTGGACAAGGGGAGAGAGAAGGGAGTCAAGATAACGAGAAATGAGTTCTGTGGGGCAGGAGCAAGCTGACACGATCGGTCTACCGGGACAGTTCTGTTTGTGGATTTTGGGTATGAGATAGAAGCGGGCCATCCGAGGTTGGGCGACTATCAGGTTGGAAGCTGTGGGAGGAAGATCCCCAGAAGGGATGAGGTCAGTGACAGTCCTGGAAACAATGGCTTGATGTTCAGTGGTGGGGTCATAGTCCAGGGAGAGGTAGGAGGAAGTGTCTGCAAGTTGATGCTCAGCCTCCGCGAGGTAGAGGTCAGTGCGCCAGACAACAACAGCACCACCCTTGTCAGTGGGTTTGATGACAATGTCAGGGTTGGACTTGAGAGAATGGAGTGCAGTAAGTTCAGAGAGAGAGAGATTAGAATGGGTGACAGGAGCAGAGAAATTGAGACGACTAATGTCGCGCCGACAGTTCTCAATGAAAAGATCAAGAGAAGGTAAGAATCCAGAGGGAGGGGTCCAGGTGGAGGGAGAATATTGGAGGTGGGTGAAAGGATCCGTTGAACTGGGAGAGGACTCCTGCCCAAAGAAGTGAGCCCGGAGACGAAGGCGGCGGAAGAAGTGTTTAGCATCGTGCCGAGCCCGAAATTCATTAGGGCAGGTACAGCACGGGGTTAGATACAGAGTAAAGCTCCCTCTACCTTGTCCCCATCAAACACTCCCAGGGCAGGTACAGCACGGGGTTAAATACAGAGTAAAGCTCCTTCTACACTGTCCCCATCAAACACTCCCAGGATAGATACAGCATGGGGTTAGATAAAGAGTAATGCTCCCTCTACACTGTCCCCGTCAAACACTCCCAGGACAGGTACAGCACGGGGTTAGATACAGAGTAAAGCTCCCTCTACACTGTCCCCATCAAACACTCCCAGGACAGGTACAGCACAGGGTTAGATACAGAGTAAAGCTCCCTCTACACTGTCCCCATCAAACATTCCCAGGACAGGTACAGCACGGGGTTAGATACAGAGTAAAGCTCCCTCTACTCTGTCCCCATCAAACACTCCCAGGACAGATACAGCACGGGGTTAGATACAGAGTAAAGCTCCCTCTACTCTGTCCCCATCAAACACTCCCAGGACAGGTACAGCATAGGAACATTCATCCCAGTGTGATGAGTCAATACCTTCATGATGGGAGGAGAAAAAACTTAGTTCCTCACTCCTAAAAATAGCAATGAGCTTGCGCAAAACCTCCTGATTAATCTGATCATCCAGAGAATGCAGTATTCCGACCAGGACCTAATAAGTGTCTGGAATCCAGCGAGCAGCTCTCGCTGACCGATGCATGGTCAGGGGACAGGAGTGGGATACGAGGGTGTGTGCCACACTATAAAAACTGCTTTGATGCTTGAGTACATGTTGTACAGAGTTTTCATGGGGAGGTACAGACTCTCGCAACACTGTTCATCTGTTAAAATACCAACTGGGGCCAAAGTCTCTCATTGTCTTGAACAGGCCGTTCTAAATATGTCTAAAACTTACAGTGAGACACACCATATGGTTGTTGTTAAATATCAAACAGTTGCTAGGAAGGGTCATTGAAGTTAAAATTGTTCTGTTTGCCATGGCTTCCTGTGTGATTGTTTTTTTTTAATTAGTTTACTTAAACACCAAGTGCTTCATATCATAATTGGGCATCTAAATCACCAAGGTCTAATGTTGCGAATGAACTGGCGCAGGAGCGGTGGGTCATATGGGGAAACTCCGAATAGATCATGAGGGGGTTCTCGAGCCCAACCCACCTCCCCACCCAGAATCAGCTGATCCCAGTTACAGGGCCGAGGCCTCGTAGCCTGGGTTAAGGTGTCAGCCCTGGTTCAGATGGTAGCACTCTTGCCCCCCTCCCCAGGTCAGAAGGTTGTGGGTTCAAATCACGCTCCAGGTTTGAGCAGGGAAATCAAGGCCGACACCCCAGTGCTGTGCTGAGGGAGTGCTGCACTGTCGGAGGTGCTGTCTTTCAGTTGAGATCTTAAGCTGAGGCCCTGCCGTTCTCTCAGGTGCATATAAAACAGGGTGACAGGGGCTACACTTAATTGCCAAGAAGCATTTTGGGACATCTTGCGGTTGTGTATGGTGCTATATAAGTACACAGTTCCTCTCCGAGCCACTCACCATCCTGACTTGGAAATATCTTGGCCGTTCCTTCACTGCTGCTGGGTCAAAATCCTGGAACTCCCTCCCTAACAGCACTGTAGGTGTACCTACACCACATGGACTGCAGCGGCTCAAGAAGGCAGCTCACCACCACCTTCTCAAGGGCAATTAGGGATGGGCAATAAATGCTGGCCCAGCCAGCGATGCCCATGAAATGAATTAAAAACACTTTTTCCTTCTGTCCAAAAGACTCTTCAGCACTATTATAAAGAAGAGATCTCCTCAGTAATCTTGCCAATATTTAACCAACCTTATTAAAATGGGTTACCTCACTCAGGGAGCTTGCTGAGCGCGAATTGGTTGCTGCATTTTCTACATTACAGCAGCGACAACACCCCAAAAGCACTTGGCGGTAAAACCCTTTTGGATGTCCTAAGGTTGTGAAAAGCGCTACATCAATGCAAGTTCTTTTCTAATGATGCTCTGCTCACCCTGGGCTCAGAGGCAACCAACCAATCTTATTTTCCTTGACACTCAGCTCTCCTTCAAACATCTGGTCTTTCCTTGCAGGTTCTTGCCAATTCTGCCCAAGTCACTTACAAATATCCGTGTCTCTCCATTAGATATTCTACAACTTGTTGCGCTAATATGGTTTGAAGTTTTACCTTGAGGCTCCTCCCTGCTGCAGCAGCCTTTGTCTCGCATGTTAAATGTGTGTAATTACTGAATGACTTAGAACTTAGCCAGAGACTCCAGGCAAGAGCAATATAACAGATATTTCAATATATCAGCGGTATCTGCTCCACAAGCTGCTTATTATCATTATGATGGGTGGATTTTGTCATCTTGTTTACTAATCTTGTATGTTTTCTCCCTCGCCCTCTCCCCACCCACCCCCACAACTCTGTGCCTCTTGCGCATTATCATGAGTTAAGTATCACTTCCAGGACTGGATTTTTCCTGTATTTATGAGCTCCCTGCTGTGAAGTGGGTGGGGAGGTCAGCCATGGTACAAACTGGGAGCGGTGGAGGGGCAGAGAGATTTATACACCCGCACTCAGAAATCAGGAAGCGCTTGTGGACGGGCTTTTCTTAATTCTTTCATGGGATGTGGCCGGGCCGGCATTTATTGCCCATCCCTAATTGCCCCTTGAGGAGGTGGTGGTGAGCCGCCTTCTTGAACCGCTGCAGTCCATGCGGTGTAGGTACACCCAGAGCTTTTTTTATATTTGTTTCATAGGATGTGCTGGCATCACTGGCCAGGCCAAGCATTTATTGCCCATCCCTAATTGCCCTTGAACTGAGTGTCTTGCTCGGCCATTTCAGAGGGCAGTTAGGAGTCAACCACATTACTGTGGGTCTGGAGTCACATGTAGGCCAGACCGGGTAAGGATAGCAGATTTCCCTCCCTAAAGAAGCATTAGTGAACGATTTGGGTTTTTACGACAATTGATGATAGTTGTCATGGTCACCATCACTGAGGCTAGCATTTTTTTAAAAAACAAAAATTCAAATTAATTGAATTTAAATTCCATTAGCTGCTGTGGTGGGATTTGAACCCGTGTCCCCCAGACAACAGTGGGCTGGGTCTCTGAATGACAATGACATTACCACTACACCACCATCACTCCATGTGCTGTTAGGTGGGGAGGGTACAGGTATAATTGAAGAGGACTAATGGAATGTCAGCCTCCATCTCAAGGGGACTGGAATACAAAGGGGTTGAAACTGTGCTGCAGTTGTACCCAGCTCTGGTTAGACTGCATCTGGTGCACCATGATCAGATCTGGCTGTTTAATAGGTGGATGTCCATTTACTGAAAAAGGCTGCAGATGACATTCTGTGAATCACAACCGTGTTATTGTTAAAATATAGTTCAGCGCTAATACCAGCTTCCACTCTTCCTCTCTGGATCCTCTCCCTGTCCAGAAGCAGCACCCCCACAACTACTGCAGAAAAACCCCGCTCTTAGGTCCAATCTTCACCCACTCTCAATTCGCTCTGAAACTTGTGCTGATTTACTCTTAAAGGGACTGGCATTTCTAACAAGGTCACCGGACACCACACCTCAGGAAGGTCTTGGAGTGGGTGCAGCTCACGACTCACCAGAATGTTCTGGAGCTTAGCGGGTTGCCTCACGTTCCAGCTCAGCCTTCGGCTGACTGAGGGGAAGAGTATCTGGGGACCAGGATCCCGAACCCAAGGCTACTGTCACGGTTTACTGGGCAGCAGAATTCCCACCATTCCGATACACTTCGGAGACTTGGACTACCCACAACAGGCGCCTCAAGGCGCTGGAGGAGTACCACCAGCAGTCCCTTCACAAACCCAGTGACAAGAAAGGTGTCCTCTCCCAAGTCAACATGCCCAGCATCGAGGCACTCCCTGAAAACCAGCTCCACTGGACAGGACTCATTTACCGTTCGTATGCCCTGACACCAGGTTCCCAAAGCGTCTGTTCCACTTGGAACTCAGTAGTGGCAGGAGGGCTCCCAGGAGGACCGTCAGGGGGTTCAAACACCCCATCAATTCAGCGGTCTCCTTGGCTTATGATTGGCCAAAATGGAGAAGGTTCCAGCGGGAGGGCACCGAGCACAGAAAGGGATTCTAATCGGGAAGGTGCAGAGGTGAAATTGAGATGTCGGAGGGAACGCATAAATAAATCGTTCACCTGAGCCTTTGAGTAACACCTACCCCGTATGGGACAGAGTCCGCGGGTCACACATTGGGGATATCATCCATCACCAGACCCCATCGAACTGGAGTGGAGCAAATCACCCTCGATCCCGAGGGATGCCTCAGAGAAGATGATCTCATGAAGATACGTTTTGTGGTCTAGGCTTATATTCTCTTGAGTGAAGAAGATTAAGGGGTCATCTGACAAGTAACTTAAGATGATTAAAGGATTTGATAGGGTAGATAGAGAGAAATTACTTTCTCTGATTGGGTGTTATTCAGGGAGGTCTTGTGGCGCAGTGGGTGGCGTACCTACCTCTGGGCCAAATGCTCTGGGTTCGAGTCGCATTTCAGGACTTGATGGTCATAATGTGGTCAAACAGGTTCATTACCAGCCTGTAAATCCTGATAGCAGGCAAGAGAGGAAGAGTTCCTGGTCAGCCATACAACAGAAGGGAACTGCAAACCACTGCAGTACTTTGCTCAGCATAATCATGGACAAGTCCATGGTTGCGTAGGGCCTGGTACCAGGAGGAAGGGGGTGGAATCTTAAAGCTGCAGCTAGAATGGTCAGGAGTGACATCAGGAAGCACTTCTTCACAGAAAGACTAGTGGAAATCTGGAGTACCCTTACCCCAAAAAGTTCTTGAGAGACTGTGGATCAACTGAAAATTCCGAACTGAGATTGGATAGGGTTTTTGTTAACAAAGGACATTACAGCTTATGGAACCAAGGCAGATAAACGGAGTTGAGGTACAGATCAGCCATGATCTACTTGAAAGGCAGAATACGCTCGAGGGGCTGAATGGCCTTCTCCTGTTCCCATGTTGGACTTACAACAAACGGCAAGATACTTATGGAAACCTTTCTCTTGTTAGGACTGCTTTGACTATCCAATTGGAAGACACTTTAGTGCACTAGGGTCCCACATGGGAATGGGAATGATTTGTTTGGGTTCTATAGAATAGGAGTGAATGGTACAGATTTGTATGGAATGGGAGTGAACGGAAAGGTTTTGCCGAGTGGGATTCTACCCAATGAAATGAATGGGAAGAGGGGTGATTTCTTAGTGAGAACCATGGGATTGACTGGGAAGGAATTTGCTCCACTGGGATTCTAAACAATGGAACTGGGTGGATGGGCTTAGATCCACTGGGATTAAGTATAATAAGAATGAATGGGAAGGGGATTGGCATCTTGGGATTCTATAATTGAGAAAAAGTTTACTACTTTGGGGATCTGCTTCTATTAATCTTTAACTTTGGTCAAAGTGACTGGCAGGGATACAGGCAATTGGTGTCCTCGATATTATAATCATGAGTAATTAATTATTGAGAAAGAATTGTATATAGCATCAAAATGTTTTTGCGGAAGGAAAATCTAATCCTCTTGCTAACCAAATAGAGGAATAGAAAACAGAATATTAAGGCCAAAAATGTGTTTTCGTATACATCAAAGCTCAACTCTTCAAAACAATCTCACTCGAGCCAACTTCTCTTCTGTTCTCTCTTGGTGACACTGTCTCTTTCTAGTTTCACAAGGAACAGCCAGCTCCCTGTGTGTTTTTCACACGCTTAGCAATTTGCTTTGTGCAATTCCAGGCTGTGAGCACTCTTAACTATTTGAGCCTAAAAATTTAGTGTCAGGCAATGGCTCAAGAGACTAACGTTCTTGTCTCCGAGCCAGAGGTTTGGAGTTGAAGTCCCAAAGGTTTGAATCCTTTTTGAATCTGAGCTGTCCCTCCCTGGATTAGTACTGAGTTTGACATGAACCACCAACCCAATTCACTGGATGTCAGTTGAGCTCAATCCCTCACACCACCCCCACCCCCTCTCCCCCCACCCCCACCCCAGACTACTTTCTTTGATTCCCCACCCTCTAACCCCACCTCCCAAACGCAGGATCAATGGGACCAGTAACCATGAGCCCATCACCACTGATCCTGGGGACTGCAAAATCAGAATTAACCCTGGGATCTTCTGCATGACTCAGTACTGCCTTGGACAATAACCACTGAAGCAATGGGGTGGAGAGCAGAAGCATGTGTTTTATTATATAGGATCACGAGGTCTTCCTCCATCATTTTGCCCACACTGATTCCTGACACTCGCCTGTTCCCTGAGTTACCTTCTCCTCCCCCTGTTTGACAAACGCTCGCTTTTTGGAGTCCTTTATTGCCTGGCCTCTCTATTGTGTTCGGCCCATTGCTGACAATGGGCCCTTAGGCTCCTGGTTCCTGTAAAGAAGATTAATTCTACTATTTTGCTCTGAGCTATAAATAAACGTTTCCAAAACCTTACAGCATTATACCATGAAATGTTTTACGATGATGCAGTCCCACAGCTATTAACCTGTAGCTCAGGCCAGGAAAACGGAAAATTGTGTGGCTGTTTGGTGTCACTGAACAAATTGATAATTGGAAAGGATTTCTTTTACATCTCTATAAAAGGCCAAAACAAATTCCTAATAAAGAATCTGTTTTCTCATGCACTGCCTCAGCGGCCAAGACATCTAGCGAGGTTGGCAGAAGGTGGCACATGTCTGGAAGTAATTTTGACTGGCGTATAGAGGAATTGAGTTCCTGTCCAAGACATGGTGACTGTGCATAAACAACCAGGAACCTCAGGCTGGCTGACGGAGAAGGGTGTGGTCTGAGATGAGGGTTTCAAATGAGTCCAGTCTAATGGGGTCAATGTCTCCTCAATTGGTTCCTTGAGAGGTCCAACATGCTTTTGAAATTCCAGCAATTTCTATCCAGCTCGTTGGGTCCAAGCTGCAAAGTTACTCCAACTTTGGCTTCATTTCAGTCAGGGTTTGCCGAATGTGGGAAAATTAAAGAAAAAATATGGGACTGTGTAGAGGAAACTTTACTCTGTATCTAACCCCGTGCTGTACCTGCCCTGGGAGTGTTTGATGGGGACAGTGTAGAGAGAGCTTTACTCTGTATCTAACCCCGTGCTGTACCTGTCCTGGGAGTGTTTGATGGGGACAGTGTAGAGGGAGCTTTACTCTGTATCTAACCCCGTGCTGTACCTGTCCTGGGAGTGTTTGATGGGGACAGTGTAGAGGGAGCTTTACTCTGTATCTAACCCCATGCTGTACCTGTCCTGGGAGTGTTTGATGGGGACAGTGTAGAGGGAGCTTTACTCTGTATCTAACCCCGTGCTGTACCTGTCCTGGGAGTGTTTGATGGGGACAGTGTAGAGGGAGCTTTACTCTGTATCTAACCCTGTGCTGTACCTGTCCTGGGAGTGTTTGCTGGGGACAGTGTAGAGGGAGCTTTACTCTGTATCTAACCCCGTGCTGTACCTGTCCTGGGGGTGTTTGATGTAGACAGTGTAGAGGGAACTTTACTCTGGATCTAACCCCGTGCTGTACCTGCCCTGGGAGTGTTGAGGGGACAGTGCAGAGGGAGCTATATTCGGTGTCTAACCCCGTGCTGTACGTGTCCTGGGAGTCTGTGCTTAGGACAGTGTAGAGGGAGCTTTACTCTGTATCTAACCCTGTGCTGTACCTGTCCTGGGAGTGTTTGATGGGGACAGTGTAGAGGGAGCTTTACTCTGTATCTAACCCCGTGCTGTACCTGTCCTGGGAGTGTTTGATGGGGACAGTGTTGAGGGAGCTTTACTCTGTATCTAACGCTGTGCTGTACCTGTCCTTGGAATGTTTGATATGAGGAGTTTCTCTTTTTATCTCACTTCCTTAGAGATGTGTCTGATTCTTGTCAACTTTTACCCATTTTAGTTACCCTGAGAAAGTGAAGGGTCATTTTCTCTGACATTCTATTGATAAATTGGGTGGTTTCCTGGGTTCTTTGCAGGACAGTAAACAGTCAATGAGAAAATGGGGAATTAGAGGCATGTAAAAGTCAGACTGAGTAAGAGCAGCTTTTAACCCGATGGCACGACTGACCCAATTGAGTTTTTACACGGATCCATCAGCACTCATAATCGATGCTAATTTTTCTCTCTGCCTAACACTAGCCCTACATGAACAGCATGGCTTTGACGATACAGAATTCAAGTCTAATCGGCATTTAGACCGTGTTGCTCTTAATGACGAGGGCAGATGTTGGGTGAATCATTGGCTGTCGGTCACAGTTTAATACGTTCTTCGGAAAAACTGCTACTGATCTGACATAAATCAGGGATCATTAAAATGGATCGGAAAGAAACAGCTGGCCTTACCTCAAGCTGCATTAGAGAGGACGAGTTTACCAGTGTTACTGGCAATTTAACTCATTCCAACCCAAAGCTGTTTAACATACACAACCCCCTCCCCCACCCCCCACCCCCACTTGGTTTTCTCACTGACAGGAGGACATTAGTCTCCTGTCCCCTACTGATGATGTCACACTCGTAGGGGAATCAACAGCAACAACTTGCATTTCTAAAGCACCCTTTACGCAGTTAAATGGCCCAAGGTGCTTCACGGGGGTGTTGATAAGCACAACTTGACACCCAGGCCAGATAAGGAGGCATTGGGACCAGTAACTGAAAGCTGAGGTAGGTGTTAAGGAACATCTAAAAAGGAGGAAAGCGAGATAAGGAGGTTTAGGGAGGGAACTTAGGAGCCAGACAGCTGAAGGCACAGCCGCCAATCGTGGGGTTGAAGGAAGCTGGGGGGGGCGGGTGGGAACAGACTACAGAATTGGAGGAATACTGTTATCTTGGGAGGTTGTGGGGTTAAAGGAAGTTACAGGAATGGGGATGGGGTGAGGGATTTGGAAAACAAGCTAGAAAATGATCAAATTAATGGTTTTGTTGGACCAGGAGCCACTGTAAGCCGAGGGAAAGGTGGGGGGGTGGGGGGGAGGGTGGTGATGGCTGAATGGGACAAATTAGCAGAGGGGTAGCAGAGTTTTAGATGAACTCAAGTTTACAGAGAGAGAAAAGCGGGAGTCCTGCCAAGAGAGCACTGGAATAGTCCAGTCCTGATATGACATTTTCAACACAGAATAAATCCCAAAGGTGGCTCTTAACCTCGTGTGAAATGGGTGGATGATCTTGATATAACATATAATGACAGAGATCATTTGAGCTGATAATGAGGGCTGGTTCACTCTCATTGGTCACAAGATTCACCCCACAGAGAGTTGATTGTAGGGTTGGGAACGATTCAAAGTAATTAAAGCTTGAAATGTTGTTTACTTTTATTGAAGTCATCACTTAGGAAAAGGTGACCTATGTGTCAATTGGCTTGAGTCTCTTAGGTGTACACATGACAGTTGGTGAGAAAGCAAGATTAATATTTGTTGAACTAGTTTTATTTTGGGCTCATCATAATCACAGACAACAGTGGAACAAAAACTTTCTAGTTTGGCATCCAGTGACACCATTCAACACTCCCAGAACAGGTACAGCACGGGGTTAGATACAGAGTAACACTCCCTCTGCACTGTCCACATCAAACATTCCCAGGACAGGTACAGCACAGGATTAGATACAGAGTAAAGCTCTCTCTACACTGTCCCCATCAAACACTCCCAGGACAGGTACAGCACAGGATTAGATACAGAGTAAAGCTCTCTCTACACTGTATCCATCAAACACTCCCAGGACAGGTACAGCACGGGGTTAGATACAGAGTAAAGCTCTCTCTACACTGTCCCCATCAAACATTCCCAGGACAGGTACAGCACGGGGTTAGATACAGAATAAAGCTCCCTCTACACTGTATCCATCAAACATTCCCAGGACAGGTACAGCACGGGGTTAGATACAGAGTAAAGCTCTCTCTACACTGTCCCCATCAAACATTCCCAGGACAGGTACAGCACGGGGTTAGATACAGAATAAAGCTCCCTCTACACCGTCCCCATCAAACATTCCCAGGACAGGTACAGCACAGGGTTAGACACAGAGTAAAGCTCCCTCTACACTGTCCCCATCAAACACTCCCAGGACAGGTACAGCACGGGGTTAGATACAGAGTAAAGCTCCTTCTACACCGTCCCCATCAAACACTCCCAGGGCAGGTACAGCACGGGGTTAGATACAGAGTAAAACACCCTCTACACTGTCCCCATCAAACACTCCCAGGACAGGTACAGCACGGGGTTAGATACAGAGTAAAGCTCTCCCTGTGCTGCAGAAGCCCAGTAAGATGACTGTCCTATTGGAGGGTTCTCACGATCTCCTGCTGCAGTTACACTGAACACCAACAGAATCACTGCAGAGATTCAGTTCCAGTAGCCCTTGGAGCCAGCGAGGTTGACCTGGGTGAAGGGAGCTGATTTTGCAGGATAGCTCAAATAATATTGGAGACATGTTGCTGCCTCCTGCTGGGGATTGACTGCATTGCACACCAGAGTCTAAAAATTCACCATCATTAAAATACTTGAAACATGAAATTCACAGCTCATGTCTACTAATCATTGTGAACTGGAGCTATGCCAGATCACCCCAGTGTTCTGCCCTGTAGCTGATTATCTCTCTTTATTGCTTAATAAATGATTCAATAAACTATGTTCATTCACTGCAGGTGAAAGATGAGGCAATCTTTTATTACTGAGGCACATTGTACGTGCACATAGTCCCTTTAAACTGGCAGCACCGTTCTCCCTGCTTTGCGCCTCGACACAGCGTGTCTGCTCTGACTCAGTGGGTAGCACACTCGTCTCTGAGTCAGCCGGTCGTAGGTTCAAGTCTCACTCCGGAGACCCGAACACAAAATTCAGCCCGACACTCCCAATGCAGTGCCGAGGGGAACGCTGTGGACGAGAGGTTAAACCCACCTGCCCTCTTGAGTGGATGTAAAGTACCCTACAGCACAATTCTGACAATAGAGTAGGGAAGCAATCACTGGCATCCTCTATCCCCTTTCTTGGGATGTGGACATCGCTGGTAAGGCCGGCATTTGTTGCCCATCCCTAATTGCCCTTGAACTGAGTGGCTTGCTTGTCCATTTCAGAGGGGCAGTTAAGAGTCAACCACATAGTTGCGGTCTGGAGTCACAACAACAGGGGGAAGGGCACATGAATGTGGCAGGTATTTGATATCAGGAACACAGGCTTTAAGCTTCTGCTTGTTGTTAAGCCTGGGGGGTGGGGTGTGGGATGGTGGGCTTGGGGTGGCAGGGGTTGGGGGTGGAAGGTTGGATGGCGGGGGGAGAGAGGGTTGGGGTGGTGGGGTTTGGGGACGGTTGGAAAGGGTGGTGTTGGGAGGTGGGAGGATGGGGTGTTTGGAGGGGGGCTTGGGAGTGGGGCAGTTGGAGGAGGGTTCTGGGGGGATTGGAGTGGTGGGTGTGGGGGCGTGGAAGGGGATGTTGGGGGTGTTGGGCGGTGGGAGGATGGAGAGTTTAGAGGAGGAGGGGCGATTGGAGGGTGGGGTGTTTGGTGGGGGATGGGGATGGGGTGTTTGGAGGTGGGGGTGGGGCATTTGGAGGGTGGGGTGTTTGGCGGGGGATGGGGATGGGGTGTTTGGAGGTAGGGGTGGGGCAGTTGGAGGGTTGGGTGTTTGGCGGGGGATGGGGATGGGGTGTTTGGAGGTGGGGGTGGGGCAGTTGGAGGGTGGGGTGTTTGGCAAGGGATGGTGATGGGGTGTTTGGAGGTGGGGGTAGGGCAATTGGAGGGTGGGGTGTTTGGCGGGGGATGGGGATGGGGTGTTTGGAGGTGGGGGTGGGGCAGTTGGAGGGTAGGGTATTTGGCAAGGGATGGGGATGGGGTGTTTGGAGGTGGGGGTGGGGCAGTTGGAGGGTGGGGTGTTTGGCAAGGGATGGTGATGGGGTGTTTGGAGGTGGGGGTAGGGCAATTGGAGGGTGGGGTGTTTGGCGGGGGATGGGGATGGGGTGTTTGGAGGTGGGGGTGGGGCAGTTGGAGGGTAGGGTATTTGGCAAGGGATGGGGTTGGGGTGTTTGGAGGTGGGTGGGGGTGGGGCGGTGGGTAGTGGGGTTGGAGGGTGGCGGGGAGATGAATGCAGTGTGGAAAATCCCCAGAGTTCAAACCCTCCCACCTCTCTGACCTCAGCTTCCTTCGGCTGAAGTAACTTGACTCATTTACAAAAATTCAACTCTCGTCAGAGATACAAGGACCTTGGATACACAAGAAGGCGTGTGTAGGTGTCTGCTCCCCTACTACTTTATCTCCCATTATCTGCATATACGTCTATTCTTTTCTCACTCATGTGTTTATCTAACTTCCTCTTAAATCTGTCTGTGCTACAAATCTCAGTCTCCTAAAGTGGTGACAAGGCCCACATTCTGACCACGCTCGGTAAATTCCCAATTTGTTTCATCAGTGGAAAAACTCTCCCTAATTTACTCGATGTAATCTGCCTAATCGTAAAGATCTCTATCAGATCACCTCTTAGTCTTTTCTTTTCAAGAAAGCAAGCTCCAGTCTGATAGTTATGTCTGTAGTCCTGGTTTCGTTCTGTAAATATTTTTCGACCTTAAAACCAGGTCTATCTTTCGGAGGGTCGGTAGTTCCGCTGTTGGATGACAGGACTGTGGCTTGGGTGGTGGGAGGTGGTCCACCAACTCTGGCAATCCAAACTAACCTGCCTGAATATGTATGGATTCACTACAGGGCTCTGGGGAACTCAACTGGCTCCTGAGGGAAGACCTAAACTGTGCCTCAGTAGCACTCTCACCTCTGAATCAGAACATTGTGGATTTAAGCCCCACTCCAGAGACATGAACACATCAGTCAGGCCAAGACAAGAAATAGGAGCAGGAGTAGGCCATTTGGCCCCTCGGGCCTGCTCTGCCATTCAATAAGATCATGGCTGATCTTCTGGTGTTTCAATTTCCACATTCCCATCTAATCCCGATAACCTTTGAAGGAGGGAGTGCTGCACTGTTGGGGGTGCTGTCTTTCGGTTGAGATGTTAAACCATCTCCATGCTGGACATTGAAGCTCTCATTATGAAGAAGGGCAGGTAATTTCTCCCCGGTGTCCTGTCCAATATTTATCCTTTAATACCGTGTGTGGGAGCTTGCTGTGCACAAATTGGCTGTCACAGCACAGCAATGACCACACTTCCAAAAGTGCTTTGGCTGAAAAGCGCTGTGTGACATCCTGAGGTCGTGCAAGGTGCTATAGAATTGCAAGTCTTTCTATCTTAAAGGAGGATCTTTGCTTGTTACCACCAGGAATCAGAGTGGAATTTTCCAGAGTTTTTCCCAAATTGGCTGTGCCTTGTGTCTGAGGAATGGCCTTTTTGTATGTTGAAGCCAGGAGGGGATGTAACACAGGTTTCTTTATTTAATGATATGAATGGTTTTAACAGCTTGTTGCTCTATACTCTGTGTCCTATGGTTGAGGATGGGACATCAATGTAAAGTTGGAAAGAGAAAGGTTAAGAGGAATTTCTTGATACAAAAGGTTTTTGGAGCCAGGAATGTTTATTCGCAGGAAGTAGATGAGGCAGAGGCCAAAGTATCTCTTCAGGGGGAAAAAAGTCTATTGTATGAATGCACAGATTGATACTGGGCTATGGGGAGAGTGGGACAGTGGGATTTGTTTGGGATTGGTACAGGGCTATGGGGAGAGATCAGGGCAGTGGGATTAGTTTGGGATTGATACAGGATTATGGGGAGGGAGTGGGACAGTGGGATTAGTTTGGGATTGATACAGGATTATTGGGAGAGAGTGGGACAGTGGGATTAGTTTGGGATTGATACAGGATTATTGGGAGGGAGTGGGACAGTGGGATTAGTTTGGGATTGATACAGGATTATTGGGAGAGAGTGGGACAGTGGGATTAATTTGGGATTGATACAGGGCCATGGGGAGAGAGTGGGGCAGTGGGATTAGTTTGGGATTGATACTGGATTATGGGGAGGGAGTGGGACAGTGGGATTAGTTTGGGGATTGATACAGGATTATGGGGAGGGAGTGGGCAGTAGGATTAGTTTGTGATTGATACAGGATTATGGGGAGAGAGTGGGGCAGTGGGATTAGTTTGGGATTGGTACAGGGCTATGGGTAGAGATCAGGGCAGTGGGATTAGTTTGGGATTGGTACAGGATTATGGGGAGGGAGTGGGACAGTGGGATTAGTTTGGGGATTGTTACAGGATTATGGGGAGGGAGTGGGACAGTGGGATTAGTTTGGGATTGATACAGGATTATGGGGAGGGAGTGGGACAGTGGGATTAGTTTGGGATTGATACAGGATTATGTGGAGGGAGTGGGACAGTGGGATTAGTTTGGGATTGATACACGGCTATGGGTAGAGATCAGGGCAGTGGGATTAGTTTGGGATTGGTACAGGGCTATGGGGAGAGATCAGGGCAGTGGGATTAGTTTGGGATTGATACAGGGCTATGGGGAGGGAGTGGGACAGTGGGGTTAGTTTGGGATTGATACAGGATTCTCTTCAGGATAGCTAGTTAATGAAGGATTGTACTGGACCCAATCTTTACTTAATTTTATATTTACTTAGAGTAAAACATTACAAGCATACAGCTCCTAAACTCAACTGCACACAATTTCAACGTGTCTTTTTGTCTGTGCTCAAGCAAAACCCATATTAATATCCACTGTTCTTTACATGTTTTGAACTTGCATAGCTCAACAACTCAGTGCTCTTATTTGCATTAATCTATGTCACTTTGTTTCACATTCCCAATGGCAAGATTCACTAGTCAGGTAATGCGATACAGCAGCTCATTACCAAGTGATAAACACAGCCAGATTGAGCAGAGAGGAGGGATGTCAGCTGGGCTGCACTTGACTGCAAAGAAATTCCTTATTATCTAATTACAATTGTTCACAAAAGCCAATTAGCTCATCAGCAAGGTCTGTGAATCATCCACCAATTTCATTTAACCTTGTTGCTTAGTTTGCCAACTGCCTCAGTCTGGTAAGCGCATCCAACGATTGTGAAGTGGGTTATCCTTATATAACATCGGTCGAATAATCTCTTCTTTGCAATCAGTGGAAAAATATTATTGGAAAAAGCTTTGCATTAACAAGCACTTAGAACCCAGTGAAACATTCCAATGAGCTTATAGGAAAGAGAGACTTGCACTTAATATGGCAATTCATGACCTCAGGACATCCCAAAGTGTTTACTGCCAGTGAAGTACTTTTAAGGCACTGTTGTAATGGAGGAAACACAGCAGCCAAATCTGTTCACAGCAAGATCCCACAAATGCGATAACGACAAATAATGTGTTTTTGTGATGTTGATTGGGGGATAAGTATTGGGCAGGACACCGGGCAGAACGCTCCTGCTCCTCTTCGAGACAGTGCCATAGAATTAGTGCCTGAAAAGAGCAGGCAGGGCTTCAGCTGAACTCATTTGAAAGATGGCGCACCTGACAGTGCGACACTCCCTCAGTACTGCACTGGCATGCCCGCCTGGATCGCTGTGGCTTCAAATCTTGAACGCACAACCTTCCGATTCCGCACGTGAGAATCTGAATCAGTAGATCCACGGCTGACAAGTTCTCAAGCAAGACCTGACACTGAGCCACATAAGACAATATGAGGAACAAGTGACCAAAAGCTTGGTTCATGGAGGTAGCAGGTTTTAAGGAGAACTTCTCAAGGGGAGAGGAGAGAGAGCTAGAAAGACAGGGAGGTTTAAGGCGGGACTGCCAGACTTGAGGGACAAGTCAGCCAAAAGCAGGGATGGAAACAGTAGAGCAATTAAAATTGGAGATGCCCGAGAGGCCAGAATTAGAGGAACACAGGGATCATGGTGGATTTTGAGGCTGGGGGAGATTACAGAGTTAGGGAGGAGCAATGCCATGGAGGAATTTGAAAAAGTAGGGAACAAATTTTACAATGGAAGCAGTTTCAACTGGATTTAAATAGACCTGTACAGTCCTCCAGCTTGTACCGAGATAGCTGGTCTGAGCTGAGCAACACTCAAAAGGGGACTTCACTTGCCTCGGTTAAGGGGAAGGGAGTGGGCGGGGGGGAGGGGAAGAATCGGCCAAGGCTTTCCTTCCCCTGTTATTGTGTTCGGTGTCTCCCGCCTGACAGTCCAATGTTTGTGGGGACCATGGTCCAGTCTGACGCCACATAACATCCCAGCCAACCGAAGTGCTTTACAACCAGAGGAGCACTTTTGGGGCATTGTCAAGGTTTGAGTGGGTCAGTGGGTGGCATTCTGATGGTTCTAATGTTCAAGTCCCACTCCAGGGCTTGAGCACAAAAGTCAAGGATGGCACCCCAGTGCAGTACCGAGGGAGTGCTGCACTGTCGGAGGTGCTGCTTTTGAATGAGAGGCCCCAGCTGAGAGATATAAAAAAAAAATCCCAAGTCGCTATTTTGAAGAAGAGCTGGGGAGTTCTCCCCGGTTTCCTGGCCAATATTTATCCCTCAATCAACATCACAAAAAAAAGAACCAGATTGCCTGGGTCATTATCACTGTTGTTTGCAGGATCTTGCAGTGCAAGATTCGGCTGCTGTGTTTCCTGCATCACGACAGTGGTCACACTTCATGAAGGACTTCGTTGGCTGTAAGGCGCTGTGAGATATCCGGTGGTCATGCAAAACGCGATATAATTGGGAGACTTTCCTTAACGCGGGAAATGCAGCAGCCGGTTTGTGCACAGCAAGATCCCACAGACAGCCAATGGGGATCATGAACAGATAACCTGTGTGTGTCATGTTGGCGGAGGGATAAACATTGGCCGGGACACCGGGGAGAGCTCAGCCTGCTCTTTTTCAAAATAGTGGCAAGGGAGCATTACACCTGTCCGAGAGGGCGGACGGCTCATATGAAAGATGGCACCTCTGACAGTGTAGCACTCCCTCAGTACAGCACTGGGGGTTTGAGAAGGCTGGGGTCGGTGGTGGGGAGGTGGGGGAGGGGGGCGGGGGGGGCGTGTCACCCTAGCACTTTCTGAACTGGGACGCAAACTCACAACCTGTTGTACCACATACATGGATTTTATAGCACAGGTCGCCAGACACTGATGGGTGAATTTACCTTAAGCCCCTCAAACCTCCAGCCGAGTCCCACAGGATAAAAGGTTTCACAAGTAACCAAAAGTGATTGTTCTGAGTCAAAGCTTTTTGAAAATAACGTTACAAATTCATCTCCTCGGGACTTTACAACTTGAGAATAAACTCTAGACGTTATTAAAGATTGTCGGGGGGGGGGGCTGCATTTTAAAGAGGCACCAACTTCATTTTTAAGTCGGAGGGCAAGGGTAGTTTGTCACAGAAAGTTGTGACAACTTGTTCTGACATGAACAGGATTCACACATCATCTCATCGCATTGCAAAAAAATGCCTGATGGAGCCTCACATGCACGGAATTATATTAGCAACGGGACAATAGCTCAGAGTGTTAAAACCTGTTTTAAGGTGAGAGCGCACGCTCTAGTCAATTGCTGAAAAGGTTAAGTTAAAACTTGTCATATTAGTTCTCTGGATGTGTGTGTCACAAGGTATTGGTTGGGACTGATTGCCCTGAACCCTCACTCCCATCAGCGAGTGGTTCGCTGGACCATTTCAGAGGGTAATGAAGAGTCAGAGTGGGACTGGAGTCACTAGTGGCCAGAGCAGGTCAGGGTGACCAGTTCCCTTTCCCTAAAGGACATACCAGTGGGCGACCTGGGTCGGGGGCTGCTAGATTTCAGGCAATCCGACAGCTATGTGGTCCACATAAAAGCAAACAAAGCCCTGCATTTGCTGCCAATGTGGAATAAAAACAGAAAACGCTGGGAAAACTCGGCAGCGTCCGTGGAGAGAGAAACAGAGGGAAAAGCTTCGGGTCCAACATGAGTCCTCTCTGCGGTTACCCTCCCTCCACGCCAGCGCTTTCTCTGTCCAGATGCTAACTGGGTCCAAATTCTCAAAATGCCAATAGCGGGGATTTCAACATACAGCGTCACGATTCTCTGGAATAAGTTGTCTGGTGGGGGGTGGTGGGGTGGTGGGGTGGGGGGTGGTGGAAACATGCAATCGGTGAATTCACCTCAAACTCTTTGAAAATCCAGCTGAGCTTTGCAGGTTTCGGAAACAACTGGAAGTCACACTTCGGAGTTAAAGCATTTCCACAGCACAACTCAGTCTGTCACACACCTTCACAAGATCTGGATGTGCCTACCAGAAGTTAAAAGGGCAGCAAGGCTTGGATATGGGGTTGGGGGGGGGTGGGGGGGGGGGGGGGGGGGGGTGGGGGGTGGGGGGGTGGGAGGGGGGGGGGAGTGGGTGGGGGGGTGGGGGTGGGGGTGGTTACCAGTGAAACTAGTCCAAACTGGACTTCTATGCCTTAAAATGGAACTCCAGTGCTATTGGTGGGGGGATGCATGGGAATAAATCCTGGTGTTTTGCCAGTGACCCAGACATTGAAAGGGTTTGAAAATCTTGGGCTTACCGTCAATGGCAGGGAGCAGATGGCGAATATAGCGGTCATGGCGGCCAAGAGGATAAGATGGTCCACCTCCTCTTCCCTCTGGCCGAACCAGCTCTTCCTCCTCCTCTGGGAAGAGAGGACGGAGCCCCTCCTGGTCCTCTGGTTCCGGTGCATCTTGCACAGGCTGACTATGACCGAGCCGTTGCACAGGAGGATGGCCACGATGAGGAAGGCGATGAGGGTGGCGTAGAGCAGGGAGAAGCCCACCACAGCCGAATTGTCGGACTCCATCTTCAGGAAGCACCAGGTGCCCGGGCAGTACTGCCGGTACTCCCCGAAGCCTGCCAAGGGCATGATGCAGAACAAGGCGGCGAAAGCGTAGATGACCGGCAGGGCAGACTTGGCAAAGCTTCTGCCGATGTGCTGGGAGTAGAAGTAAGGGTGGCTGATGGCAAGGCAGCGCTCCACGGCCATGGCGAACAGGATGAGGGTTGATGCCACCCCGAAGAAGGTCATGGCGAAGGAGAAAAAGTCGCAGAGGGTGTGGACGCCCACCAGGCCGATGAGGGACTTCTTCTGGGCGTAAGAGACGAACACCACCGGGCTGAGGAAGCAAGTGCCCATCAAGTCGGTGACAGCCAGCCCCGTCACCAAGATGCAAAAGACCGAGGATTTGGTCCGGATCTCCTTCCTGCGAACCCCCAGCAGGACCAGGGCCAGCACGTTGCCCACCAGCCCAGCCGAGAACATCAGGATGCTCACCACAGGTTTGCTGTCCTCCCGGATCGTCAAGATGGTCTCGCAGCCGTTGCTCATGTT
This sequence comes from Carcharodon carcharias, assembly GCF_017639515.1. NCBI lineage: Eukaryota > Metazoa > Chordata > Chondrichthyes > Lamniformes > Lamnidae > Carcharodon > Carcharodon carcharias. The sequence continues at coordinate 15,438,957 of NC_054500.1, forward strand.
CCCCTGTCTTTCAACCTGGCTCTCGGAGACATAGATGTGATCCATTCTCCGAACACTCATTCGATCTCTCTCCCTCCCACACACACACACACACACACAGAGGAAAGTTTCTCAAAGTTCTGGCAAATGATGCCCTGCTCCTATCTGCCCCTCTTCACTCTCATGTTGGCTCTCAAAGGGTTTGTTGGCATTGAGAGTGGCAGATCTCTCCACTCCCTCACATTCTCAGTCACAAACACACACAATCTCTCTCTCTCGCTCTCTCCTGAATCTATGTTAACTGGGAGTTTCTCTCTCACTTGTGTCGGAGTGTTCGGAGGCGGGACTCCGGACACTGACATCTGCAGCCAACCAGAGAGCGAGTTCCCCAAACCCTTAAAGGGGTACCGTCTCCTCGGAAATGAATCAGCCACAAAAGCGAGTGGAATCTGAAACTTGACAGAGTGAGGTTACACAGTTTTCAGCACCACTTCATCAGCTTCTTCGCCCTCCTGTGGCCGTGAAAGGTGCTACATAAATGCAAGTCTTCCTCTCACTTTGTGCATCCACTCTTGAACACTCTCGTTGCCCTGTTGGCACTCGACATAACGGCAGAACAACCTATACTTGTTGTCCTGCAGGGTAGGTGTGTCGCTCTCCACAGAATTACACAGAAGGAGGCCATTCAGCCCATCGTGTCTACATGGGCTCTCCGAATGAGCAATGCATCGAGTGCCATTCCCTTCGCCTTCTCCCTGTAACCCTGCACATTCTTCCTTTTTGGATATGCCCTTGTCAAGCCTGCCTCCCTCACTCCCCTGGTGTTGGAGGAGTGCAGAGATCTGGGAGGGTTGTAGGCCTGGAGTGCAGAGGCATCACTTTCATGATTTTACTGGACTGACGTTACAACAGTCACCTCTCCTGGAAGCAATCACCTTCATACGAACCTGTGCAGTGAGATATTTGACTGGGTGAGGCATCACCTTCCAACCACACCCATCCCCTCCCCTAATGCTCAGAAGTCAGTGGTTGGTAAAAGCACAGGCAGATGTTCAATGGAGCACCAACTGAGGGGTCCTGGCTTGCAGCTCACTCAGGGGTTGAATTGACCTGGCAGCCATGCCCATTGTGATCTGGGGCTATGGATAGTGATAGTAGAGGCTCCAACATCCTTTCCACCACATGGGACCAGGAATCTCTCCCACTCCTACTGTCTGCCATTGGCCTGTGCTGGAAGGTTGACATTGAACCTGTTTTGGCCATGTCATAAACACACCTTTCAAAACACTCCGTTCAAGTGAAGCAGCATTTCACTTGCACTTCCCTCAATTTAGTCTACTGCATTCGCTGCTCCCAATGCGGTTTCCTCTGCATTGGAGAGACCAAACGCAGACTGGGCGACTGATTTGCAGAACACCTTCGGTCTGTCCGCAATCATGACCCAGAACTGCCTGTCGCTTGCCATTTCAACACTCCACCCTGCTCTCATGCCCACATGTCCATCCTTGGCCTGCTGCATTGTTCCAGTGAAGCTCAACGCAAACTGGAGGAACAGCACCTCATCTTCCGACTAGGCACTTTACAGCCTTCCGGACTGAATATTGAGCTCAACAACTTAAGATCATGAACTCTCTCCTCCATCCCCACCCCCTTTCCAATCCCCTCTTTTTCCAATAATTTATATAAATTTTTCTTTTCCCACCTATTTCCATTATTTTAAATGTATTTCCAGCCATTGTTTTATCTCTACTTTTTAGCTTATTTCGATCCCTTCACTCCCCCCCCTCCCCCCCCATAGGCCTATGTGTACCTTGCTTGCCACCCTTAATGTCACCTATTAGCACATTTCTTAGCTAATATCACCACTGTCAACACCTCTTTGTCCATGACATATTTTGGCAATCTCCACCTATCACTGGCCCTCTATCCAGCTCTACCTGCCCCATCCTCCCTCCCTCCCCCCCCCAACCAGCTTACGTTTCACCTCTTTTCTATATTTCCTTAGTTCTGTTGAAGGGTCATGAGGACTCAAAACATTAACTCTGTCCCTCCCTGCAGATGCTGCCAGACCTGCTGAGTTTTTCTAGGTACTTTTATTTTTGTTTTGGATTTCCAGCATCTGCAGCTTTTTGCTTTTATAAACATACCTTCCTTAGTTGTCAAGTCCTGGGTTGGGACTTAAACCTGCAGCACTTCAGGCTTAGAGACCAGGGGTACTACCCACTGCACCACATGACCAGATCACCTCTGATGTGCTGCTGTGAGTAGGTTGAGCTTACACCCCTATAAAGAAGTAAGTTTTCAGTCAAATCCTCCACTAATGCAGTAGTTGCAGCATTGTCCTTGGTTTCCCAGTGCACTACAGACACTTATTGGAAGACAGTGGCCTAGGGGTAATGTTATTAGTCTTGTAATCCAGAGATCCCAGGCTAATGCTCAGGGAGCATAAGTTCAAATCCCACCTATGACCTTAGATGGATAAAATCCAGAATTGTAAACCAGCCTCAGTGAGGGTGATGGTCATCAGTGGAGCTATCACTGACTACTGTGAATCTGCCACCCTTACCTGGTCCGGCCTACATGTGACTGCAGACCTACAGCAATGTGGTTGACTCCCTCTTAACTGCCCTCTGAAATGGCTGAGCAAGGGTGACTAGGGATGGGCAACAAATGCCAGCAACATCCACATCCCCAGAATGACATAGAAACAAGTTCTTGAAAGCATTGTGGATGGTGAGGGTGATAGTAGCAAGCTTCGAGAGGACATAGACAGGCCAGTGAAAAATGAAATTTAACACAGAGAAATGCGAAATGATTCATTTTGGTAGAAAGTATGAGGAGAGGCCATATAAAATAAAGGGCACAATCCTAAATTGTGCAGGAGCAGATAGGGACCTGGGTGTGTACTCTGTTGATATAAACCGAATCAAGAAAAGTCATACAGACTGGAAACAGTTGACCCTGTTTCTCTCTCCACAGATGCTGCCAGACCAGAGTTTTCCCAGCATTTTCTGTTTTTATTTCAGATTTCCAGCATCTGCAGTATTTTGCTTCAAAATAAAGTGTCGGCTCCTTAAAGGGGCAGTGTAACAAAAAAAGTGTTTTTAAAGGAAGCTTTTTGAATTTAATTTAAAATGCTATTTGAGGGGGAGATGATGCACTCTAAGCCCCCCATCCCCTGGTCTCTGAAGGCCTCTAACATCCTGGCGGACATGGTGCCCTCCCTCCCGAGGGACATCCACATGCAGGCATAACCACGGATGAGGGGCAGGCGCTATAATTGAATGACCCCCCCCCCACCCCTCCTTCAACCGCCTGGTGCCTGGACCTATTAATGGCCACCTTGGCCAGGCACCCATGAGCAGGCTGCCCAAGAGGTCCTCCACCTTGCCCACCCCTCCCCCCCACCCAAGCCTCCGCACCAGCTGGTCAAAGGACAGGAATGTGGGGCTGCAGCACAACCAAAATGTGCGGGGCAGCCCCTTCAAATGTCGGAAAAGGGGGCCGCAATCTCGGACGGCCTGTGTGCACACGGAACGCGGGACCCCTCAAGACCGCAGGGGATACAGGCCACTTGGGAGTCCGGGAGCCACCTTAACCCTCCTGTCGCACGGGGCTGCTGTGTGCAACACCCTCCACACCGAATCCTCAGTGGGAAAAAGGGGGGACTCCTGCATAGAGAGCCTCCCACCAAGACCCTTCCCAACCCCCCAACCACCACCTTAAGACAACAGAGCGGAATAAAACCATAAGACCATAAGACATAGGAGCAGAAATTAGGCCATTCAGCCCATTGAGTCTGCTTCACCATTCAATCATGGCTGATAAGTTTCTCAACCCCGTTCTCCCGCATTCTCCCCGGAACCTTTGATCCCCTTACCAATCAAGAACCTATCTATCTCGGTCTTAAATACACTCAGTGACCTGGCCTCCACATCCTTCTGTGGCAATGAATTCCATAGACTCACCAGTCTCTGGCTAAAGAAGTTTCACAGCATGTCCAGATGAGGAGCTGCACCAGCCATTGAAGGTGGCAGGGCAGGTAAAGAGCATGGTTACTAAAGCAAACTAGATATTGAGCTTTATAAATAGGGCCCTAAAGTATGAAGGCAAGGGAGTTATGTTGAATCTGTACAAACACCTGGTTCAGCCTCAGCTGCAGTGTTGTGTCCTGTTCTGGGAGGGTGTGAAGGAATTGGAGAGAAGACCCACGAGAATGGTTCCAGGCATGAAGAGCGTCAGTTCTGTGGATAGATTGGAGAAGCTGGGGCTGTTCTCCTTGGAGAAGAGAAGGCTGAGAGGAGATTGGATGGAGGTGTTCAAGATCATGAGGGTTTTGGACAGAGCAGGTAGGGAGAAGCTGCACCCATTGGTGGAAGGATCGAGAACCAGAGGGCAACCGATTTAAGATGATCGGTGAAAGAAGCAGCTTTGACATGAGGAAGTTTTTATTTTTATGCAGCGAGTGGCTGAGGATCTGGAATGCGCTGCCTGACAATGCGCTGGAGGCAGATTCACCCGTGACGTTTAAAAAGGAATCGAATTCTTATCTGAAGAGAAAAGGGATTTGCAGGGGCTGCTGGGATAAGGTGGGGGGTGGGGGTTTGGGGGGTTGGTGGGAGTAGGTTCTTGCAGCAAGCTGGTACAGACATGATGGGGCTAATGGCCTCTTCCTGTGCAGTATGATGCTATAGAATTCAGAAAAGAAGCAATTAGAGCGTATTGCTGAATCACTTCAGCAATGTGGGGTGTTTAAGGACCTATTTGTGTGCAGAACAGGATGAGAATCATCCTGGTCAAATGGCCAAATGGAATTCATGGAATGATGGTAAACTGAGAACCTGAAGTTAGTTCTTCCATTACCTTCAGACTGGGTGAAATTCCTTCTGGCTCTTTGTCCCTTGACATAGCTACTGAGGGCATAGAAATGCCAACAAAGCAATGGGGTTCATTTCTTGAGGAATAGAATTGAAAAGCAGAGGAATGGTTTTTAGAATTATATAGAACCGCGGCTGGACCACGCTTACAGTATTGTGCAGAGTTCTGGTCTCTATATTACAAAGTAAAGTATAAAGGGTGTTTGCAGAAGGTGTAAGAAACAGATTTGCAAGCTTGATACCAGGGACAAGGTAGCAGAGAGAAGCCTGAAGATGCTGGAGTGCCTTTCTCTAGAAAAGTGAAAGCTGATGGGCTGCCCAATCGAGGTCTTTGAAGAGATTTGATTGGGGTAGAGAAGGAGAAAAACCATGGAATGCTGCAACATTGAAGGCCATTCAGCCCATTGTGCCTGTACTGCTTGTGGGTGAATTTGGCCCTAAATGTAAGACGGTCACTAATAAATCCAATCGGGATTTCAGGAGAAACTTCTTTGCCCAGGGAGTGTTGAGAATGGGGAACTCACCACCACTAGGAGTAATTGAGGTGAATAACAGAGGTTAAAAGGAAGCTGGATAGAGACATGAGGGAAAAAGGAATAGATGGGTACGCCAATGGATTTAGATGAAGGGGGAGTAGGTGCTGACTCATGTAGAACCTAAATACTGGCCGACTGGCCAACTTCTAAGTAAATCTAAGTAATTTCTAAATTCTTTTAGGTCAGCATTTATTGCCCATCCCTAATTTCCCCTTGAGAAGGTGATGGTGAGCTGCCTTCTTGAACCGTTGCAGTCCATATGGTGTAGGTACACCCACAGTGCTTTTAGGGAGGGAGTTCTAGGATTTTGACCCAGCGACAGTGAAGGAACAGCTGATATATTTCCAAGTCAGGATGTTGAGTGGCTTGGAGGGGAACTTGCAGGTGGTGGTGTCCCCAAGCATCTGCTGCCCTTGTCCTTCTAGATGGTAGAGGTCGTGGGTTTGGAAGGTGCTGCCTAAGGGGCCTTGGTGAGTTGCTGCAGTGCATCTTGTAGATGGTACACACTGCTGCTACTGCACGTTGCTGGTGGAGGGAGTGAATGTTTGTGGATAGGGTGCCAATCAATCGGGGCTGCTTTGTCCTGGACGGTGTCAAGCTTCTTGAGTGTTGTGGGAGCTGCACATATCCAGGCAAGTGGAGAGTATTCCATCACACTCCTGGCTCACATAACTGTTATCTGCAGACACTCAACCCCTCAGACAGTTTTCAAAGATGGTCTTACTCTTGCCAAAGCATGTTCAGACTCACAACCAACAACATTAAATACGTAGCGAGGAAGGTTGTTGTGTCTCCGTACAGGATTGTTGGGAATACAGTTTCCAGCTTTACTCTCCTTGTATGGTCGGGAATATGGAGACCCTGGGAACGGTTCCAATGAAGGCCAATAGACTGGCCTTTAACACCCTCAAGAACCATGACAGGCTGAGCGAGTTGGCTCATTTTAATCTAGATAAGATGCACTTTGTGGTGATTTGATTGAGGTATTTAACAGAGTGAAAAGGTGGCAATCAGTTTATGTGGTGAGGCTTTTGAAGCTCGGCGGTTTAGGGAGGATGATGAGGACATAAATATAAGTTAAAGACTAGAACTAGGCTGGTTAACCAGAGGTGCTTATATTCAGAGAGTTCTCGAATCCTCCACCAATGGGAACAATTTCTCCCCACCTATTGTCCAAACCCTTCATCATTTTGAACACCCATATCAAATCCTGTCAATGCACTGCAACAACTCACCAAGGCTCCTTAGACAGCACCTTCAACTGCTACCATCTAGAAGGACAAGGGCAGCAGATATATGGGAACACGACCACCTGCAAGTTCCCCTCTAAGTCACTCACCATCCTGACTTGGAAATATATCGGCCGTTCCTTCACTGTCGCTGGGTCAAAATCCTGGAACTCCCTCCCTAACAGCACTGTGGGTGTACCTACACCACATGGACTGCAGCGGCTCAAGAAGGCAGCTCACCCACCACCTTCTCAAGGGGCAATTAGGGATGGGCAATAAATGCTGGCCCAGCCAGCGACGCCCACATCCTGTGAGTGAATAAAACAAAATCTTCTTTTCTCCAAGGAGAACAGCCCCAGCTTCTCCAATCTATCCACGGAACTGAAATTTCTCATCCCTTGAGCCATTCTGGTGAAACTTTTCTGCACCCTCTCTGAAGCCTTTGTAACCTTCCTCAAGTGCAGTGCCCAGAACTGGACATAATGTCGACACACTGGACCTCAACTATTTTCCCCTTCATGGCGTGACATCCTCCATATCAGCATATCACATTCTCAGCATCTTGCTCCAGAGGTCAATGACTCTCTGAATACTGTATAAGTACATCTAGTCATCCAGGCTAGTTGTTGTTTTCTTAACTTATACTGTCCTCCCAAAACTGTTAAGCTTAAAAAGCCTTGCTGCATAAACTTGTCTCAACTTTTCATTCTGCTAAACAAATCGTCACAAAGTCTGCACTTATCTAGATTAAAATGACTCGCTCTGTCTATTGAAGCGACATCGTTTAAAGACCATTCTACTGGCCCTCATTTGAACCGTTCCCAGTATCTCCAGATTCCCAACCATGCGGGAAGAGCAAAACTGGAAACAGTGGCTGGGATTTTCCCGATGGGTTCCTGGCGGGAAATTTGGAGAGGCAGCGAAAAGTCCATTGGCTTTCGGTGGGACCGGAAAGCCCCACACCCAACCCAGTCTTGTGCGGAGACAGCATTGCATTCCCTGTTGCATTTTTAATATCCTTGGTGATGAGTCCTAGCGTTATCGGCAAGGGAATGACCATCGCTGAAACTACCTGGAGAGGCTGACTGTCTGCAGAATACACTACGTAGAATTACTTAGAAATGAGAGCGCACACCAACCAGCCAGTCGGCCAGTGTTTGTGCTGATGCGAATCACCTCCCACGCTACTATTCGTGGGAGCTTGCTGTGCATATGCCGGTTGCTGCATTTCCCATACTACAACAGTGTAAAGACGTCAAAAATTCCTTCATTGGAAGCGCTGTGGGATGCCCTGAGGTGAGATAAGTCTCCCAGTCAACTAACTTGTTTGAGTGTCTTGCAGCGTTGGAGTCAAGAAGTCTCCAGAGCTGCGTTTTTCATTATATTGGCTTCAGGCTCATTCCTCGGCTCTATGTCTGGTATTCTCATGGGTAGACATTATTCCACAGCAGTAAAAGGGCAGGCATGACTGACCCAGCTGATCGTCACCAGGAACTTTTTGTTTGCTTGTAATTTCTGATTGAAGGAGGTAATTGATTGAATTGTGTTCCCTGTTTGCATAAAGCCCTGCAACACATTGAACATCGTTAAGCCGCTGAGGGACCGTAGTTACGTGGATAGACAGACTGGAGAAGCTTGGTCTGTTCTCCTGAAGATTGAAAGGGGGTTTGATAGAGATGTTCAAAATCATGAGGGGTCTGGACAGAGTAGATAGAAAGAAACGTGCCCATTGGTAAGGGGGAGGGTTGAGAACCAGAGAAACATCAATTTAAGATGGTTGGCAAAAAAAAACAAGTATGACATGAGGAAAGATTTTCTTACACAGCGAGTAGCTAGGATCTGGAATGCACTGCGTGAGAGTGTGGTGGGGGCAAAATCAATTGTGGCTTTCGAAAGGGAATTGGATAAGTGCCTGAAGAGAAATAAATTGCAGGAATTAGGGGAAAGGACTGGGCGGGTGGGCTAAGGGGATCTGCCCTTGCAAGTGCTGGCACAGGCTGGATGGGCCAAATGGCCTTCTTCAGTGCTGTAACCATTTGATGATTCTTTGAGTTTTTTAATTACACTCCCTCATCACAGCTATCCCCAAACCCCAAACTCCAAACACCAAACCCCACTCCCCAAACCCCACACTCCAAACCGCACTCCCCAAACCCAACATCCCAAACCCCAGTCCCCAAACCCCACACCCCAAAACCCCACACCCCAAACCCCATCCCCCAAAACCCCAAACCCCACACCCCAAACCGCACTCCCCAAACCCCACACCCCAAAATCCACACCCCAAATCCCTCACCTCTCACCCCAAACCGCACTCCCCAAACCCTACACCCCAAAACCCCAAACCCCACACCCCAAACCCCATCCACCAAAACCCCAAACACCACACCCCAAACCCAACATCCCAAAGCCCATTCCCCAAACCCCACTCCCCAAACCCCTCACCCCAAACTCCACTCCCCAAACCCCAAACCCCATACCCCAAACCACAAAACCCACACCCCAAACCCCTCACCACTCACCCCAAACCCCTCAACCCAAACCCCATACCCCAAACCCCACGCTCCAAAGCCCACACCCAACTCCCAAAACCCCAAACCCCAACCCCCACTCCCCAAACCCCAAACCCCACTTCCCAAACCCCACACCCAAAATCCACACCCCGAACCCCTCACCCCTCAACCCAAACCCCATACCCCACTTCCCAAACCCCAAACCCCACACCCCAAACCCCTCAGCCCAAACCCCACTCTCCAAACCCCAAACCCTACTCTCCAAAACCCACTCCCCACACCCCAAACCCCTCACTCCAAACCCCACTCTCCAAACCCCAAACCCCACTCCCCAAACCCTAAACCCCATACCCCACACCGCAAACCCCACACACCAAACCCCATTTCCCACACTCCAAACCCCACACCTCACACCTCACTCCCCAAACCCGACTCCCCAAACCCCAAACCCCATTCCTCAGACCGCAAACCCCATTCCCCACACCCCAAACCCCAATCCCCAAACCCCACACCCCAAACCCCACACCCCAAACCCCACTCCCCACACCACAAACCCCACACTGCAAACCCCATTCCCCAAACCCCAAACCCCACACCTCACACCCCACAGCCCAAACCCCACTCCCCAAACCCCACACCGCAAACCCTAAACCCCACACCGCAAACCCCACACACCACACCCCAAAACCCATTCCCCACACCACAAACCCCACACTGCAAACCCCACTCCCCAAACCCCAAACCCCACACCCCACAGCCCAAACCCCACCCACAAAACCACAAACACCACATGCCAAACCCCACTCCCCAAACCCTAAACCCCACACCGCAAACCCCACACCCCAAACCCCACACCCCACACTCCAAACCCCACACCCCACACCTCACACCCCAAAACCCACTCCCCAAACCCCAAACCCCACACCTCACACCCCACAGCCCAAACCCCACCCCCAAAACCACAAACACCACATGCCAAACCCCACTCCCCAAACCCTAAACCCCACACCCCACACCGCAAACCCCACACCCCAAACCCCACACCCCACACTCCAAACCCCACACCCCACACCTCACACCCCAAAACCCACTCCCCAAACCCCAAACCCCATTCCTCACACCGCAAACCCCATTCCCCACAACCCAAACCCCAATCCACAAACCCCACACCCCAAACCCCACACCCCAAGCCACAGACCCCAAACCCAACACCCCAAACCCCAGTCCCAAAACCACAAACACCACACCCCAAACCCCACTCCCCAAACTCCACTCCCCAAACCCCAAACTCCTTTCCCCACACCGCAAACCCCAATCCCCAAACCCCAAACCCCACTCCCCAAACCCCACTCCCCAAACCCTACACCCCACACCCCAAACCCCTCACCCCAAACCCCACTCTCCAAACCCCAAACCCCACACCCCAAACTCCTCACTCCAAACCCACTCTCCAAACCACAAACCCCACTCTCCAAACCACAAACCCCACACCCCAAAACCCCAAACCCCACACCCCAAACCCCATCCACCAAAACCCCAAACACCACACCCCAAACCCAACATCCCAAAGCCCATTCCCCAAACCCCACTCCCCAAACCCCTCACCCCAAACTCCACTCCCCAAACCCCAAACCCCATACCCCAAACCACAAAACCCACACCCCAAACCCCTCACCCCTCACCCCAAACCCCTCAACCCAAACCCCATACCCCAAACCCCACGCTCCAAAGCCCACACCCAACTCCCAAAACCCCAAACCCCAACCCCCACTCCCCAAACCCCAAACCCCACTCCCCAAACCCCTCACCCCAAACTCCACTCCCCAAACCCCAAACCCCATACCCCAAACCACAAAACCCACACCCCAAACCCCTCACCCCTCACCCCAAACCCCTCAACCCAAACCCCATACCCCAAACCCCACGCTCCAAAGCCCACACCCAACTCCCAAAACCCCAAACCCCAACCCCCACTCCCCAAACCCCAAACCCCACTTCCCAAACCCCACACCCAAAATCCACACCCCAAACCCCTCACCCCTCAACCCAAACCCCATACCCCACTTCCCAAACCCCAAACCCCACACCCCAAACCCCTCAGCCCAAACCCCACTCTCCAAACCCCAAACCCCACTCTCCAAAACCCACTCCCCACACCCCAAACCCCTCACTCCAAACCCCACTCTCCAAACCCCAAACCCCACTCTCCAAACCCTAAACCCCACACCCCACACCGCAAACCCCACACACCAAACCCCATTCCCCACACCCCAAACCCCATACCTCACACCCCAAACCCCTCTCCCCACACTCCAAACCCCACACCCCACACCCAAACCCCAAACCTCACACCCCCACACCTCACACCCCAAACTCCACTCCCCAAACCCCAAACCCCATACCCCAAACCACAAAACCCACACCCCAAACCCCTCACCCCTCACCCCAAACCCCTCAACCCAAACCCCATACCCCAAACCCCATACCCCAAACCCCACTCCCCAAACCCTAAACCCCACACCCCACACCGCAAACCCCACACACCAAACACCATTTCCCACACCCCAAACCGCACACCTCACTCCCAAACCCCACACCCCACACCCAAACCCCGAACCTCACACCTCACACCACAAACCCCACTCCCCAAACCCCATTCCTCAGACCGTAAACCCCATTCCCCACACCCCAAACCCCAATCCCCAAACCCCACACCCCAAAACCAACACCCCAAACCCCACCCCCAAAACCCCAAACACCACATGCCAAACCCCACTCCCCAAACTCCACTCCCCAATCCCCAAACCCCACTCCCCAAACCCCACACCCCACACCGCAAACCCCAAAGCCCACACCCCAATCCCCAATCCCCAAACCCCACTCCCCAAACCCCACACCCCACACCGCAAACCCCAAACCCCACACCCCAAACCCCTCACCCCAAACCCCACTCTCCAAACCCCAAACTCCACTCTCCAAACCCCACACCCCAAACCCCAAACCCCACTCCCCAAACCTCACCCCCCAAACCCCACACCCCAAACCCCACTCCCCACACCACAAACCCCACACTGCAAACCCTACACCCCACACCCAAACTCCAAACCTCACACCCCCACACCTCACACCCTCACACCTCACACCCCAAACCCCGCCCCCCAAACCCTAAACCCCACACCGCAAACCCCACACACCACACCCCAAACCCCATTCCACACACCACAAACCCCACACTGCAAACCCCACTCCCCAAACCCCAAACCCCACACCTCACACCCCACAGCCCAAACCCCACACCCCAAACCCCACACCGCAAACCCTACACCCCACACCCAAACCCCAAACCTCACACCCCCACACATCACACCCCCACACCTCACATCCCAAACCCCACTCCCCAAACCCTAAACCCCACACCGCAAACCCCACACACCACAACCCAAATCCCATTCCCCACACCCCAAACCCCACACCTCAGACCCAAACCCCACACCCCACACCCCACACCCAAACCCCAAACCTCACACCCCCACACCTCACACCCCAAACCTTAAACCCCACACCCCAAACCGCAAACTCCACACCCCAAACCCCACACCCCAAACCCCACCCCCAAAACCACAAACACTACAACCCAAACCCCACTCCCCAAACCCCACTCCCCAAACCCTAAACCCCACACCCCACACCGCAAACCCCACACCCCAAACCCCACACCTCACACCCAAACCCCACACTCCAAACCCCACACCCCACACCTCACACCCCAAAACCCACTCCCCAAACCCCATTCCTCACACCGCAAACCCCATTCCCCACAACCCAAACCCCAATCCCCAAATCCCACACCCCAAAACCCACACCCCAAGCCACAGACCCCAAACCCAACACCCCAAACCCAACACCCCAAACCCCAGTCCCAAAACCACAAACACCACACCCCAAACCCCACTCCCCAAACTCCACTCCCCAAACCCCAAACCCCTTTCCCCACACCGCAAACCCCATTCCCTAAACCCCAATCCCCAAACCCCAAACCCCACTCCCCAAACCCCACACCCCAAACCCTACACCCCACACCCCAAACCCCTCACCCCAAACCCCACTCTCCAAACCCCAAACCCCACACCCCAAACCCCTCACTCCAAACCCCACTCTCCAAACCCCAAACCCCACTCTCCAAACCACAAACCCCACACCCCAAACCCCACACCCCACTCCCCAAACCCCACTCCCCAAACCCCACTCCCCAAACCCCACTCCCCACACCACAAACCCCACACTGCAAACCCCACTCCCTGAACCCCACACCACACACCCAAACCCCAAACCTCACACCCCCATACCTCACACCCCAAACCCCACTCCCCAAACCCCAAACCCCATTCCTAACACCGCAAACTCCATTCCCCACTCCCCAAACCCCACTCCCCAAACTCCTCACCCCAAACCCCAATCTCCAAACCCCAAACCCCACTCTCCAAACCTCAAACCCCACTGCCCAAACCCCTCACTCCAAACCCCACTCTCCAAACCCCAAACCCCAATCTCCAACCCCCAAAACCCACACCCCAAACCCCACTCCCCAAACCCTAAACCCCACACCCCCCACCGCAAACCCCACACACCAAACCCCATTTCCCACACCCCAAACCCCACACCTCACACCCAAACCCCACACCCCACACCCAAACCCCAAACCTCACACCCCCACACCTCACACTCCAAACCCCATTCCCCAAACCTCACACCCCAAACCCCACTCCCCACACCACAAACCCCACTCACCAAACCCCAAACCCCACACCCCACACCACAAACCCCACATACCAAACCCCATTTCCCACACCCCAAACCCCACACCTCACACCCAAACGCCACACCCCACACCCAAACCCCAAACATCACACCTCACACCCCAAACCCCACTCCCCAAACCCTAAACCCCACACCCCACACCGCAAACCCCACACACCAAACCCCATTTCCCACACCCCAAACCCCACACCTCACACCCAAACCCCACACCCCACACCCAAACCCCAAACCTCACACCCCCACACCTCACACTCCAAACCCCACTCCCCAAACCCTAAACCCCACACCCCACACCGAAAACCCCACACACCAAACCCCATTTCCCACACCCCAAACCCCACATCTCACACCCCAAACCCCTCTCCCCACACTCCAAACCCCACACCCCACACCCAAACCCCACACCTCACACCCCAAACCCCACTCCCCAAACCCCAAACCCCATTCCTCAGACCGCAAACCCCATTCCCCACAACCCAAACCCCACTCCCCAAACTCCTCACCCCAAACCCCATTCCCCACACCCCAAGCCACAGACCCCAAACCCAACACCCCAAACCCAACACCCCAAACCCAACACCCCAAACCCCACCCCCAAAACCCCAAACACCACATGCCAAACCCCACTCCCCAAACTCCACTCCCCAAACCCCAAACCCCATTCACCACACCACAAACCCCATTCCCCAAACCCCAATCCCCAAACACCACTCCCCAAACCCCACACCCCACACCGCAAACCCCAAACCCCACACTCCAAACCCCACACCCCACACCCAAACCCCACACCTCACACCCCAAACCCCACTCCCCAAACCCCAAACCCCATTCCTCAGACCGCAAACGCCATTCCCCACAACCCAAACCCCACTGCCCAAACTCCTCACCCCAAACCCCATTCCCCACACCCCAAGCCACAGACCCCAAACCCAACACCCCAAACCCAACACCCAAACCCAACACCCCAAACCCAACACCCCAAACCCCACCCCCAAAACCCCAAACACCACATGCCAAACCCCACTCCCCAAACTCCACTCCCCAAACCCCAAACCCCATTCACCACACCGCAAACCCCATTCCCCAAACCCCAATCCCCAATCCCCAAACCCCACTCCCCAAACCCCACACCCCACACCGCAAACCCCAAACCCCACACCCCAAACCCAACACCCCAAACTCCACCCCCAAAACCCCAAACACCACATGCCAAACCCCACTCCCCAAACTCCACTCCCCAAACCCCATTCCCCACACCGCAAACCCCATTCCCCACACCCCAAACCCCAATCCCCAAACCCCACACCCCAAACCCCACACCCCACACCGCAAACCCCACTCCCCAAACCCCAAACCCCATTCCTCAGACCGCAAACCCCATTCCCCACACCCCAAACCCCAATCCCCAAACCCCACACCCCAAACCCCTCACCCCAAACCCAACACCCCAAACCCCAGTCCCAAAACCCCAAACACCACATGCCAAACCCCACTCCCCAAACTCCACTCCCCAAACCCCAAACCCCATTCCCCACATGCAAACCCCATTCCCCAAACCCCAAACCCCAATCCCCAAACCCCACTCCCCAAACCCCACACCCCACACCGCAAACCCCAAACCCCAAACCCTAAACCCCACACCTCACACCCCAAACCCCACTCCCCAAACCCCAAACCCCATTCCTCAGACCGTAAACCCCATTCCCCACACCCCAAACCCCAATCCCCAAACCCCACACCCCAAACCCAACACCCCAAACCCCACCCCCAAAACCCCACACCCCACACCGCAAACCCCAAACCCCACTCCCCAAACTCCACTCCCCAATCCCCAAACCCCACTCCCCAAACCCCACACCCCACACCGCAAACCCCAAACCCCACACCCCAATCCCCAATCCCCAAACCCCACTCCCCAAACCCCACACCCCACACCGCAAACCCCAAACCCCACACCCGAAACCCCTCACCCCAAACCCCACTCTCCAAGCCCCAAACTCCACTCTCCAAACCCCACACCCCAAACCCCAAACCCCACTCCCCAAACCTCACCCCCCAAACCACACACCTCAAACCCCACTCCCCACACCACAAACCCCACACTGCAAACCCCATTCCCCAAACCCCAAACCCCACACCTCACACCCCACAGCCCAAACCCCACTCCCCAAACCCCGCACCGCAAACCCTACACCCCACACCCAAACCCCAAACCTCACACCCCCACACCTCACACCCCCACACCTCACACCCCCAAACCCCACCCCCCAAACCCTAAACCCCACACCGCAAAACCCACACACCACACCCCAAACCCCATTCCCCACACCACAAACCCCACACTGCAAACCCCACTCCCCAAACCCCAAACCCCACACCTCACACCCCACAGCCCAAACCCCACTCCCCAAACCCCACACTGCAAACCCTACACCCCACACCCAAACCTCACACCCCCACACCTCACACCCCCACACCCCAAACCCCACCCCCCAAACCCTAAATCCCACACCGCAAACCCCACACACCACACCCTAAACCCCATTCCCCACACCACAAACCCCACACTGCAAACCCCACTCCCCAAACCCCAAACCCCACACCTCACACCCCACAGCACAAACCCCACACCCCAAACCCCACACCACAAACCCTACACCCCACACCCAAACCCCAAACCTCACACCCCCACACATCACACCTCCACACCTCACACCCCAAACCCCACTCCCCAAAACCTAAACCCCACACCGCAAACCCCACACACCACACCCCAAATCCCATTCCCCACACCCCAAACCCCACACCTCAGACCCAAACCCCACACCCCACACCCCACACCCAAACCCCAAACCTCACACCCCCACACCTCACACCCCAAACCTTAAACCCCACACCCCAAACCGCAAACTCCACACCCCAAACCCCACACCCCAAACCCCACCCCCAAAACCACAAACACTACACCCCAAACCCCACTCCCCAAACTCCACTCCCCAAATCCCAAACCCCATTCCTCACACACCAAACCCCACTCCCCAAACCCTAAACCCCACACCCCACACCGCAAACCCCACACCCCACACTCCAAACCCCAATCCCCAAATCCCACACCCCAAACCCCACACCCCAAACCCCACTCCCCAAACCTCACCCCCAAACCACACCCCAAACCCCACCCCCCACACCACAAACCCCACACTGCAAACCCCATTCCCCAAACCCCAAACCCCACACCTCACACCCCACAGCCCAAACCCCACTCCCCAAACCCCGCACCGCAAACCCTACACCCCACACCCAAACCCCAAACCTCACACCCCCACACCTCACACCCCCACACCTCACACCCCCAAACCACACCCCCCAAACCCTAAACCCCACACCGCAAAACCCACACACCACACCCCAAACCCCATTCCCCACACCACAAACCCCACACTGCAAACCCCACTCCCCAAACCCCAAACCCCACACCTCACACCCCACAGCCCAAACCCCACTCCCCGAACCCCACACTGCAAACCCTACACCCCACACCCAAACCCCAAACCTCACACCCCCACACCTCACAACCCCACACCCCAAACCCCACCCCCCAAACCCTAAACCCCACACCGCAAACCCCACACCGCAAACCCTACACCCCACACCCAAACCCCAAACCTCACACCCCCACACATCACACCTCCACACCTCACACCCCAAACCCCACTCCCCAAAACCTAAACCCCACACCGCAAACCCCACACACCACACCCCAAATCCCATTCCCCACACCCCAAACCCCACACCTCAGACCCAAACCCCACACCCCACACCCCACACCCCAACCCCAAACCTCACACCCCCACACCTCACACCCCAAACCTTAAACCCCACACCCCAAACCGCAAACTCCACACACCCCAAACCCCACACCCCAAACCCCACCCCCAAAACCACAAACACTACACCCCAAACCCCACTCCCCAAACTCCACTCCCCAAATCCCAAACCCCATTCCTCACACACCAAACCCCACTCCCCAAACCCTAAACCCCACACCCCACACCGCAAACCCCACACCCCACACTCCAAACCCCACACCCCACACCTCACACCCCAAAACCCACTCCCCAAACCCCAAACCCCATTCCTCACACCGCAAACCCCATTCCCCACAACCCAAACCCCAATCCCCAAATCCCACACCCCAAACCCCACACCCCAAGCCACAGACCCCAAACCCAACACCCCAAACCCAACACCCCAAACCCCAGTCCCAAAACCACAAACACCACACCCCAAACCCCACTCCCTAAACTCCACTCCCCAAACCCCAAACCCCTTTCCCCACACCGCAAACCCCATTCCCTGAACCCCAATCCCCAAACCCCAAACCCCACTCCCCAAACCCCACACCCCAAACCCTACACCCCACACCCCAAACCCCTCACCCCAAACCCCACTCTCCAAACCCCAAACCCCACACCCCAAACCCCTCACTCCAAACCCCACTCCCCACACCACAAACCCCACACTGCAAACCCCACTCCCTGAACCCCACACCACACACCCAAACCCCAAACCTCACACCCCCATACCTCACACCCCAAACCCCACTCCCCAAACCCCAAACCCCATTCCTCACACCGCAAACTCCATTCCCCACACCCCAAACCCCACTCCCCAAAATCCTCACCCCAAACCCCATTCTCCAAACCCCAAACCCCACTCTCCAAACCTCAAACCCCACTGCCCAAACCCCTCACTCCAAACCCCACTCTCCAAACCCCAAACCCCAATCTCCAAACCCCAAAACCCACACCCCAAACCCCACTCCCCAAACCCCACATCCCACACCGCAAACCCCACACACCAAACCCCATTTCCCACACCCCAAACCCCACACCTCACACCCAAACCCCACACCCCACACCCAAACCCCAAACCTCACACCCCCACACCTCACACTCCAAACCCCATTCCCCAAACCCCAAACCCCACACCCCAAACCCCACTCCCCACACCACAAACCCCACTCACCAAACCCCAAACCCCATTTCCCACACCCCAAACCCCACACCTCACACCCAAACCCCACACCCCACACCCAAACCCCAAACCTCACACCTCACACCCCAAACCCCACTCCCCAAACCCTAAACCCCACACCCCACACCGCAAACCCCACACACCAAACCCCATTTCCCACACCCCAAACCCCACACCTCACACCCAAACCCCACACCCCACACCCAAACCTCACACCCCCACACCTCACACCCCAAACCCCACTCCCCAAACCCTAAACCCACACCCCACACCGAAAACCCCACACACCAAACCCCATTTCCCACACCCCAAACCCCACATCTCACACCCCAAACCCCTCTCCCCACACTCCAAACCCCACACCCCACACCCAAACCCCACACCTCACACCCCAAACCCCACTCCCCAAACCCCAAACCCATTCCTCAGACCGCAAACCCCATTCCCCACAACCCAAACCCCACTCCCCAAACTCCTCACCCCAAACCCCATTCCCCACACCCCAAGCCACAGACCCCAAACCCAACACCCCAAACCCAACACCCCAAACCCAACACCCCAAACCCCACCCCCAAAACCCCAAACACCACATGCCAAACCCCACTCCCCAAACTCCACTCCCCAAACCCCAAACCCCATTCACCACACCACAAACCCCATTCCCCAAACCCCAATCCCCAATCCCCAAACCCCACTCCCCAAACCCCACACCCCACACCGCAAACCCCAAACCCCACACCCCAAACCCAACACACCAAACCCCACCCCCAAAACTCCAAACACCACATGCCAAACCCCACTCCCCAAACTCCACTCCCCAAACCCCAAACCCCATTCCCCACACCGCAAACCCCATTCCCCACACCCCAAACCCCAATCCCCAAACCCCACACCCCAAACCCCACACCCACACCGCAAACCCCACTCCCCAAACCCCAAACCCCATTCCTCAGACCGCAAACCCCATTCCCCACACCCCAAACCCCAATCCCCAAACCCCACACCCCAAACCCCTCACCCCAAACCCAACACCCCAAACCCCAGTCCCAAAACCCCAAACACCACATGCCAAACCCCACTCCCCAAACCCCATTCCCCAAACCCCACTCCCCAAACCCCACTCCCCAAACCCTAAACCCCACACCGCAAACCCCACACACCACACCCCAAGCCCCATTCCCCACACCACAAACCCCACACTGCAAACCCCACTCCCCAAACCCCAAACCCCACACCTCACACCCCACAGCCCAAACCCCACACCGCAAACCCCACACCGCAAACCCTACACCCCACACCCAAACCCCAAACCTCACACCCCCACACATCACACCCCCACACCTCACACCCCAAACCCCACTCCCCAAACTCCACTCCCCAAACCCCAAACCCCATTCCTCACACCGCAAACTCCATTCCCCACAACCCAAACCCCAATCCCCAAACCCCTCACCCCAAACCCCACACCCCAAGCCACAGACCCCAAACCCAACACCCCAAACCCCAGTCCCAAAACCACAAACACCACACCCCAAACCCCACTCCCCAAACTCCACTCCCCAAACCCCAAACCCCTTTCCCCACACCGCAAACCCCATTCCCTAAACCCCAATCCCCAAACCCCACTCCCCAAACCCCACACCCCAAACCCTACACCCCACACCCCAAACCCCTCACCCCAAACCCCACTCTCCAAACCCCAAACCCCACACCCCAAACCCCTCACTCCAAACCCCACTCTCCAAACCCCAAACCCCACACCCCACACCCCAAACCCCACCCCCAAAACCACAAACACTACAACCCAAACCCCACTCCCCAAACCCCACTCCCCAAACCCTAAACCCCACACCCCACACCGCAAACCCCACACCCCAAACCCCACACCTCACACCCAAACCCCACACTCCAAACCCCACACCCCACACCTCACACCCCAAAACCCACTCCCCAAACCCCATTCCTCACACCGCAAACCCCATTCCCCACAACCCAAACCCCAATCCCCAAATCCCACACCCCAAAACCCACACCCCAAGCCACAGACCCCAAACCCAACACCCCAAACCCAACACCCCAAACCCCAGTCCCAAAACCACAAACACCACACCCCAAACCCCACTCCCCAAACTCCACTCCCCAAACCCCAAACCCCTTTCCCCACACCGCAAACCCCATTCCCTAAACCCCAATCCCCAAACCCCAAACCCCACTCCCCAAACCCCACACCCCAAACCCTACACCCCACACCCCAAACCCCTCACCCCAAACCCCACTCTCCAAACCCCAAACCCCACACCCCAAACCCCTCACTCCAAACCCCACTCTCCAAACCCCAAACCCCACTCTCCAAACCACAAACCCCACACCCCAAACCCCACACCCCACTCCCCAAACCCCACTCCCCAAACCCCACTCCCCAAACCCCACTCCCCACACCACAAACCCCACACTGCAAACCCCACTCCCTGAACCCCACACCACACACCCAAACCCCAAACCTCACACCCCCATACCTCACACCCCAAACCCCACTCCCCAAACCCCAAACCCCATTCCTAACACCGCAAACTCCATTCCCCACTCCCCAAACCCCACTCCCCAAACTCCTCACCCCAAACCCCATTCTCCAAACCCCAAACCCCACTCTCCAAACCTCAAACCCCACTGCCCAAACCCCTCACTCCAAACCCCACTCTCCAAACCCCAAACCCCAATCTCCAACCCCCAAAACCCACACCCCAAACCCCACTCCCCAAACCCTAAACCCCACACCCCCCACCGCAAACCCCACACACCAAACCCCATTTCCCACACCCCAAACCCACACCTCACACCCAAACCCCACACCCCACACCCAAACCCCAAACCTCACACCCCCACACCTCACACTCCAAACCCCATTCCCCAAACCTCACACCCCACACCCCAAACCCCACTCCCCACACCACAAACCCCACTCACCAAACCCCAAACCCCACACCCCACACCACAAACCCCACATACCAAACCCCATTTCCCACACCCCAAACCCCACACCTCACACCCAAACGCCACACCCCACACCCAAACCCCAAACATCACACCTCACACCCCAAACCCCACTCCCCAAACCCTAAACCCCACACCCCACACCGCAAACCCCACACACCAAACCCCATTTCCCACACCCCAAACCCCACACCTCACACCCAAACCCCACACCCCACACCCAAACCCCAAACCTCACACCCCCACACCTCACACTCCAAACCCCACTCCCCAAACCCTAAACCCCACACCCCACACCGAAAACCCCACACACCAAACCCCATTTCCCACACCCCAAACCCCACATCTCACACCCCAAACCCCTCTCCCCACACTCCAAACCCCACACCCCACACCCAAACCCCACACCTCACACCCCAAACCCCACTCCCCAAACCCCAAACCCCATTCCTCAGACCGCAAACCCCATTCCCCACAACCCAAACCCCACTCCCCAAACTCCTCACCCCAAACCCCATTCCCCACACCCCAAGCCACAGACCCCAAACCCAACACCCCAAACCCAACACCCCAAACCCAACACCCCAAACCCCACCCCCAAAACCCCAAACACCACATGCCAAACCCCACTCCCCAAACTCCACTCCCCAAACCCCAAACCCCATTCACCACACCACAAACCCCATTCCCCAAACCCCAATCCCCAAACACCACTCCCCAAACCCCACACCCCACACCGCAAACCCCAAACCCCACACTCCAAACCCCACACCCCACACCCAAACCCCACACCTCACACCCCAAACCCCACTCCCCAAACCCCAAACCCCATTCCTCAGACCGCAAACGCCATTCCCCACAACCCAAACCCCACTGCCCAAACTCCTCACCCCAAACCCCATTCCCCACACCCCAAGCCACAGACCCCAAACCCAACACCCCAAACCCAACACCCAAACCCAACACCCCAAACCCAACACCCCAAACCCCACCCCCAAAACCCCAAACACCACATGCCAAACCCCACTCCCCAAACTCCACTCCCCAAACCCCAAACCCCATTCACCACACCGCAAACCCCATTCCCCAAACCCCAATCCCCAATCCCCAAACCCCACTCCCCAAACCCCACACCCCACACCGCAAACCCCAAACCCCACACCCCAAACCCAACACCCCAAACTCCACCCCCAAAACCCCAAACACCACATGCCAAACCCCACTCCCCAAACTCCACTCCCCAAACCCCATTCCCCACACCGCAAACCCCATTCCCCACACCCCAAACCCCAATCCCCAAACCCCACACCCCAAACCCCACACCCCACACCGCAAACCCCACTCCCCAAACCCCAAACCCATTCCTCAGACCGCAAACCCCATTCCCCACACCCCAAACCCCAATCCCCAAACCCCACACCCCAAACCCCTCACCCCAAACCCAACACCCCAAACCCCAGTCCCAAAACCCCAAACACCACATGCCAAACCCCACTCCCCAAACTCCACTCCCCAAACCCCAAACCCCATTCCCCACATGCAAACCCCATTCCCCAAACCCCAAACCCCAATCCCCAAACCCCACTCCCCAAACCCCACACCCCACACCGCAAACCCCAAACCCCAAACCCTAAACCCCACACCTCACACCCCAAACCCCACTCCCCAAACCCCAAACCCCATTCCTCAGACCGTAAACCCCATTCCCCACACCCCAAACCCCAATCCCCAAACCCCACACCCCAAACCCAACACCCCAAACCCCACCCCCAAAACCCCACACCCCACACCGCAAACCCCAAACCCCACTCCCCAAACTCCACTCCCCAATCCCCAAACCCCACTCCCCAAACCCCACACCCCACACCGCAAACCCCAAACCCCACACCCCAATCCCCAATCCCCAAACCCCACTCCCCAAACCCCACACCCCACACCGCAAACCCCAAACCCCACACCCGAAACCCCTCACCCCAAACCCCACTCTCCAAGCCCCAAACTCCACTCTCCAAACCCCACACCCCAAACCCCAAACCCCACTCCCCAAACCTCACCCCCCAAACCACACACCTCAAACCCCACTCCCCACACCACAAAACCCCACACTGCAAACCCCATTCCCCAAACCCCAAACCCCACACCTCACACCCCACAGCCCAAACCCCACTCCCCAAACCCCGCACCGCAAACCCTACACCCCACACCCAAACCCCAAACCTCACACCCCCACACCTCACACCCCCACACCTCACACCCCCAAACCCCACCCCCCAAACCCTAAACCCCACACCGCAAAACCCACACACCACACCCCAAACCCCATTCCCCACACCACAAACCCCACACTGCAAACCCCACTCCCCAAACCCCAAACCCCACACCTCACACCCCACAGCCCAAACCCCACTCCCCAAACCCCACACTGCAAACCCTACACCCCACACCCAAACCTCACACCCCCACACCTCACACCCCCACACCCCAAACCCCACCCCCCAAACCCTAAATCCCACACCGCAAACCCCACACACCACACCCTAAACCCCATTCCCCACACCACAAACCCCACACTGCAAACCCCACTCCCCAAACCCCAAACCCCACACCTCACACCCCACAGCACAAACCCCACACCCCAAACCCCACACCACAAACCCTACACCCCACACCCAAACCCCAAACCTCACACCCCCACACATCACACCTCCACACCTCACACCCCAAACCCCACTCCCCAAAACCTAAACCCCACACCACAAACCCCACACACCACACCCCAAATCCCATTCCCCACACCCCAAACCCCACACCTCAGACCCAAACCCCACACCCCACACCCCACACCCAAACCCCAAACCTCACACCCCCACACCTCACACCCCAAACCTTAAACCCCACACCCCAAACCGCAAACTCCACACCCCAAACCCCACACCCCAAACCCCACCCCCAAAACCACAAACACTACACCCCAAACCCCACTCCCCAAACTCCACTCCCCAAATCCCAAACCCCATTCCTCACACACCAAACCCCACTCCCCAAACCCTAAACCCCACACCCCACACCGCAAACCCCACACCCCACACTCCAAACCCCAATCCCCAAATCCCACACCCCAAACCCCACACCCCAAACCCCACTCCCCAAACCTCACCCCCCAAACCACACACCCCAAACCCCACTCCCCACACCACAAACCCCACACTGCAAACCCCATTCCCCAAACCCCAAACCCCACACCTCACACCCCACAGCCCAAACCCCACTCCCCAAACCCCGCACCGCAAACCCTACACCCCACACCCAAACCCCAAACCTCACACCCCCACACCTCACACCCCCACACCTCACACCCCCAAACCACACCCCCCAAACCCTAAACCCCACACCGCAAAACCCACACACCACACCCCAAACCCCATTCCCCACACCACAAACCCCACACTGCAAACCCCACTCCCCAAACCCCAAACCCCACACCTCACACCCCACAGCCCAAACCCCACTCCCCGAACCCCACACTGCAAACCCTACACCCCACACCCAAACCCCAAACCTCACACCCCCACACCTCACAACCCCACACCCCAAACCCCACCCCCCAAACCCTAAACCCCACACCGCAAACCCCACACCGCAAACCCTACACCCCACACCCAAACCCCAAACCTCACACCCCCACACATCACACCTCCACACCTCACACCCCAAACCCCACTCCCCAAAACCTAAACCCCACACCGCAAACCCCACACACCACACCCCAAATCCCATTCCCCACACCCCAAACCCCACACCTCAGACCCAAACCCCACACCCCACACCCCACACCCCAACCCCAAACCTCACACCCCCACACCTCACACCCCAAACCTTAAACCCCACACCCCAAACCGCAAACTCCACACCCCAAACCCCACACCCCAAACCCCACCCCCAAAACCACAAACACTACACCCCAAACCCCACTCCCCAAACTCCACTCCCCAAATCCCAAACCCCATTCCTCACACACCAAACCCCACTCCCCAAACCCTAAACCCCACACCCCACACCGCAAACCCCACACCCCACACTCCAAACCCCACACCCCACACCTCACACCCCAAAACCCACTCCCCAAACCCCAAACCCCATTCCTCACACCGCAAACCCCATTCCCCACAACCCAAACCCCAATCCCCAAATCCCACACCCCAAACCCCACACCCCAAGCCACAGACCCCAAACCCAACACCCCAAACCCAACACCCCAAACCCCAGTCCCAAAACCACAAACACCACACCCCAAACCCCACTCCCTAAACTCCACTCCCCAAACCCCAAACCCCTTTCCCCACACCGCAAACCCCATTCCCTGAACCCCAATCCCCAAACCCCAAACCCCACTCCCCAAACCCCACACCCCAAACCCTACACCCCACACCCCAAACCCCTCACCCCAAACCCCACTCTCCAAACCCCAAACCCCACACCCCAAACCCCTCACTCCAAACCCCACTCCCCACACCACAAACCCCACACTGCAAACCCCACTCCCTGAACCCCACACCACACACCCAAACCCCAAACCTCACACCCCCATACCTCACACCCCAAACCCCACTCCCCAAACCCCAAACCCCATTCCTCACACCGCAAACTCCATTCCCCACACCCCAAACCCCACTCCCCAAAATCCTCACCCCAAACCCCATTCTCCAAACCCCAAACCCCACTCTCCAAACCTCAAACCCCACTGCCCAAACCCCTCACTCCAAACCCCACTCTCCAAACCCCAAACCCCAATCTCCAAACCCCAAAACCCACACCCCAAACCCCACTCCCCAAACCCCACATCCCACACCGCAAACCCCACACACCAAACCCCATTTCCCACACCCCAAACCCCACACCTCACACCCAAACCCCACACCCCACACCCAAACCCCAAACCTCACACCCCCACACCTCACACTCCAAACCCCATTCCCCAAACCCCAAACCCCACACCCCAAACCCCACTCCCCACACCACAAACCCCACTCACCAAACCCCAAACCCCATTTCCCACACCCCAAACCCCACACCTCACACCCAAACCCCACACCCCACACCCAAACCCCAAACCTCACACCTCACACCCCAAACCCCACTCCCCAAACCCTAAACCCCACACCCCACACCGCAAACCCCACACACCAAACCCCATTTCCCACACCCCAAACCCCACACCTCACACCCAAACCCCACACCCCACACCCAAACCTCACACCCCCACACCTCACACCCCAAACCCCACTCCCCAAACCCTAAACCCCACACCCCACACCGAAAACCCCACACACCAAACCCCATTTCCCACACCCCAAACCCCACATCTCACACCCCAAACCCCTCTCCCCACACTCCAAACCCCACACCCCACACCCAAACCCCACACCTCACACCCCAAACCCCACTCCCCAAACCCCAAACCCCATTCCTCAGACCGCAAACCCCATTCCCCACAACCCAAACCCCACTCCCCAAACTCCTCACCCCAAACCCCATTCCCCACACCCCAAGCCACAGACCCCAAACCCAACACCCCAAACCCAACACCCCAAACCCAACACCCCAAACCCCACCCCCAAAACCCCAAACACCACATGCCAAACCCCACTCCCCAAACTCCACTCCCCAAACCCCAAACCCCATTCACCACACCACAAACCCCATTCCCCAAACCCCAATCCCCAATCCCCAAACCCCACTCCCCAAACCCCACACCCCACACCGCAAACCCCAAACCCCACACCCCAAACCCAACACACCAAACCCCACCCCCAAAACTCCAAACACCACATGCCAAACCCCACTCCCCAAACTCCACTCCCCAAACCCCAAACCCCATTCCCCACACCGCAAACCCCATTCCCCACACCCCAAACCCCAATCCCCAAACCCCACACCCCAAACCCCACACCCACACCGCAAACCCCACTCCCCAAACCCCAAACCCCATTCCTCAGACCGCAAACCCCATTCCCCACACCCCAAACCCCAATCCCCAAACCCCACACCCCAAACCCCTCACCCCAAACCCAACACCCCAAACCCCAGTCCCAAAACCCCAAACACCACATGCCAAACCCCACTCCCCAAACCCCATTCCCCAAACCCCACTCCCCAAACCCCACTCCCCAAACCCTAAACCCCACACCGCAAACCCCACACACCACACCCCAAGCCCCATTCCCCACACCACAAACCCCACACTGCAAACCCCACTCCCCAAACCCCAAACCCCACACCTCACACCCCACAGCCCAAACCCCACACCGCAAACCCCACACCGCAAACCCTACACCCCACACCCAAACCCCAAACCTCACACCCCCACACATCACACCCCCACACCTCACACCCCAAACCCCACTCCCCAAACTCCACTCCCCAAACCCCAAACCCCATTCCTCACACCGCAAACTCCATTCCCCACAACCCAAACCCCAATCCCCAAACCCCTCACCCCAAACCCCACACCCCAAGCCACAGACCCCAAACCCAACACCCCAAACCCCAGTCCCAAAACCACAAACACCACACCCCAAACCCCACTCCCCAAACTCCACTCCCCAAACCCCAAACCCCTTTCCCCACACCGCAAACCCCATTCCCTAAACCCCAATCCCCAAACCCCACTCCCCAAACCCCACACCCCAAACCCTACACCCCACACCCCAAACCCCTCACCCCAAACCCCACTCTCCAAACCCCAAACCCCACACCCCAAACCCCTCACTCCAAACCCCACTCTCCAAACCCCAAACCCCACACCCCACTCCCCAAATCCCACTCCCCAAACCCCACTCCCCAAACCCCACTCCCCACACCACAAACCCCACACTGCAAACCCCACTCCCCAAACCCCAAACCTCACACTGCAAACCCCACTCCCCAAACCCCACACCACACACCCAAACCCCAAACCTCACACCCCCACACCTCACACCCCAAACCCCACTCCCCAAACCCCAAACCCCACACCGCAAACCCCACAGCCCAAACCCCAAACCCCATTCCTCACACCGCAAACCCCATTCCCCACACCCCAAACCCCACTCCCCAAACTCCTGACCCCAAACCCCACTCTCCAAACCCCAAACCCCACTCTCCAAAGCTCAAACCCCACTGCCCAAACCCCTCACTCCAAACCCCACTCTCCAAACCCCAAACCCCAATCTCCAAACCCCAAAACCCACACCCCAAACCCAACACCCCACTCCCCAAACCCCACTCCCCAAACCCCAAACCCCACACCCCAAACCCCACTTCCCACACCACAAACCCCACTCACCAAACCCCAAACCCCACACCCCACACCACAAACCCCACACCACAAACCCCACACCGCAAACCCCACTCCCCACACTCCAAACCCCAACCCCACACCCAAACCCCAAACCTCACACCCCCACACCTCACACCCCAAACCCCACTCCCCAACCCCTAAACCCCACACCCCACACCGCAAACTCCGCACCCCAAATCCCATTCCCCACACCCCAAACCCCACACCTCACACCCAAACCCCACTCCCCACACCCCAAGCCCCACACCTCACACCCAAACCCCAAACCTCACACCCCCACACCTCACTCCCCAAACCCTAAACCACACACCCCACACCGCAAACTCCACACCCCAAACCCCATTCCCCACACCCCAAACCACACACCTCAGACCCAAACCCCACTCCCCACACCCAAACCCCCACACCTCACACCCAAAACTCCACTCCCCAAACCCTAAAACCCACACCCCACACCGCAAACCCCACACCCCAAACCCCACACCCCAAGCCACAGACCCCAAACCCAACACCCCAAACCCAACACCCCAAACCCCAGTCCCAAAACCACAAACACCACACCCCAAACCCCACTCTCCAAACTACACTCCCCAAACCCCAAACCCCTTTCCCCACACCGCAAACCCCATTCCCTAAACCCCAATCCCCAATCCCCAAACCCCACTCCCCAAACCCCACACCCCAAACCCTACACCCCACACCCCAAACCCCTCACCCCAAACCCCACTCTCCAAACCCCAAACCCCACACCCCAAACCCCTCACTCCAAACCCCACTCTCCAAACCCCAAACCCCACTCTCCAAACCACAAATCCCACACCCCAAACCCCACACCCCACTCCCCAAATCCCACTCCCCAAACCCCACTCCCCAAACCCCACTCCCCACACTGCAAACCCCACTCCCCAAACCCCAAACCCCACACTGCAAACCCCACTCCCCAAACCCCACACCACACACCCAAACCCCAAACCTCACACCCCCACACCTCACACCCCAAACCCCACTCCCCAAACCCCAAACCCCACACCGCAAACCCCACAGCCCAAACCCCAAACCCCATTCCTCACACCGCAAACCCCATTCCCCACACCCCAAACCCCACTCCCCAAACTCCTGACCCCAAACCCCACTCTCCAAACCCCAAACCCCACTCTCCAAAGCTCAAACCCCACTGCCCAAACCCCTCACTCCAAACCCCACTCTCCAAACCCCAAACCCCAATCTCCAAACCCCAGAACCCACACCCCAAACCCAAAACCCCACTCCCCAAACCCCACTCCCCAAACCCCAAACCCCACATCCCAAACCCCACTTCCCACACCACAAACCCCACTCACCAAAACCCAAACCCCACACCCCACACCACAAACCCCACACCACAAACCCCACACCGCAAACCCCACTCCCCACACTCCAAACCCCAACCCCACACCCAAACCCCAAACCTCACACCCCCACACCTCACACCCCAAACCCCACTCCCCAAACCCTAAACCCCACACCCCACACCGCAAACTCCACACCCCAAATCCCATTCCCCACACCCCAAACCCCACACCTCACACCCAAACCCCACTCCCCACACCCCAAACCCCACACCTCACACCCAAACCCCAAACCTCACACCCCCACACCTCACTCCCCAAACCCTAAACCACACACCCCACACCGCAAACTCCACACCCCAAACCCCATTCCCCACACCCCAAACCACACACCTCAGACCCAAACCCCACTCCCCACACCCAAACCCCCACACCTCACACCCAAAACTCCACTCCCCAAACCCTAAAACCCACACCCCACACCCCAAACCCCACACCCCAAACCCCTCACTCCAAACCCCACTCTCCAAACCCCAAACCCCACTCTCCAAACCCCAAAACCCACACCCCAAACCCAACACCCCACTCCCCAAACCTCACCCCCCAAACCCCACACCCCAAAACCCACACCCCAAACCCCACTCCCCACACCACAAACCCCACACTGCAAACTCCACACCCCAAACCCCAAACCCCACACTGCAAACCCCACTCCCCAAACCCCAAACACCACACCACACACCCCAACCCCAAACCTCACACCACAAACCCCATCCCCTTAAAACCCAAACCCCACACCCCAAACCGCACACCCCAAACCCCACACCCCAAAATCCACAACCCAAACCCCTCACCTCTCACCCCAAACCCCTCACCCCAGACCCCACTCCCAAAACCCCATACCCCAAACCGCCAACTCCACACCCCAAACACCACACCCCACTCCCCAAACCCCACACCCCAAAATCCACACCCCAAACCCCTCAGCCCTCACCCCTCACCCCAAACCCCACACCCCAAACCCCATCCCCCGAAACCCCAAACCCCACATTCCAAACCCCACTCTCCAAACCCCACACCCCACTCTCCAAACCCCAAACCCCACTTCCCAAACCCCTCACCCCAAACTCCATTCCCCAAACCCCAAACCCCATACCCCAAACCCCTCACCCCAAAGCCCATCCCCCGAAACCCCAAACCCCACATTCCAAACCCCAGTCCCCAAACCGCACACCCCAAAACCAACATCCCAAACCCCACTCCCCAAACCGCAGACCCCAAAACCAACATCCCAAACCCCATTCCCCAAACCCCACTCCCCAAACCCCATACCCCAAACCACAAAACCCACACCCCAAACCCCTCACCCCTCACCCCAAACCCCTCAACCCAAACCCCATACCCCAAACCCCACTCCCCAAACCCCAAAGCCCACTCTCCAAACCCCAAACCCCACTCCCCAAACCGCACTTCCCAAACCCCACACCTCAAACCTAACATCCCAAACCCCACTCCCCAAACCCCAAACCCCTCACCCCTCAACCCAAACCCCTCAACCCAAACCCCATACCCCAAACCCCACTCTCCAAACCCCAAACCCCACTCCCCAAACTCCAAACCCCACTCTCCAAACCCCAAACCCCACTTCCCAAACACCAAACACCACACCCCAAACCCCAAACCCCTCACCCCTCAACCCAAACCCCTCAACCCAAACCCCATACCCCAAACCCCACTCTCCAAACCCCAAACCCCACTCCCCAAACTCCAAACCCCACTCTCCAAACACCAAACCCCACTTCCCAAACACCAAACACCACACCCCAAACCCCACACCCCACTCCCCAAACCCCACTCCCCAAAATCCACGCCACTCACCCCAAACCCCTCACCCCAAACCACACTCCCCAAATCCCATACACCAAACCCCACTCCCCACTTCGCAAACCCTACTTCCCAAAGCCCAAACCCCACACCCCAAACCCCTCACCCCAAACCCCACTCTCCAAACCCCAAACCCCACTCTCCAAACCCCAAACCCCACACCCCAAACCCATCACTCCAAACCCCACTCTCCAAACCCCAAACCCCACTCTCCAAACCCCAAAACCCACACCCCAAACCCAACACCCCACTCCCCAAACCCCAAACCCCACACTACAAACCCCACTCCCCAAACCCCAAACCCCACACCTCACACCCCACAGCCCAAACCCCACACCACAAACCCCACACCACAAACCCCACACCACAAACCCCACACCCCAAACCCTACACCCCACACCCAAACCCCAAACCTCACACCCCCAACACCTCACACCCCAAACCCTAAACCCCACACCCCAAACCGCAAACTCCACACCCCAGACCCCACAAACCACTCCCCAAACCCCACACCCCAAACCCCTCACCCCTCACCCCAAACACCTCATCCCAAACCCCACTCACAAAACCCCATACCCCAAACCGCACTCCCCACTTCGCAAACCCCACTTCCCAAACCCCAAACCCCATACCCCAAACCCCTCACTCCAAACCCCATCCCCCGGAACCCCAAACCCCACACCCCAAACCCCACACCCCAAACCCCATCACCCAAAACCCCAAACCCAACATCCCAAACCCCACTCCCCAAACTGCACATCCCAAACCCAACATCCCAAACCCCATTCCCCAAACCCCACACCCCAAACCCCACACCTCCAACCCAATATCCCAAACCCCATTCCCCAAACCCCACTCCCCAAACCCCAAACCCCTCACCCCAAACTCCACACCCCAAACCCCTAACCCCATAGCCCAAACCCCAAAACCCACACCCCAAACCCCTCACCCCTCACCACAAACCCCTCAACCCAAACCCCATACCCCAAACCCCATTCTCCAAACCCCACAACCCACTCCCCAAACCCCAAACCCCACTCCCCAAACCCCAAACCCCACTCCCCAAACCCCAAACCCCACTCCCCAAACCCCAAACCCCACTTCCCAAAGCCCACTTCCCACACCCCAAACCCCACACCCCACTCCCCAAACCCCACTCCCCAAAATCCACACTGCTCACCCCAAACCCCACTCCCCAAACCCCACTCCCCAAACCCCAAACCCCACACCCCAAACCCCTCGCCCCAAACCCCACTCTCCAAACCACACACCCCACTCCCCAAACCCCACTCCCCAAAATCCACACTGCTCACCCCAAACCCCACTCCCCAAACCCCACTCCCCAAACCTCACTCCCCAAACCCCACACCCCAAAATCCACAACCCAAACCCCTCACCTCTCACCCCAAACCCCTCAACCCAGACCCCACTCCCAAAATCCCATACCCCAAACCGCCAACTCCACACCCCAAACACCACACCCCACTCCCCAAACCCCACACCCCAAAATCCACACCCCAAACCCCTCACCCCTCACCCCAAACCCCACTCCCAAAACCCCATACCCCAAACCGCAAACTCCACACCCCAAACCCCACACCCCACTCCCCAAACCCCACTCCCCAAAATCCACACCGCTCACCCCAAACCCCTCACCCCAAACCCCTCACCCCAAACCCCTCACCCCAAACCCCACTCTCCAAACCCCAAACCCCACACCCCAAACCCCTCACCCCAAACACCACTCTCCAAACCCCAAACCCCACACCCCAAACCCCTCACCCCAAACACCACTCTCCAAACCCCAAACCACACACTCCAAACCCCACACCCCAAAGCCCATCCCCCGAAACCCCAAACCCCACATTCCAAACCCCACTCCCCAAACCGCACACCCCAAACCCAACATCCCAAACCCCATTCCCCAAACCCCACTCCCCAAACCCCAAACCCCACTCCCCAAACCGCACACCTCAAACCTAACATCCCAAACCTCATTCCCCAAACCCCACTCCCCAAACCCCAAACCCCACTCCCCAAACTCCAAACCCCACTCTCCAAACCCCAAACCCCACTTCCCAAACACCAAACACCACACCCCAAACCCCACACCCCACTCCCCAAACCCCACTCCCCAAAATCCACGCCACTCACCCCAAACCCCTCAACCCAAACTCCTCACCCCAAACCACACTCCCCAAATCCCATACACCAAACCCCACTCCCCAATTCGCAAACCCTACTTCCCAAAGCCCAAACCCCACACCCCAAACCCCTCACCCCAAACCCCACTCTCCAAACCTCAAACCCCACTCTCCAAACCCCAAACCCCACACCCCAAACCCCTCACTCCAAACCCCACTCTCCAAACCCCAAACCCCACTCTCCAAACCCCAAAACCCACACCCCAAACCCAACACCCCACTCCCCAAACCCCAAACCCCACACTACAAACCCCACTCCCCAAACCCCAAACCCCACACCTCACACCCCACAGCCCAAACCCCACACCACAAACCCCACTCCCCAAACCCTACACCCCACACCCAAACCCCAAACCTCACACCCCCAACACCTCACACCCCAAACCCTAAACCCCACACCCCAAACCGCAAACTCCACACCCCAGACCCCACAAACCACTCCCCAAACCCCAGACCCCAAACCCCTCACCCCTCACCCCAAACACCTCATCCCAAACACCACTCCCAAAACCCGATACCCCAAACCGCACTCCCCACTTCACAAACCCCACTTCCCAAACCCCAAACCCCACACCCCAAACCCCTCACCCCAAACCCCATCCCCCGGAACACCAAACCCCACACCCCAAACCCCACACCCCAAACCCCATCCCCCAAAACCCCAAACCCCACACCCCAAACCATACTCCCCAAACCCCACACCCCAAACGCCACACCTCAAACCCAACATCCCAAACCCCACTCCCCAAACCGCACATCCCAAACCCAACATCCCAAACCCCATTCCCCAAACCCCACACCCCAAACCCCACACCTCCAACCCAATATCCCAAACCCCATTCCCCAAACCCCACTCCCCAAACCCCAAACCCCTCACCCCAAACTCCACACCCCAAACCCCTAACCCCATAGCCCAAACCCCAAAACCCACACCCCAAACCCCTCACCCTAAACCCCTCAACCCAAACCCCATACCCCAAACCCCACTCTCCAAACCCCACAACCCACTCCCCAAACCCCAAACCCCACTCCCCAAACCCCAAACCCCACTCCCCAAACCCCAAACCCCACTCCCCAAACCTCAAACCCCACTTCCCAAAGCCCACTTCCCACACCCCAAACCCCAAACCCCATCCCCCAAACCCCCAAACCCCACACCCCAAACCGTACTCCCCAAACCCCACACCCCAAACGCCACACCTCAAACCCAACATCCCAAACCCCACTCCCCAAACTGCACATCCCAAACCCAACATCCCAAACCCCATTCCCCAAACCCCACACCCCAAACCCCACACCTCCAACCCAATATCCCAAACCCCATTCCCCAAACCCCACTCCCCAAACCCCAAACCCCTCACCCCAAACTCCACACCCCAAACCCCTAACCCCATAGCCCAAACCCCAAAACCCACACCCCAAACCCCTCACCCCTCACCCTAAACCCCTCAACCCAAACCCCATACCCCAAACCCCACTCTCCAAACCCCACAACCCACTCCCCAAACCCCAAACCCCACTCCCCAAACCCCAAACCCCACTCCCCAAACCCCAAACCCCACTTCCCAAAGCCCACTTCCCACACCCCAAACCCCACACCCCACTCCCCAAACCCCACTCCCAAAATCCACACTGCTCACCCCAAACCCCACTCCCCAAACCCCAAACCCCACACCCCAAACCCCACTCTCCAAACCCCACACCCCACTCCCCAAACCCCACTCCCCAAAATCCACACTGCTCACCCCAAACCCCACTCCCCAAACCCCACTCCCCAAACCCCACTTCCCAAACCCCAAACCCCACAACCCAAACCCCTCACCCCAAACCCCACTCTCCAAACCTCAAACCCCACTCCCCAAACCCCTCACTCCAAACCCCACTCTCCAAACCCCAAACCCCAATCTCCAAACCCCAAACCCACACCCAAACCCAACACCCCACTCCCCAAACCCCACTCCCCAAACCCAAACCCCACTCCCCAAACCCCACTCCCCAAACCCCAAACCCCACTCCCCAAACCCCACTCCCCACACCACAAAGCCCACACTGCAAACCCCACTCCCCAAACTCCAAACCCCACACTGCAAACCCCACTCCCCAAATCCCAAACCCCACACCACACACGCCAACCCCAAACCTCACACGCCGACACCTCACACCCCAAACCCCACTCCCCAAACCGCAAACCCCACACCTCACACCCCACAGCCCAAACCCCACACCACAAACCCCACACCACAAACCCCACACCACAAACCCCACACCCCAAACCCTACACCCCACACCCAAACCCCAAACCTCACACCCCCAACACCTCACACCCCAAACCCTAAACCCCACACCCCAAACCGCAAACTCCACACCCCAGACCCCACAAACCACTCCCCAAACCCCACACCCCAAACCCCTCACCCCTCACCCCAAACACCTCATCCCAAACCCCACTCACAAAACCCCATACCCCAAACCGCACTCCCCACTTCGCAAACCCCACTTCCCAAACCCCAAACCCCATACCCCAAACCCCTCACTCCAAACCCCATCCCCCGGAACCCCAAACCCCACACCCCAAACCCCACACCCCAAACCCCATCACCCAAAACCCCAAACCCAACATCCCAAACCCCACTCCCCAAACTGCACATCCCAAACCCAACATCCCAAACCCCATTCCCCAAACCCCACACCCCAAACCCCACACCTCCAACCCAATATCCCAAACCCCATTCCCCAAACCCCACTCTCCAAACCCCAAACCCCACTCCCCAAACTCCAAACCCCACTCTCCAAACCCCAAACCCCACTTCCCAAACACCAAACACCACACCCCAAACCCCAAACCCCTCACCCCTCAACCCAAACCCCTCAACCCAAACCCCATACCCCAAACCCCACTCTCCAAACCCCAAACCCCACTCCCCAAACTCCAAACCCCACTCTCCAAACACCAAACCCCACTTCCCAAACACCAAACACCACACCCCAAACCCCACACCCCACTCCCCAAACCCCACTCCCCAAAATCCACGCCACTCACCCCAAACCCCTCAACCCAAACCCCTCACCCCAAACCACACTCCCCAAATCCCATACACCAAACCCCACTCCCCACTTCGCAAACCCTACTTCCCAAAGCCCAAACCCCACACCCCAAACCCCTCACCCCAAACCCCACTCTCCAAACCCCAAACCCCACTCTCCAAACCCCAAACCCCACACCCCAAACCCCTCACTCCAAACCCCACTCTCCAAACCCCAAACCCCACTCTCCAAACCCCAAAACCCACACCCCAAACCCAACACCCCACTCCCCAAACCCCAAACCCCACACTACAAACCCCACTCCCCAAACCCCAAACCCCACACCTCACACCCCACAGCCCAAACCCCACACCACAAACCCCACACCACAAACCCCACACCACAAACCCCACACCCCAAACCCTACACCCCACACCCAAACCCCAAACCTCACACCCCCAACACCTCACACCCCAAACCCTAAACCCCACACCCCAAACCGCAAACTCCACACCCCAGACCCCACAAACCACTCCCCAAACCCCACACCCCAAACCCCTCACCCCTCACCCCAAACACCTCATCCCAAACCCCACTCACAAAACCCCATACCCCAAACCGCACTCCCCACTTCGCAAACCCCACTTCCCAAACCCCAAACCCCATACCCCAAACCCCTCACTCCAAACCCCATCCCCCGGAACCCCAAACCCCACACCCCAAACCCCACACCCCAAACCCCATCACCCAAAACCCCAAACCCAACATCCCAAACCCCACTCCCCAAACTGCACATCCCAAACCCAACATCCCAAACCCCATTCCCCAAACCCCACACCCCAAACCCCACACCTCCAACCCAATATCCCAAACCCCATTCCCCAAACCCCACTCCCCAAACCCCAAACCCCTCACCCCAAACTCCACACCCCAAACCCCTAACCCCATAGCCCAAACCCCAAAACCCACACCCCAAACCCCTCACCCCTCACCACAAACCCCTCAACCCAAACCCCATACCCCAAACCCCATTCTCCAAACCCCACAACCCACTCCCCAAACCCCAAACCCCACTCCCCAAACCCCAAACCCCACTCCCCAAACCCCAAACCCCACTTCCCAAAGCCCACTTCCCACACCCCAAACCCCACACCCCACTCCCCAAACCCCACTCCCCAAAATCCACACTGCTCACCCCAAACCCCACTCCCCAAACCCCACTCCCCAAACCCCAAACCCCACACCCCAAACCCCTCGCCCCAAACCCCACTCTCCAAACCACACACCCCACTCCCCAAACCCCACTCCCCAAAATCCACACTGCTCACCCCAAACCCCACTCCCCAAACCCCACTCCCCAAACCTCACTCCCCAAACCCCACACCCCAAAATCCACAACCCAAACCCCTCACCTCTCACCCCAAACCCCTCAACCCAGACCCCACTCCCAAAATCCCATACCCCAAACCGCCAACTCCACACCCCAAACACCACACCCCTCTCCCCAAACCCCACACCCCAAAATCCACACCCCAAACCCCTCACCCCTCACCCCAAACCCCACTCCCAAAACCCCATACCCCAAACCGCAAACTCCACACCCCAAACCCCACACCCCACTCCCCAAACCCCACTCCCCAAAATCCACACCGCTCACCCCAAACCCCTCACCCCAAACCCCTCACCCCAAACCCCTCACCCCAAACCCCACTCTCCAAACCCCAAACCCCACACCCCAAACCCCTCACCCCAAACACCACTCTCCAAACCCCAAACCCCACACCCCAAACCCCTCACCCCAAACACCACTCTCCAAACCCCAAACCACACACTCCAAACCCCACACCCCAAAGCCCATCCCCCGAAACCCCAAACCCCACACCCCAAACCCCACTCCCCAAACCGCACACCCCAAACCCAACATCCCAAACCCCATTCCCCAAACCCCACTCCCCAAACCCCAAACCCCACTCCCCAAACCGCACACCTCAAACCTATCATCCCAAACCTCATTCCCCAAACCCCACTCCCCAAACCCCAAACCCCACTCCCCAAACTCCAAACCCCACTCTCCAAACCCCAAACCCCACTTCCCAAACACCAAACACCACACCCCAAACCCCACACCCCACTCCCCAAACCCCACTCCCCAAAATCCACGCCACTCACCCCAAGCCCCTCAACCCAAACTCCTCACCCCAAACCACACTCCCCAAATCCCATACACCAAACCCCACTCCCCACTTCGCAAACCCTACTTCCCAAAGCCCAAACCCCACACCCCAAACCCCTCACCCCAAACCCCACTCTCCAAACCTCAAACCCCACTCTCCAAACCCCAAACCCCACACCCCAAACCCCTCACTCCAAACCCCACTCTCCAAACCCCAAACCCCACTCTCCAAACCCCAAAACCCACACCCCAAACCCAACACCCCACTCCCCAAACCCCAAACCCCACACTACAAACCCCACTCCCCAAACCCCAAACCCCACACCTCACACCCCACAGCCCAAACCCCACACCACAAACCCCACTCCCCAAACCCTACACCCCACACCCAAACCCCAAACCTCACACCCCCAACACCTCACACCCCAAACCCTAAACCCCACACCCCAAACCGCAAACTCCACACCCCAGACCCCACAAACCACTCCCCAAACCCCAGACCCCAAACCCCTCACCCCTCACCCCAAACACCTCATCCCAAACACCACTCCCAAAACCCGATACCCCAAACCGCACTCCCCACTTCACAAACCCCACTTCCCAAACCCCAAACCCCACACCCCAAACCCCTCACCCCAAACCCCATCCCCCGGAACACCAAACCCCACACCCCAAACCCCACACCCCAAACCCCATCCCCCAAAACCCCAAACCCCACACCCCAAACCATACTCCCCAAACCCCACACCCCAAACGCCACACCTCAAACCCAACATCCCAAACCCCACTCCCCAAACCGCACATCCCAAACCCAACATCCCAAACCCCATTCCCCAAACCCCACACCCCAAACCCCACACCTCCAACCCAATATCCCAAACCCCATTCCCCAAACCCCACTCCCCAAACCCCAAACCCCTCACCCCAAACTCCACACCCCAAACCCCTAACCCCATAGCCCAAACCCCAAAACCCACACCCCAAACCCCTCACCCCTCACCCTAAACCCCTCAACCCAAACCCCATACCCCAAACCCCACTCTCCAAACCCCACAACCCACTCCCCAAACCCCAAACCCCACTCCCCAAACCCCAAACCCCACTCCCCAAACCCCAAACCCCACTCCCCAAACCTCAAACCCCACTTCCCAAAGCCCACTTCCCACACCCCAAACCCCAAACCCCATCCCCCAAACCCCCAAACCCCACACCCCAAACCGTACTCCCCAAACCCCACACCCCAAACGCCACACCTCAAACCCAACATCCCAAACCCCACTCCCCAAACTGCACATCCCAAACCCAACATCCCAAACCCCATTCCCCAAACCCCACACCCCAAACCCCACACCTCCAACCCAATATCCCAAACCCCATTCCCCAAACCCCACTCCCCAAACCCCAAACCCCTCACCCCAAACTCCACACCCCAAACCCCTAACCCCATAGCCCAAACCCCAAAACCCACACCCCAAACCCCTCACCCCTCACCCTAAACCCCTCAACCCAAACCCCATACCCCAAACCCCACTCTCCAAACCCCACAACCCACTCCCCAAACCCCAAACCCCACTCCCCAAACCCCAAACCCCACTCCCCAAACCCCAAACCCCACTTCCCAAAGCCCACTTCCCACACCCCAAACCCCACACCCCACTCCCCAAACCCCACTCCCCAAAATCCACACTGCTCACCCCAAACCCCACTCCCCAAACCCCACTCCCCAAACCCCAAACCCCACACCCCAAACCCCACTCTCCAAACCCCACACCCCACTCCCCAAACCCCACTCCCCAAAATCCACACTGCTCACCCCAAACCCCACTCCCCAAACCCCACTCCCCAAACCCCACTTCCCAAACCCCAAACCCCACAACCCAAACCCCTCACCCCAAACCCCACTCTCCAAACCTCAAACCCCACTCCCCAAACCCCTCACTCCAAACCCCACTCTCCAAACCCCAAACCCCAATCTCCAAACCCCAAACCCACACCCAAACCCAACACCCCACTCCCCAAACCCCACTCCCCAAACCCCAAACCCCACTCCCCAAACCCCACTCCCCACACCACAAAGCCCACACTGCAAACCCCACTCCCAAACTCCAAACCCCACACTGCAAACCCCACTCCCCAAATCCCAAACCCCACACCACACACCCCAACCCCAAACCTCACACGCCCACACCTCACACCCCAAACCCCACTCCCCAAACCCCAAACCCCACACCTCACACCCCACAGCCCAAACCCCAAACCGCAAACACCACTCCCCACACTCCAAACCCCACACCCCACACCCAAACCCCAAACCTCACACGCCCACACCTCACACCCCAAACCCCACTCCCCAAACCCCAAACCCCACACCTCACACCCCACAGCCCAAACCCCAAACCGCAAACACCACTCCCCACACTCCAAACCCCACACCCCACACCCAAACCCCACACTCCAAAATCCACACCCCAAACCCCTCACCCCTCACCCCAAACCCCTCACCCCAAACCCCATACCCCTAACTCCACACCCCAAACCCCAGCCCCAAAACCCCATACCCCAAACCCCACTCCCCAAACCCCAAACCCCACACTCCAAACCCCACACCCCAAACCTCATCCCCCGAAACCCCAAACCCCACTCCCCAAACCGCACATCCCAAACCCAACATCCCACACCCCATTCCCCAAACCCCACACCCCAAACCCCACATCTCAAACCCAACATCCCAAACCCCATTCCCCAAACCCCACTCCCCAAACCCCAAACCCCTCACCCCAAACTCCACACCCCAAACCCCTAACCCCATAGCCCAAACCCCAAAACCCACACCCCAAACCCCTCACCCCTCACCCCAAACCCCTCAACCCAAACCCCATACCCCAAACCCCACTCTCCAAACCCCACAAACCACTCCCCAAACCCCAAACCCCACTCCCCAAACCCCAAACCCCACTTCCCAAACCCCACTTCCCACACCCCAAACCCCACACCCCACTCCCCAAACCCCACTCCCCAAAATCCACACTGCTCACCCCAAACCCCACTCCCCAAACCCCACTTCCCAAACCCCAAACCCCACACCCCAAACCCCTCACCCCAAACCCCACTCTCCAAACCTCAAACCCCACTCCCCAAACCCCTCACTCCAAATCCCACTCTCCAAACCCCAAACCCCAATCTCCAAATCCCAAACCCACACCCAAACCCAACACCCCACTCCCCAAACCCCACTCCCCAAACCCCAAATCCCACTCCCCAAACCCCACTCCCCACACCACAAAGCCCACACTGCAAACCCCACTCCCCAAACTCCAAACCCCACACTGCAAACCCCTCACCCCAAACCCCACTCCCCAAACCCCACTCCCCAAACCCCACTTCCCAAACCCCAAACCCCACAACCCAAACCCCTCACCCCAAACCCCACTCTCCAAACCTCAAACCCCACTCCCCAAACCCCTCACTCCAAACCCCACTCTCCAAACCCCAAACCCCAATCTCCAAACCCCAAACCCACACCCAAACCCAACACCCCACTCCCCAAACACCACTTCCCAAACCCCAAACCCCACTCCCCAAACCCCACTCCCCACACCACAAAGCCCACACTGCAAACCCCACTCCCCAAACCCCAAACCCCACACTGCAAACCCCACTCCCCAAATCCCAAACCCCACACCACACACCCCAACCCCAAACCTCACACGCCTACACCTCACACCCCAAACCCCACTCCCCAAACCCCAAACCCCACACCTCACACCCCACAGCCCAAACCCCACACCGCAAACCCCACTCCCCACACTCCAAACCCCACACCCCACACCCAAACCCCAAACCTCACACCCCCACACCTCACACCCCAAACCCCACTCCCCAAACCCCAAACCGCAAACACCACTCCCCACACTCCAAATCCCACACCACACACCCAAACCCCACACTCCAAAATCCACACCCCAAACCCCTCACCCCTCACCCCAAACCCCTCACCCCAAACCCCATACCCCAAACCCCACACCCCAAATCCCACTCCCAAAACCCCATACCCCAAACCCCACTCCCCACTCCACAAACCCCACTTCCCAAACCCCAAACCCCACACCCCAAACCCCACACCCCAGACCCCATCCCCCGAAACCCCAAACCCCACACCCCAAACCGCACTCCCCAAACCCCACACCCCAAAATCCACACCCCAAACCCCATCCCCCAAAACCCCA
The DNA here is from genome assembly GCF_017639515.1 of Carcharodon carcharias. NCBI lineage: Eukaryota > Metazoa > Chordata > Chondrichthyes > Lamniformes > Lamnidae > Carcharodon > Carcharodon carcharias. The sequence goes on from NC_054500.1 coordinate 15,483,115, forward strand.
AACCCCACCCCCCAAACCATACTCCCCAAACCCCACTCCCCAAACCCCACACCTCAAACCCAACATCCCAAACCCCACTCCCCAAACCGCACATCCCAAACCCAACATCCCAAACCCCATTCCCCAAACCCCACTCCCCAAATCCCAAACCCCACACCACACACCCCAACCCCAAACCTCACACGCCCACACCTCACACCCCAAACCCCACTCCCCAAACCCCACACCTCACACCCCACAGCCCAAACCCCAAACCGCAAACCCCACTCCCCACACTCCAAACCCCACACCCCACACCCAAACCCCACACTCCAAAATGCACACCCCAAACCCCTCACCCCTCACCCCAAACCCCTCACCCCAAACCCCATACCCCAAACCCCACACCCAAACCCCAGTCCCAAAACCCCATACCCCAAACCCCACTCCCCACTCCCCAAACCCCACTTCCCAAACCCCAAACCCCACACTCCAAACCCCACACCCCAAGCCCCATCCCCCGAAACCCCAAACCCCACACCCCAAACCGCACACCCAAAACCCCACACCCCAAAATCCACACCCCAAACCCCATCCTCCAAAACCCCAAACCCCACCCCCCAAACCGTACTCCCCAAACCCCACACCCCAAACCCCACACCTCAAACCAAACATCCCAAACCCCACTCCCCAAACCGCACATCCCAAACCCAACATCCCACACCCCATTCCCCAAACCCCACTCCCCAAATCCCAAACCCCACACCACACACCCCAACCCCAAACCTCACATGCCCACACCTCACACCCCAAACCCCACTCCCCAAACCCCAAACCCCACACCTCACACCCCACAGCCCAAACCCCAAACCGCAAACCCCACTCCCCACAATCCAAACCCCACACCCCACACCCAAACCCCACACTCCAAAATGCACACCCCAAACCCCTCACCCCTCACCCCAAACCCCTCACCCCAAACCCCATACCTCAAACCCCACACCCCAAATCCCACTCCCATAACCCCATACCCCAAACCCCACTCCCCACTCCCCAAACCCCACTTCCCAAACCCCAAACCCCACACTACAAACCCCACACCCCAAACCCCATCCCCCAAAACCCCAAACCCCACACCCCAAACCTCACACCCAAAACCCCACACCCCAAAATCCACACCCCAAACCCCATCCCCCAAAACCCCAACCACCACCCCCCAAACCGTACTCCCCAAACCCCACACCCCAAACCCCACACCTCAAACCCAACATCCCAAACCCCACTCCCCAAACCGCACATCCCAAACCCAACATCCCACACCCCATTCCCCAAACCCCACACTCCAAACCCCACACCTCCAACCCAATATCCCAAACCCCATTCCCCAAACCCCACTCCCCAAACCCCAAACCCCTCACCCCAAACTCCACACCCCAAACCCCTAACCCCATAGCCCAAACCCCAAAACCCACACCCCAAACCCCTCACCCCTCACCCCAAACCCCTCAACCCAAACCCCATACCCCAAACCCCACTCTCCAAACCCCACAACCCATTCCCCAAACCCCAAACCCCACTCCCCAAACCCCAAACCCCACTCCCCAAACCCCAAACCCCACTTCCCAAAGCCCACTTCCCACACCCCAAACCCCACACCCCACTCCCCAAACCCCACTCCCCAAAATCCACACTGCTCACCCCAAACCCCACTCCCCAAACCCCACTCCCCAAACCCCAAACCCCACACCCCAAACCCCTCACCCCAAACCCCACTCTCCAAACCCCACACCCCACTCCCCAAACCCCACTCCCCAAAATCCACACTGCTCACCCCAAACCCCACTCCCCAAACCTCACTCCCCAAACCCCACTTCCCAAACCCCAAACCCCTCACCCCAAACCCCTCACCCCAAACCCCACTCCCCAAACCCCACTTCCCAAACCCCAAACCCCACAACCCAAACCCCTCACCCCAAACCCCACTCTCCAAACCTCAAACCCCACTCCCCAAACCCCTCACTCCAAACCCCACTCTTCAAACCCCAAACCCCAATCTCCAAACCCCAAACCCACACCCAAACCCAACACCCCACTCCCCAAACCCCACTCCCCAAACCCCAAACCCCACTCCCCAAACCCCACTCCCCACACCACAAAGCCCACACTGCAAACCCCACTCCCCAGACTCCAAACCCCACACTGCAAACCCCACTCCCCAAATCCCAAACCCCACACCACACACCCCAACCCCAAACCTCACACGCCCACACCTCACACCCCAAACCCCACTCCCCAAACCCCTCACCCCAAACCCCATACCCCCAACCCCACACCCCAAACCCCACTTCCCAAACCCCAAACCCCACACTCCAAACCCCACACCCCAAACCCCATCCCCCGAAACCCCAAACCCCACTCCCCAAACCGCACATCCCAAATCCAACATCCCACACCCCATTCCCCAAACCCCACTCCCCAAACCCCAAACCCCTCACCCCAAACTCCACACCCCAAACCCCTAACCCCATAGCCCAAACCCCAAAACCCACACCCCAAACCCCTCACCCCTCACCCCAAACCCCTCAACCCAAACCCCATACCCCAAACCCCACTCTCCAAACCCCACAACCCACTCCCCAAACCCCAAACCCCACTCCCCAAACCCCAAACCCCACTTCCCAAAGCCCACTTCCCACACCCCAAACCCCACACCCCACTCCCCAAACCCCACTCCCCAAAATCCACACTGCTCACCCCAAACCCCACTCCCCAAGCCCCACTTCCCAAACCCCAAACCCCACACCCCAAACCCCTCACCCCAAACCCCACTCTCCAAACCTCAAACCCCACTCCCCAAACCCCTCACTCCAAATCCCACTCTCCAAACCCCAAACCCCAAACTCCAAATCCCAAACCCACACCCAAACCCAACACCCCACTTCCCAAACCCCACTCCCCAAACCCCAAATCCCACTCCGCAAACCCCACTCCCCACACCACAAAGCCCACAATGCAAACCCCACTCCCCAAACTCCAAACCCCAGACTGCAAACCCCTCACCCCAAACCCCACTCCCCAAACCCCACTCCCCAAACCCCACTTCCCAAACCCCAAACCCCACAACCCAAACCCCTCACCCCAAACCCCACTCTCCAAACCTCAAACCCCACTCCCCAAACCCCTCACTCCAAACCCCACTCTCCAAACCCCAAACCCCAATCTCCAAACCCCACACCCCACACCCAAACCCCAAACCTCACACCCCCACACCTCACACCCCAAACTCCACTCCCCAAACCCCAAACCGCAAACACCACTCCCCACACTCCAAATCCCACACCCCACACCCAAAACCCACACTCCAAAATCCACACCCCAAACCCCTCACCCCTCACCCCAAACCCCTCACCCCAAACCCCATACCCCAAACCCCACACCCCAAACCCCACTCCCAAAACCCCATACCCCAAACCCCACTCCCCACTCCCCAAACCCCACTTCCCAAACCCCAAACCCCACAACCCATACCCCACACCCTAGACCCCATCCCCCGAAACCCCAAACCCCACACCCCAAACCGCACTCCCCAAACCCCACACCCCAAAATCCACACCCCAAATCCCATCCCCCAAAACCCCAAACCCCACCCCCCAAACCGTACTCCCCAAACCCCACACCCCAAACCCCACACCTCAAACCCAACATCCCAAACCCCACTCCCCAAACCGCACATCCCAAACCCAACATCCCAAACCCCACACCCCAAACCCCACACCTCAAACCCAACATCCCAAACCCCATTCCCCAAACCCCACTCCCCAAACCCCAAACCCCTCACCCCAAACTCCACACCCCAAACCCCTAACCCCATAGCCCAAACCCCAAAACCCACACCCCAAACCCCTCACCCCTCACCCCAAAACCCTCAACCCAAACCCCATACCCCAAACCCCACTCTCCAAACCCCACAACCCACTCCCAAAACCCCAAACCCCACTCCCCAAACCCCAAACCCCACTTCCCAAAGCCCACTTCCCACACCCCAAACCCCACACCCCACTCCCCAAACCCCACTCCCCAAAATCCACACTGCTCACCCCAAACCCCACTCCCCAAACCCCACTCCCCAAACCCCACTTCCCAAACCCCAAACCCCATACCCCAAACCCCTCACCCCAAACCCCACTCTCCAAACCTCAAACCCCACTCCCCAAACCCCTCACTCCAAACCCCACTCTCCAAACCCCAAACCCCACTCTCCAAACCCCTAACCCCACTCTCCAAACCCCAAAACCCACACCCCAAACCCAACACCCCACTCCCCAAACCCCACACTACAAACCCCACTCCCCAAACCCCAAACCCCACACCTCACACCCCACAGCCCAAACCCCACACCACAAACCCCACACCACAAACCCCACACCCCAAACCCCACACCCCACACCCAAACCCCAAACCTCACACCCCCAACACCTCACACCCCAAACCCTAAACCCCACACCCCAAACTGCAAACTCCACACCCCAGACACCACACCCCACTCCCCAAACCCCACTTCCCAAAATCCCACTGCTCACCCCAAAACCCACTCCCCAAACCCCTCACCCCTCACCCCAAACCCCACTTCCCAAACCCCAAACCCCACACCCCAAACCCCTCACCCCAAACCCCATTCTCCAAACCCCACACCCCACTCCCCAAACCCCACACCCCAAACCCCTCACCCCTCACCCCAAAAACCTCATCCCTAACCCCACTCCCAAAACCCCATACCCCAAACCGCACTCGCCACTTCGCAAACCCCACTTCCCAAACCCCAAACCCCACACCCCAAACCCCTCACCCCAAACCCCATCCCCCAAACCCCCAAACCCCACACCCCAAACCCCACACCTCAAACCCAACATCCCAAACCCCACTCCCCAAACTGCACATCCCAAACCCAACATCCCAAACCCCATTCCCCAAAACCCACACCCCAAACCCCACACCTCAAACCCAACATCCCAAACCCCATTCCCCAAACCCCACTCCCCAAACCCCAAACCCCTCACCCCAAACTCCACACCCCAAACCCCTAACCCCATAGCCCAAACCCCAAAACCCACACCCCAAACCCCTCACCCCTCACCCCAAACCCCTCAACCCAAACCCCATACCCCAAACCCCACTCTCCAAACCCCACAACCCACTCAGAAAACCCCAAACCCCACTCCCCAAACCCCAAACCCCACTTCCCAAAGCCCACTTCCCACACCCCAAACCCCACACCCCACTCCCCAAACCCCGCTCCCCAAAATCCACACTGCTCACCCCAAACCCCACTCCCTAAACCCCACTTCCCAAACCCCAAACCCCACACCCCAAACCCCTCACCCCAAACCCCACTCCCCAAACCCAACTTCCCAAACCCCAAACCCCACAACCCAAACCCCTCACCCCAAACTCCACACCCCAAACCCCTAACCCCATAGCCCAAACCCCAAAACCCACACCCCAAACCCCTCACCCCTCACCCCAAACCCCTCAACCCAAACCCCATACTCCAAACCCCACTCTCCAAACCCCACAACCCACTCCCCACTCCCCAAACCCCACTCCCCAAAATCCACACTGCTCACCTCAAACCCCACTCCCCAAACCCCACTCCCCAAACCCCACTCCCCGAACCCCATTTCCCAAACCCCAAACCCCACACCCCAAACCCCTCACCCCAAACCCCACTCCCCAAACCCCACTCCCCAAACCCCACTCCCCAAACCCCACTTCCCAAAGCCCACTTCCCACACCCAAAACCTCACACCCCACTCCCCAAACCCCACTCCCCAAAATCCACACTGCTCACCCCAAACCCCACTCCCCAAACCCCACTCCCCAAACCCCACTTCCCAAACCCCAAACCCCACAACCCAAACCCCTCACCCCAAACCCCACTCTCCAAACCGCAAACCCCACTCCCCAAACCCCTCACTCCAAACCCCACTCTCCAAACCCCAAACCCCAATCTCCAAACCCAAACCCACACCCAAACCCAACACCCCACTCCCCAAACCCCACTCCCCAAACCCCAAACCCCACTCCCCAGACCCCACTCCCCACACCACAAAGCCCACACTGCAAACCCCACTCCCCAAACCCCAAACACCACACTGCAAACCCCACTCCCCAAATCCCAAACCCCACACCACACACCCCAACCCCAAACCTCACATGCCCACACCTCACACCCCAAACCCTACTCCCCAAACCCCAGACCCCACACCTCACACCCCACAGCCCAAACCCCAAACCGCAAACCCCACTCCCCACATTCCAAACCCCACACCCCACACCCAAACCCCACACTCCAAAATTCACACCCCAAACCCCTCACCCCTCACCCCAAACCCCTCACCCCAAACCCCATACCCCAAACCCCACACCCCAAACCCCACTCCCAAAACCCCATACCCCAAACCCCACTCCCCACTCCCCAAACCCCACTTCCCAAACCCCAAACTACACACTCCAAACCCCACACCCCAAACCCCATCCCCCGAAACCCCAAACCCCACACCCCAAACCGCACTCCCCAAACCCCACACCCCAAAATCCACACCCCAAACTCCATCCCCCAAAACCCCAAACCCCACCCCCCAAACCGTACTCCCCAAACCCCACTCCCCAAACCCCACACCTCAAACCCAACATCCCAAACCCCACTCCCCAAACCGCACATCCCAAACCCAACATCCCACACCCCATTCCCCAAACCCAACATCCCAAACCCCATTCCCCAAACCCCACTCCCCAAACCCCAAACCCCTCACCCCAAACTCCACACCCCAAACCCCTAACCCCATAGCCCAAACCCCAAAACCCACACCCCAAACCCCAAACACCACACTGCAAACCCCACTCCCCAAATCCCAAACCCCACACCACACACCCCAACCCCAAACCTCACATGCCCACACCTCACACCCCAAACCCTACTCCCCAAACCCCAAACCCCACACCTCACACCCCACAGCCCAAACCCCAAACCGCAAACCCCACTCCCCACACTCCAAACCCCACACCCCACACCCAAACCCCACACTCCAAAATTCACACCCCAAACCCCTCACCCCTCACCCCAAACCCCTCACCCCAAACCCCATACCCCAAACCCCACACCCCAAACCCCACTCCCAAAACCCCATACCCCAAACCCCACTCCCCACTCCCCAAACCCCACTTCCCAAACCCCAAACCCCACACCCCAAACCCCTCACCCCAAACCCCACTCCCCAAACCCCTCACCCCTCACCCCAAACCCCTCAACCCAAACCCCATACCCCAAACCCCACTCTCCAAACCCCACAACCCACTCCCAAAACACCAAACCCCACTCCCCAAACTCCAAACCCCACTTCCCAAAGCCCACTTCCCACACCCCAAACCCCACACCCCACTCCCCAAACCCCACTCCCCAAAATCCACACTGCTCACCCCAAACCCCTCTCCCCAAACCCCACTCCCCAAAATCCACACTGCTCACCCCAAACCCCTCACCCCACACCTCACACCCCAAAACCCATTCCCCGCACCCCAAACCCCAATCCCCACACCCCAAACCCCAATCCCCAAACCCCACACCCCAAACCCCACACCCCAAGCTACAGACCCCAAACAACACACCCCAAACCCCACCCCCAAAACCCCAAACACCACACCCCAAACCCCACTCCCAAACTCCACTCCCCAAACCCCAAACCCATTCCCCACACCGCAAACCCCATTCCCCACACCCCAAAAATCAATCCCCAATCCCCAAACCCCTCTCCCCAAACCCCACATCCCAAACCCCACTCCCCAAACCCAACATCCCAAACCCCACTCCCCAAACTGCACATCCCAAACCCAACATCCCAAACCCCATTCCCCAAACCCCACACCCCAAACCCCACACCTCAAACCCAACATCCCAAACCCCATTCCCCAAACCCCACTCCCCAAACCCCAAACCCCTCACCCCAAACTCCACACCCCAAACCCCTAACCCCATAGCCCAAACCCCAAAACCCACACCCCAAACCCCTCACCCCTCACCCCAAACCCCTCAACCCAAACCCCATACCCCAAACCCCACTCTCCAAACCCCACAACCCACTCCCAAAACCCCAAACCCCACTCCCCAAAACCCAAACCCCACTTCCCAAAGCCCACTTCCCACACCCCAAACCCCACACCCCACTCCCCAAACCCCACTCCCCAAAATCCACACTGCTCACCCCAAACCCCACTCCCTAAACCCCACTTCCCAAACCCCAAACCCCACACCCCAAACCCCTCACCCCAAACCCCACTCCCCAAACCCCACTCCCCAAACCCAACTTCCCAAACCCCAAACCCCACAACCCAAACCCCTCACCCCAAACTCCACACCCCAAACCCCTAACCCCATAGCCCAAACCCCAAAACCCACACCCCAAACCCCTCACCCCTCACCCCAAACCCCTCAACCCAAACCCCATACTCCAAACCCCACTCTCCAAACCCCACAACCCAATCCCCACTCCCCAAACCCCACTCCCCAAATCCCACTTCCCAAAGCCCACTTCCCACACCCCAAACCCCACACCCCACTCCCCAAACCCCACTCCCCAAAATCCACACTGCTCACCTCAAACCCCACTCCCCAAACCCCACTCCCCAAACCCCACTCCCTGAACCCCATTTCCCAAACCCCAAACCCCACACCCCAAACCCCTCACCCCAAACCCCACTCCCAAACCCCACTCCCCAAACCCCACTCCCCAAACCCCACTTCCCAAAGCCCACTTCCCACACCCAAAACCTCACACCCCACTCCCCAAACCCCACTCCCCAAAATCCACACTGCTCACCCCAAACCCCACTCCCCAAACCCCACTCCCCAAACCCCACTTCCCAAACCCCAAACCCCACAACCCAAACCCCTCACCCCAAACCCCACTCTCCAAACCTCAAACCCCACTCCCCAAACCCCTCACTCCAAACCCCACTCTCCAAACCCCAAACCCCAATCTCCAAACCCAAACCCACACCCAAACCCAACACCCCACTCCCCAAACCCCACTCCCCAAACCCCAAACCCCACTCCCCAGACACCACTCCACACACCACAAAGCCCACACTGCAAACCCCACTCCCCAAACCCCAAACACCACACTGCAAACCCCACTCCCCAAATCCCAAACCCCACACCACACACCCCAACCCCAAACCTCACACGCCCACACCTCACACCCCAAACCCCACTCCCCAAACCCCAAACCCCACACCTCACACCCCACAGCCCAAACCCCAAACCGCAAACCCCACTCCCCACACTCCAAACCCCACACCCCACACCCAAACCCCACACTCCAAAATTCACACCCCAAACCCCTCACCCCTCACCCCAAACCCCTCACCCCAAACCCCATACCCCAAACCCCACACCCCAAACCCCACTCCCAAAACCCCATACCCCAAACCCCACTCCCCACTCCCCAAACCCCACTTTCCAAACCCCAAACCACACACTCCAAACCCCACACCCCAAACCCCATCCCCCGAAACCCCAAACCCCACACCCCAAACCGCACTCCCCAAACCCCACACCCCAAAATCCACACCCCAAACTCCATCCCCCAAAACCCCAAACCCCACCCCCCAAACCGTACTCCCCAAACCCCATTCCCCAAACCCCACACCTCAAACCCGACATCCCAAACCCCACTCCCCAAACCGCACATCCCAAACCCAACATCCCACACCCCATTCCCCAAACCCAACATCCCAAACCCCATTCCCCAAACCCCACTCCCCAAACCCCAAACCCCTCACCCCAAACTCCACACCCCAAACCCCTAACCCCATAGCCCAAACCCCAAAACCCACACCCCAAACCCCTCACCCCTCACCCCAAACCCCTCAACCCAAACCCCATACCCCAAACCTCACTCTCCAAACCCCACAACCCACTCCCCAAACACCAAACCCCACTCCCCAAACCCCAAACCCCACTTCCCAAAGCCCACTTCCCACACCCCAAACCCCACACCCCACTCCCCAAACCCCACTCCCCAAAATCCACACTGCTCACCCCAAACCCCTCTCCCCAAACCCCACTCCCCAAAATCCACACTGCTCACCCCAAACCCCTCACCCCACACCTCACACCCCAAAACCCATTCCCCGCACCCCAAACCCCAATCCCCACACCCCAAACCCCAATCCCCAAACCCCACACCCCAAACCCCACACCCCAAGCTACAGACCCCAAACAACACACCCCAAACCCCACCCCCAAAACCCCAAACACCACACACCAAACCCCACTCCCAAACTCCACTCCCCAAACCCCAAACCCATTCCCCACACCGCAAACCCCATTCCCCACACCCCAAAAATCAATCCCCAATCCCCAAACCCCTCTCCCCAAACCCCACATCCCAAACCCCACTCCCCAAACCCCAAACCCCATTCCCCACACCACAAACCCCACACCCCAAGCCACAGACCCCAAACCCCACTCCCCAAACCCCAAACCCCATTCCCCACACCACAAACCCCACACCCCAAGCCATAGACCCCAAACCCCACACCCCAAACCCCACCCCCATAACCCCAAACACCACACCCCAAACCCCACTCCCCAAACCCCATTCCCCACACCGCAAAACCCCTTCCTCAATCCCCAAACCCCACACCACAAACCCCACACACCACATTCCAAACCCCACACCCCACACCCAAACCACAGACCTCACACCCCCACACCTCACACCCCAAACCCCACTCCCCAAGCCACAGACCCCAAACCCCACACCACAAACCCCACACACCAAACCCCATTCCCCACATCCCAAACTCTACACCTCACACCCCAAACCCCACTCCCCAAACCCCATTCCCCACACCACAAACCCCATTCCCCACACCCCAAACCCCAGTCCCCAAACCCCACACCCCAAACCCCACACCCCAAGCCACAGACCCCAAGCCCCACACCCCTAACCCCACACCCCAAGCCACAGACCCCAAAGCCCACACCCCAAACCCCACCCCCAAAACCCCAAACAGCACACCCCAAACCCCACTCCCCAAACCCCAAACCCCATTCCTCACACCCCACACCACAAACCCCACACTGCAAACCCCACTTCCCAAACCCCAAACCCCACACCTCACACCCCACAGCCCAAACCCCACACTGCAAACCCCACTCCCCATACTCCAAACCCCACACCACACACCCAAGCCCCAAACCTCACACCCCCACACCTCACACCCCCAACCCCACTCCCCAAACCCTAAACCCCAGACCCCACACCCCACACCCCACACCCCAAACCCCAATCCCCAAACCCCAAACCCCACACCCAAACCCCACTCCCCAAACACCATTCCCCACACCCCAAACCCCACACTGCAAACCCCACTTCCCAAACCCCAAACCCCACACCTCACACCCCACAGCCCAAACCCCACACCGCAAACCCCACTCCCCATACTCCAAACCCCACACCACACACCCAAGCCCCAAACCTCACACCCCCACACCTCACACCCCCAACCCCACTCCCCAAACCCTAAACCCCAGACCCCACACCCCAAACCCCACTCCCCAAACCCCAAACCCCACACCCAAACCCCACTCCCCAAACACCATTCCCCACACCCCAAACCCCACACCCCAAACACTAAACCCCACACCGCAAACCCCACACCCCATTCCCCAATCCCCAAACACCAATCCCCAAAGGCCACACCCCAAACCCTAAACCCCACACCGCAAACCCCACACCACATTCCCCAATCCCCAAACACCAATCCCCAAGCCCCACACCCCAAGCCCAACACCCCAAACCCCACCCCCAAAACCACAAACACCACACCCCAAACCCCACTCCCCAAACCCCACCCCCAAGACCACAAACTCCATTCCCCACACCGCAAACCCCATTCCCCACACCCCAAACCCCAACCCCAATCCCCAAACCCCACTCCCCAAACCCCACACCCCAAACCCCAAACCCCAACCCCCAAACCCCACTCCCCAAACCCCAAACCCCAAACCCCACACTCCAAATCCCAAACCCCACACCCCAAACCCCACTCCCCAAATCCCAAACCCCACTCCCCAAACCCCACCCCCCAAACCCCACACCCCACACTCCAAACCACAAACCCCACACCTCACACCCCACTCCCCACACCCAAACCCCACTCCCCAAACCCCAAACCGCACACCCCACTCCCCACACCCAAACCCCACTCCCCAAACCCCAAACCCCACACTCCAAATCCCAAACACCACACCCCAATCCCCACTCCCCAAATCCCAAACCCCACTCCCCAAATCCCAAACCCCACTCCCCAAACCCCACCCCCCAAACCCCACACCCCACACTCCAAACCACAAACCCCACACCCCACACTCCAAACCACAAACCCCAAACCCCACCCCCCAAACCCCACACCCCACACTCCAAACCACAAACCCCACACCTCACACCCCACTCCCCACACCCAAACCCCACTCCCCAAACCCCAAACCGCACACCCCACTCCCCACACCCAAACCCCACTCCCCAAACCCCAAACCCCACACCCCACACTCCAAACCACAAACCCCACACCTCACACCCCACTCCCCACACCCAAACCCCACTCCCCAAACCCCAAACCGCACACCCCACTCCCCACACCCAAACCCCACTCCCCAAACCCCAAACCCCACACCCCACACTGCAAACCCCACTCCCCAAACCCCAAACCCCACACCCCACACTGCAAACCCCACTCCCCAAACCCCAAACCCCACACCCCACACTGCAAACCCCCTCCCCACCCCCAAACCCCACTCCCCAAACCCCAAACCCCACACTCCAAATCCCAAACACCACACCCCAATCCCCACTCCCCAAATCCCAAACCCCACACCCCAAACCCCACTCCCCAAATCCCAAACCCCACTCCCCAAACCCCACCCCCCAAACCCCACACCCCACACTCCAAACCACAAACCCCACACCTCACACCCCACTCCCCACACCCAAACCCCACTCCCCAAACCCCAAACCGCACACCCCACTCCCCACACCCAAACCCCACTCCCCAAACCCCACACCCCACACTCCAAACCACAAACCCCACACCTCACACCCCACTCCCCACACCCAAACCCCACTCCCCAAACCCCAAACCGCACACCCCACTCCCCACACCCAAACCCCACTCCCCAAACCCCAAACCCCACACCCCACACTGCAAACCCCCTCCCGACACCCCAAACCCCACACCTCACACCCGACAGCCCAAACCCCACAACACAAACCCCACACCGCAAACCCCACTCCCCACACTCCAAACCCCACACCCCAAACCCAAACCCCAAACCTCACACCCCCACACCTCACACCCCAAACCCCACTCCCCAAAACCCAAACCCCACACCGCAAACCCCATTCCCCACACCCCAAACCCCACACCCCACACCCCAAACTCCACACCCCAAACCCCATTCCCCACACCCCAAACCCCACACCTCACACCCAAACCCCACTCCCCACACCCCAAACCCCACACCTCACACCCCCACACCTCACACCCCAAACCCCACTCCCCAAACCCTAAACCCCAAACCCCACACCACAAACCCCACACACCAAACCCCATTCCCCACACCCCAAACCCCACACCCCACACCCAAACCCCCACACCTCACACCCCAAACCCCACTCCCCAAACCCTAAACCCCACACCCCACACCGCAAACTCCACATCCCAAACCCCATTCCCCACACCCCAAACCCCACACCTCACACCCAAACCCCTCACCCCAAACCCTAAACCCCACACCCCACACCACAAACCCTACACCCCAAACCCCATTCTCCCCACCCCAAACCCCACACCCCACACCCAAACCCCAAACCCCAAACCCCCACACATCACAACCCAAACTCCACTCCCCAAACCCCACTCCCCACACTCCAAACCCCACACCCCACACCCAAACCCCAAACCCCCACACCTCACACCCCAAACCCCACCCCCAAACCCTAAACCCCACACCCCACACCGCAAACCCCACATACCAAACCCCATTCCCCACACCCCAAACCCCACACCTCACACCCAAACCCCTCACCCCACACCCAAACCCCAAACCTCACACCTCACACCCCAAACCCCACTCCCCACACCGCAAACCCCATTCCCCACACCCCAAACCCCAATCCCCAAAACCCACACCCCACACTGCAAACCCCACACTGCAAATCCCACTCCCTACTCCACACACCCCAAATCCCAAACCGCAAACCCCACACCCCAAACCCCACTCCCCACTCCCCAAACCCCACTCCCCAAACTCCACTCCCCAAACCCCACACTCCAAATCCCACTCCCCACACCACACACCCCAAACTCCACTCCCCACTCTCCAAACCCCACTCCCTAAACCCCACACTCCAAATCCCAAACCCCACACCCCACACCCCACACCCCAAACCCCACTCCCCAAACCCCACCTCCCAAACCCCACTCCCCAAACCCCATACCCCACACCGCAAACCCCATTCCCCACACCCCTCACCCCAATCCCCAATCCCCAAACCCCACACCCCAAACCCCAAACCCTAAACCCACACCCCACACCACAAACCCCACACACCAAACCCCATTCCCCACACTCCAAACCCCACACCTCACACCTAAACCCCACTCCCCACACCCAAACCCCAAACCTCACACCCACACATCTCACACCCCAAACCCCACTCCCCAAACCCTAAACCCCACACCCCACACCCCACACCACAAACCCCACACACCAAATCCCATTCCCCACACCCCAAACCCCACAGCCCACATTCCAAAGCCCACTCCCCAAACCCCACTCCCCAAACCCCACACCCCATTCCCCACACCCCATTCCCCACACCCCAAACCCCACACCCCAAACCCCACACCCCAAGCTACACACCCCAAGCCCCACACCCCAAACCCCACACCCCAAACCCCACCCCCAAAACCCCAAACACCACATCCCAAACCCCACTCCCCAAACTCCACTCCCCAAACCCCAAACCCCATTCCCCACACCGCAAACCCCATTCCCCAAACCCCAATCCCCAATCCCCAAACCCCACTCCCCAAACCCCACACCCCACACCACAAACCCCAAACCCCAAACTCCATTCCCCACACCCCAAACCCCAAATCCCACACCCCACACCCCAAACCCCAAACCCCAAACCCCTTTCCCCCATCCCAAACCCCAAAGCGCAAACCACAAACCCCACACCCCAAACCCAACCCCACCCCACACCCTACACCCCACACCACAAACTCCACACCACAAAGCCCACACCCCAAACCCCACTCCCCAAACCCCAAACCCCACTCCCCAAACCCCAAACCCCAAGCCCCAAACCCCACACCACAAACCCCAAACCCCAAACCGCAAACCACAAACACCACACCCCAAACCCAACCCCACCCCACACCCTACACCCCACACCACAAATCCCACACCCCAAACCCCACTCCCCAAACCCCACACCCCAAACCCCAAACCCCAAACCGCAAACCACAAACCCCACACCCCAAACCCAACCCCACCCCACACCCTACACCCCACACCCTACACCCCACACCCTACACCCCACACCGCAAACCCCACACCGCAAACCCCACACTACAAATCCCACACCCCAAACCTCAAACCCCAAACCCCAAACCTCACACCCCAAGCTTCACACCCCAAACCCCACACCCCATACCCTAAATTCCAAACCCAAAATGCCAAACCCCAAACCCTAAATCCCACATCCTAAATCCCAAACCCCGCACCCTAATGGCCTCTTGGGAGCACCAATGCTGCAGATCAGCTAGTTTTGTAGAAATCCCCAGCTCTCTCATGGAAATAGTGCAACACTGAAGCATGTTCTAGCTGATGGCTGGGTGTGCAATAATGATGCCCCTACTGAGAATGACCATACAGGCTTAAAATGGTGAGTGCCCACTTTGAGAGGCCACTGTGTCAACAGTGCTCATCGAACCTACATCCTCGTAATAGTCAGTTCTGCCATGAGAAACAGGGAAATAATTAGAAGGGGACGGTGGTTCCAAACAGATAAAAAAGTCTTGAACTTTTTTTTATTTGTTCTTGGATTATAAGTGTCGCTGGCTGGGCCCAGCATTTATTGCCCATCCCTAATTGCCCTTGAGAAGGTGGTGGTGAGCCAACTTCTTGAGCCGCTGCAGTCCGTGTGGTGTAGGTACACCCACAGTGCTGTTAGGGAGGGATTTCCAGGGTTTTGACCCAGCGATACTGAAGGAACGGTGATATATTTCCAAATCAGGATGATGACTGACTTGGAGGGGAACTTGCAGGTGATGGTGTTCCCATGTGTCTGCTGCCCTTGTATTTCTAGACGGTAGTGGTCATGGGTTTGGAAGGTGCTGTCAAAGGAGCCTTGGTGAGTTGCTGCAGTGCATCTTGTAGATGGTACACACTGCTGCTATTGTGTGTTGGTGGTGGAGGGAGTGAATGTTGAAGGTGGTGGATGGGGTGCCAGTCAAGTGAGCTGCTTTGTCCTGGATGGTGTCGAGCTTCTCGAGTGTTGTTGGAGCTGCACTCATCCAGGCAAGTGGGGAATATTCCATCACACTCCTGACTTGTGCCTTGTAGATGGTGGACAGGCTTTGGGGAGTCAGGAGGTGAGTTACTTGCCACAGGATTCCCAGCCTCTGATCTGCTCTTGTAGCCGCAGTTAAGTTTCTGGTCAATGGTAACCCCCAGGTGTTGATGGTGGGGGATTCAGTGATGGTAATGCCATTGAACATCAAGGAACAATGGTTAGATTCTCTCTTGTTGGAGATGGTCATTGCTTAGCACTTGTGTGGCACGAATGTTACTTGCCACTTGTCAGCCTAATCCTGGATACTGCCCAGGTCTTGCTGCATTTAGACATGGACTGCTTCAGTATCTGAGGATTCGCGAATGGTGCTGAACATTGTGCAATCATCAGCGACGATCCCCACTTCTGACCTTATGACGAAGGAAGGTTATTGGTGAAGCAGCTGAAGTTGGTAGGGCTGAGGACACTAATAATCTCAGTGATGTTTTCTTCACTGCCCTGTCTGATAAACTATTAAAAACATCTACCGCTCTTAGAGTTAAAGTGAGTTCTTGTTGGCTGTTTTAAATATTCCTTTTAGCCAATTATAAATGTGGGCTCATAATATAATGCTTATTGTACTTTTCTGGCACCTCTTAAACTCTGCTATGGGATGCTTGGAAAATTGAATTCAATTCTGGTGGTGTATGGACTGGCATTGGAAAACTCCAGGAATCTTGGAAAGCCCTACAGGATCATCAATGCCCTTTAGGGAACGAAACTTGCCATGTCCACACAGTCCCCTCAGGGCAACTAACGATGGGCATTGCGCACTAATGCTGCCCCCCATCCCCCATCCCCAGCACAGATACTGTTCCCACCTTACAAATATTTTCCTGTGGCCCTATTCCTGTGACTCTGAAGTGATATTACGGGTTTACTTTGTCTAGAACTTTCCATTTTTCAATACGATCCCTGACTTCACAGAATCACAGGATTGTTACAGCACAGAAGGGGGCCATTCACTCAGTGCCCCTCTCCCACCTCCTCGCTGTAACCACCCCCCACCCCTCCTGCACTTCCTTCCTTTTCAGAGAACAGTCTAATCCCCTTTTGAACCTGCCTCCACCCTCTCTGGCAGCACATTCTGACCCTAACCACTCACTGCGCGTAAATATTCTCCTCATGTCCCCTTTGCTTTTTTTGCCAATTACCTTAAATCTGTGCCCTCTGATTCTCGACCCTTCCACCAATGGGAATGATTTCTCCCGACTTACTCTGTCCAGACCCCTCCATGATTTTGAACGTCTCTATCAAACCTCCCCTCAGCCTTCTCTTTCTCCAAGGAGAACAGTCCCAACTTCCCCAAGCTATCCACGTGGCTGAATTTCCTCATGGCCGAAACCATTCTCGTGACTTGTAGAATTGTGGATCGGTACAACACAGGGGGAAGCATTCCACTCCATCAAGCCGATCCTGGCTCTTCCAAGGAGCAATCCAATTCATTCTGTTCTTTCCCCACATCCCTGCACTTTTTCCTCTTCCAAGATTTACCTGGTTCCCTGTTAAAGGCTATCATTGAATCTGTATCCACCGCCCTTAAGTACATCCCAAGTCACAAGTGCTCATGGCATACAAAAGACTCTCTTTGTGTCACCCCCTCA
Organism: Carcharodon carcharias; assembly: GCF_017639515.1. NCBI lineage: Eukaryota > Metazoa > Chordata > Chondrichthyes > Lamniformes > Lamnidae > Carcharodon > Carcharodon carcharias. The sequence continues at coordinate 15,501,383 of NC_054500.1, forward strand.
TTCCTTCATCTTAAGTCTGTGCCCCCCCTAAATTTTTTGTCTCCATTCTTTCATGGGATGTGGGAGTCGCTGGCAAGACCAGCACTTGTTGCCCATCCATAATTGCCCTTGAACTGAGGTGATTGCGATGCTATTTCGGAGGTCAGTTAAGATTCGACCACATTGCTGTGGGTTTGGAGTCACGTGTAGGCCAGACCAGCTAAGGATGGCCGATTTCCTTCCCCGAAGGGGATTAGTGAACCTGATGGGTTTTTTTTATTATTGACAATCGATGATAGCTTCATGGTCACCATTACTGAAACCAGGGCCAGGATTTTCCAGCCCCAGCCTGGGGGTGGGACCCGCTGTGGAAGGTTTGGCAGCCCAGCCAAAAGTCCTTTGATTTTTGGTGGGAGCGGACAATCCCAGCAGTGAGAGGGGCCAGCAAAAACCATCCTAGCTTTCAACTCCAGATTTATTAACTGAGCTGAAGTCCCACCACTGCCATGAGTGGGATTTGAACTCATATCCCTAAAGTATTAGCCTGGGTCCTTGGAGTACTAGTCCAGCAACATTACCACCATACCACCATCTCCTTTACCGCCAGTGGTAGCGTTTTCTCTTTAATTACTTAAGGAAAGGGTTAAAAGTTTGATAGTCCATTTGGATCAGTAGCGCTTTTAAAGCCAACCTAATAAACTAAATGAGAGATAAAGTAAACACAGCCCCTAAGTTAGGTTAGCTGTAAAACCAAAGACAAAGTTTAAAGAAAACTTACAAACATCAAATCAAAATGTGGTTAAGGGGGTCGATAAAGCTCCCCAGTCCCCACGGTGCCTATCGGACACAGAAGGCCTCGATGGTGCCGGCAGACACTGCGTGCACCCTCTCCAGGGACACCCGGCTGTGAACGAGGGGCAGACAGTCGGGTGGGACAACCCCCTTGATCGCCCACTGCCTGGACCTGTTAATGGCTAACTTGGCCAAGCCCAGAAGCAGGTCCTCCTCCTTCCCAGCCCCCCTCTGCACTGGGTGCCTGTAGATCAGGAGCATGGGGAAAGCACAGGCAGATGTTCAACGGAGCACCAAATGAGGGACCCTGGCTTGCCAGCTCATTCAGTGGTTGAGTTGACCTGGCAGCCATGCACATTGTGGTCTGGGGCTATGGATAGTGATGGTAGAGGCTCCAACATTCTTTCCACCACATGAGACCAGGAACCTTTACACACTGCTACTGCCTGCCTTTGGCCTATGTTGGAAGGTTGACATATTATAAACACACCTTCCTTAGTTGTCAAGTCCTGGGGTGGGAACTTAAACCTGGAGCATTTACAGGTTTTGAGACCACTGCACCACATGACCAGATCAAAAGCCCATCCTAGCTTTCAACTCCAGATTTATTAACTGAACTGAAATCCCACCACTTCCATGAGTGGGATTTGAACCCATATCCCCCAAATATTAGCCTGGGTCCTTGGCGTACTAGTCTGGCAATATTACCACAACACCACCATCTCCTTTTCCACCAGCAATGGTGTTTTCTCTTTAGTTATTCAAGGAAAGGGTTAAGATTTTGACAGTCCATTTGGATCTGGATAAGGAATGAGCTGGATGGCCTTAAATAAGAATGTAATTATCTTAACTCATGCCTATATCGATCAGTATATCGACTGCCTAACTCACAGGGTAATCCCCAGAGAGGTCTGTGCTGTCAGCTCCATTGGACTGAGGGTGTTTAATTGGCAGCAGCAGGCAAACTATTAAATCGACTGACACCAGGTTATTTTAATGCCCTCGTGTAATCATAATTTACGACGCTTAAGACTCTAAGGAGTAATTTTTATGGCAACTGTCATTTTATTCAGTTATGAATTATAATTTTTTTTTAACGAATAAGGAATTAAAGTTACCAACTTTTGTATTATTCCTCAATTTGCACACCTCTCCCTCCCTCCCCATCCACTCTGGACTCTGGTTGGGGTACATTACTATAGATGCCAGCAACCTTCCTTTAGCCCATGGAGACAATTAGGAAAAGGAGAGCACGTGGCCCTTTGTGCCTGTGCCACCTCTTGGCAAAAGAAGAATCAGGAGAGGTCAGGAAGTAAACCTCCTGTCGGTCCTGTGCTCACTGACCTACACCCTGGTCAAAGTAACATCGTGATTTTAAAGTTCTCACCCTTGTTTCCAAGCCCCTCCCCTCCCTATAATCTCCTCCAGCGCCACAACCCTCCAAGATACCAGCACACATTTAACTCTGGCCTCTTGAGCATCCCCGATTTTAATCTAGGGAGCCTGGGACTCCCAGTCGAAAAGCGGCACCTCAAACCGTGTGGCACTCCCTCAGCACCTACAGTGTCAGTCAAGGCTTTTGCACTCAATTCTCAAAGCTGGTCATGAGCCCATGACTTTCTGACTGTGTGGCAAGACTGCCACCCACTGAACCACCACTGGAGCTTAGCCAGGCTCTGAAAGGCCAGGGCTGAGGGTTGATAGAAACCTGGTGTGTAAAAGGATTGTGAGCAGCTGGGCTCCTTCTGTCTCAAATTCAATGGAATCCTCTTCCAAGCAAAATATTTCTTTTTCTGAAATGAGCTCCGTCTTATCAGGATAGATCTCTGATCCCAAAATATGCAGGAGTGAGATAGGGCTGGGAACTGCTGCTTCTAACCTCTGGAGAGGCCCTCTCCCAAGGGCACCATCCTGAAGTGGCTTCCACACATCTCTCAAGAATGTACCTCGCTAATCCCACCATTTAGGTGCCAGCAGTGAGTAAGTGTGGCTGATGTTAGTTTGTTTCGTGGGTTTTTTGTTTCGTTTGATCTTGGTGCGGCCTGAATTATTTTTTCCCAAAGTTAATAAGCCATACTTGGGAGCCACGCACTTCGTAGACGAACACCAGGCCCAAAGCCACGTAGACCAGAAACTCCCAAATATTTTACCCTGAGGAATCACAGAAAGAAACAGCACAGAGCTGACTCAGCAGGTAGAGCGGTTGCCTCTGAATCATGTGGGTCAAGGCTCATCCGAGCAGTTGAAGGCAAAAATCAAAGCTGACACTCACAGTGCAGTACTGAGGGAGTGCTGCACTGTCAGGGATGCCGGCTTTCAGGTGAGACGTTAAACCGAGGCCCCATCTGCCCTTTCGTGTGGATGTAAAAGGTCCCCTCGCGCTATTTCGAGGGGAGATCCCCCCCAGTGTCCTGGCCAATGTTTATCTCTCAATCAACTTCGCAAAAAAACATACTCAGAACACCTGGTCGTTATGCTGTTTGTGGGAGCTTGCTGTGCACAAATTGGCTGCCACAACAACGACTACACTTCAAAAAGTACTCCATTGGCTGCAAAGTGCCTTGAGACATCCGGAAGTCATGGAAAACACTTTATAAATACAAGTCTTTGTTTTCTGGGGAGACCATTTGACCCATTGTACCTTTGCCAGCTCTTTGAGCAGCTTTCCAAATATCCCTGCACATTTTCCCCTTCAAATATTTATTCATTTCCCTTTTGAAAGTTACTTTTAAATTTGCAACCACCACCCTCCCAGATAAACACAACTCACTGTGTAAAAACAAAAAGATCACCTCTAGTTCTTTTTATCAACTATGTTAATTCTCTGATTTTCCTCATTGTTACTGACCATCCAGCCAGTGAGAAAGTTTCTCCTCATTTGCTCTATTAATATCCCTTCGTGATTTTGGAAACCTCTTTTGAGAGGGGGTTGGCAGAGCAGAAGGAGCAGGAACTTAGTTCTTAAGAGTTGGGCTTGACTCCCACAACTCTCTGAGACACGAATGTTACCCTGAGTGACAATTGACACCATCCTACCTTTTCATTCGGTCATTCCTAGCGAAGATCTCCTTCCCTTTATTCTTTCTAAGACATTAATCTGCTTTTTTTCCCAATCAGATTCCTGACTCCCCAAAGCCTGTCCACCATCTACAAGGCACCAGTCAGGAGTGTGATGGAATACTCCCCACTTGCCTGGATGAGTGCATCTCCCACAACACCAACCGGGACAAAGCAGCCCTGCTTGATTGGCACCCCATCCACAAACATTCACTCCCTCCACCATCGATGCACAGTAGCAGCAGTGTGTACCATTACAAGATGCACTGCAGCAACTCACCAAGCCTCCTTAGACAGCACCTTCCAAACCCGTGACTTCTACCATCTAGAAGGACAAGGGCAGCAGACGCATGGGAACACCACCACCTGCAAGTTCCCCTCCAAGCCACTCACCATCCTGACTTGGAAATATATCGGCCGTTCCTTCACTGTCGCTGGGTCAAAATCCTGGAACTCCCTCCCTAACGGCACTGTGGGTGTACCTACACCACAGGGACTGCAGCGGTTCAAGAAGGCGGCTCACCCACCACCTTCTCAAGGGGCAATTAGGGATGGGCAATAAATGCTGGCCCAGCCAATGATAGTAATATCTCATGTACAAATACCAAAAACATGTTCAGACAGACGATTTGTGTATTTCCTGCGTTTATTTCAGATTTGCTGCTTTCAAATCTTTTCTCTTTTGGGATGGAAGCTTGGCTCATTGGGAGCATTTCGCACAGGCAGCGACTTGTGCTTCCGAGGTCCTTCCCAGGACTCCGGCATGTGGCCTACACTGACCCTCGAGTGCTGCACCTCGGGGAGATTACTGTGGGCCAACGAGACGTTAAAGCAAGGACCCAGCAACCCTCTGGTGATGGGTGAGATGCATATCAATGGGGCCGTGGTGCCACTTGGTGAAGAACGAGGGGCTTCCTTGCACCTCGGGTGGCTTTCATCCCTCAACCGCACATAGCACAATCAGCCGGACATTCGTCACACCGCTGGTCGTGGGATCTTCCTGTGCGCAAAGTGGCCAGGGTGCGCCGACACCCTCAAGGCAAATCATTGCCGGTGGAGGCTTGAAATGCACAAGGTGCTCTGAGACCTCTTACTAGGTTAAAGGTGCTATATAAATGCAAGGGCAGAACTTTCCAGTTGGTGTCCGCAAAATGGCGCACGACGAAGTCGGGCCTATTAAGGCCATTAAGAGATCAATGGAGCCACCTTAAGGTTGGTGGCAGGTGGAGAACTCAAGTGGCCCATGGGCGGGCTGAGGTTTCCTGAAGCTTTTATTAAATAAATAAATACATTCCCACAAAAATTAAAACATGTCCCCACTCACGTCACACAGTCACCTGAGGGGGGACAGGCTTAAATAAATTTATAAGTCATTTCTTTCATAGTTTTAATACCCATTCAGTCTCCCTGCTGCATTTTAACTCATCTTTCTTAAAGGGGCACTGCCACCCTGAAAGAGGCTGGGTACGTGGGTAATGGGGCCCACGTCGCAGAATGGGGCCGAGTGCAGCCAGGCAACCAAAGGGCAGGGTTTTGGGTCCTAGGTCAGGGGTCAAATGGGGATCCCGACCTCAAACTATAGGAAAGTCAGTCACCTGGTAGTGATTTTCCCTGAAGTAGCTGACTGGCGGCCAGAGGGCACATTTGCCACCCAATTCAGGACATTGGGCAGGCTCTTGAAGCCAATAAGAAGCCCTCCAGCTTGGAAAGGGCCGGAGCTGACCATTTCAGGTAAGGGGGAGAGAGAGGGCACCTCCATCTGCCTGTCAGCAACTTTCAAAAACTTTGAAATTAGAAGGTGACCACTACCGCCGAGGGGGATTTCCCTTTTGTGCCTTCCTCACCCCCTATGATTTCCCTCCCCAACAGCGCTGTGGGCGTACCTACACCCTCACCGCCCGCAGCGGTTCCAAAACAGTGGCTCGCCGACCAGCCTTCTCAAGGGGCGATCAGGGACTAGCAACAAATGCTGGCCTAGCCAAAGACGTGCCAAATCCCGTGAAAGAATACAGCAAGAGCAGGCGGACAGGGCCTCGGAGCCTGCCTGGAGTGCCTGCTCCAGGTCTGCCTCTAGGAAGCTGCCTCTTCCCGATGTGCGGCTGTTTGGAAAATTCCAGCCCTTTTGTTAACTGGTCTCAGTTGGCCACTAACTTACCTGAATTGACTTCCCATTCCACGCCTGATCCCATCTCCAGGAAAATAGCCAAGGGCCTGGGATGGTCCTGGCAAACCCTTTAACCAGCCAAGGACCCCAGACTCACCTGCACCTGGGGGCGAAAATTTCAGCTTCCAGAGCCTATCAACCCACGAGGCCGGAAACCACAACGTTCACATCAATTTAATGAATCGTTGTGACAAACATTATAGAATCTGAGAATTGTAACTTGAGGGCGTAATCTAGGCTGACATCCCCAGTACAGTGCTGAGGGAGCACTGCGCTGTTGGAGATGCCGTCTTTTGGATGAGATTTTAAATCATGGCCCCTGGCTGCCCTCTCAGGTGGGTATGAAAAAGGTTCAAATAGTTTGAAGAGTTCTTCCCAGCGTCCTGCCGATAATTATCTCTCAACCAACTCCTAAAACTCACTGTCAGGCATACGAACATATGAACGTACAAATTAAGGGCTATTTGACCCCCCCAAATGTCTGCTCCGCCATTCAATAAGATCTCGGCTGATCTGATTGTGGCCTCAGGCCCACATTCTACTCCCCTCCCCCCCCACCCCCCATTGCCCCTATAACCTTTCACCTCCTTGTTAGTTAAGAATCTACCTACCTCTGCCTTAAAAATAGTCATTAACCCTGCCTCCACCATTCTCTGGGGAAGAGAGTTCCAAAGATTCTCGACCCTCTGAGAGAAAACGTTTTTCCTCATCTCCGTTTTAAATGGGAGACCCCCTACCTTTAAACTGTATCTCCTTGTTCTAGCTCTGGCCATCTGTTTCATCCCTCTTTCAATCCACTGTGTTGGTATAAAGAATGGATGAGCGAAGATAAGGCTTATGGAAGATCTGCCAACGTGAGCCATTGTCTTCAGGAGAGGAGGGAATGATAACTCAGAAATTAGAGAGCACTATCTGTAAACAGGAATATCACACTATTAACCTGAAGCCACAATATGATCCATGATTTGAATTACACTGTCACCATGATGGAGGAAGACTGAGTCAGTAATAGCATGTATAGCTCAAAACTGTTTTTAAACCTCAAGCTAAAGCAAATTAGGAAATTAAAGTGCACAAAGCTCATCTTTTCATCTTTGTTTTCTTGGAAAAGGTTTTGTTTAAGAAGTGGCAGATCGCCAGGCCAAGCTGAGCCCTTGTTTTTTTTATTAAACAGGCTGCTCCTCCAAGTGGGTGATTGATATCTTGTGTATTAGTCCTGATCAAGTCACTTAGCTATTCCGAGCTGGGGCAGTTGTTCTAGGACTGGCTAAAGAGGGTTCCTGCCCCTAGCCTGCTCCAGTCGCTGAGGTACTGGAGCAGCAATGACCACTTGTCAAAGAGTCATGGAGTTTTACAGCATGGAGAAAGGCCCTTCGGCCCATCATGCCCGTGCCAGTCATCAAGCCCCTATTGACTCTAATCCCATTTTCCAGCACTTGACCTGTAGCCCTGTGTGTGCTAAGGTGTTTCAAGTGCTCATCTAAATACTTCTTAAATGTTGTGAGGGTTCCCATCTCTACCTCCCCCTCAGGCAGTGAGTTCCAGATACCCCGCCCACCTTCTGGGTGAAAATTTTTTTCCTGAAATCCCCTCTAAACCTCCTAGCCTTTACCTTAAATCTATGCCCCCTGGTTATTGACCTCACCACTAAGGGGAAAAGTTTCTTCCTATCCACCCTATCTATGCCCCTCATAATTTTGTATACCTCTATCAGGTCCCCCCTCAGCCTTCTCTGCTCTAGGGAAAACAACCCCAGCCTATCCAGTCTCCCTTCATAGCTGAAACGCTCCAGCCCAGGCAATATCCTGGTGAATCTCCTCTGCACCCTCTCCAGTGCAATCACATCCTTCCTATAATGTGGCGACCAGAACTGCACAGAGTACTCCAGCTGTGGCCTAACTAGCGTTTTATACAGCTCCAACATAACCTCCCTGCTCTTCTATTCAATGCTTCAACTAATGAAGGTGAGTATCCCATATGCCTTCTTAACCATCTTATCTACTTGTCCTGCTGCCTTCAGGGATCTATGGACATGTACACCAAGGTCCCTCTGATCCTCTGTACTTGCAAGATTCCACCATTCATCATGTACTCCCTTGCCTTGTTAGTCCTCCCAAAGTGCATCACCTCACACTTTTCAGGATTAAATTCCATTTATTACTGTTCTGCTCATATTGTCCTGTAGTATAAGGCTTCCTTCCTTACCACACACCAATTTTCATGTCATCTGCAAACTTACTGATCATACCTTCTCCATTCATGTCTAGATCATTAATGTACATTAGAAACAGCAAGGGACCATGCACCAAACTTGCGCTTATATAGCACCTTTATCATAGTTTTTCTATTGTTTCATGGGACATGGGCATCACTGGCAAGGCCAGCGTTTGTTACCCCTTCATAATTGCACTTGAGTGCCTTGCTAGGGCCCAATTAAGAGTCAAACACATTGCTGTGGGTCTGGAGTCACTTGCAGGCCAGACTGGATTCCCTTCCCTAAAGGGGAATTAGTGAACCAGATGGTTTTTTACAACAACCACCTGGTAGTTATATAGCCCCCATTACTAAGACTAGCTTTCAATTCCAGGGTCCCCCCCCCCCAATTGAAATTAAGTTTCTGTCAACTGTCATGGTGGGATTTGAATACACGTCCTCAGAGCATTAGCCGGGGCCTCTGGGTTACTGTCTGGTGACATTACCACTAAACCACCACCTCGTCAAAGGGAAGTGCTCATGGTGCTTCACAGGCGCATAATTAGGGAACAAATAATCTCTAAAACCCAAGGAGGACAGATGACTAAACAGCTGTTCAAAGCGCTAGATTTTAAGGAGGCTCTTAGTGAAGAGAGAGAGATGGAGAAGGAATCCGCAAAGGTTGGGATTTGAAGGCACAGCCACCAATGGTAGGGTGAGGGAAGTAGGATGCACAAGAGGAACACAGGGAGTCCCAGAGACAGGGAGGATTTGAGCTGAAAGATGAGTATTTTAAATTGGGGGCTTCTTTCCTTCATTCTCAGGATGTGAACATCACTGGCAAGGTTGGCATTTATTGCCTCTGAGAAGATGCTTGTGAGCCACCTTCTTGAACAAATGAATCCAAGTTTTGGTTCACCCACAGCACTTCTTTTCTCCTATAGCAGTATGATACAATCAAGCCTCAGTAAGAGTCTGTGGTCATGTGTAGGCCAGACCAGGTAAGGACAGCAGATTTCCTTCCCTAAAGGGCATTAGTGAACCAGATGGGTTTGTACAACAATCTGATAGTTTCATAATCAGACTAGCATTTTATTCCAGATGTATTAATTGAACTTAAATCCCCATCCAGGGTGGGATTTGAGCCCATGTCTCTGAGCCATTAGCCCAGGTCTCTGAGTTACTGGCTCAGTAACGTTACCACTATGCTATCATCCCCATTACTGAATTGGAAACCAATGTAGGTTGGTGTGCAGAGGAGCACTGGGTGAATAAGACACTATTTCAAACTAGTAAAAAATAGCGAAAGGCCTGATATCAGGAAATTTTTCACTAGAAGCACCATCTGTACAAGGAACAGGCCCAAAGGTAGAAACACCGCCATTATTTAAAAACCAATTGAATGCTGCACTGGGTGGGGAACCATGACAAACATCTTCGATTGTCATAAAAACCCATCTGGTTCACTAATGCCCTTCAGGCAGGGAACTCTGCCATTCCTTACCTGGTCTGGCCTACATGAGACTCCAGACCCACAGCAATGTGGTTGGCTCTTAACTGCCCCTCTGAACTGGCCAAGCAAGACACTCGGTTCAAGGGTATTTAGGAATGGAGCAACAAATGCCGGCCTTGCCAGCGACACCCACACCCCATGAAAGAGTGAAAGAAAAAAAGTTTCGGGTGGATAAAAGAAGATGGGCTGAATGGCCTCCCTCATCTGCAGCTATTGTGGCAATATCATTTGTGCAGTTATGCGTGGACAGCAGGTGATGACAGGCTTGGGCTTTGGAGGTGATGACACTGTCCAGACGCAGGCCTGAAGAGAGGCATCTCCGGTGAGGGGTCACATGGGGCATGTGTCCTAACTTTTGGGAGTGAGAGATCGGGCGCAAAAAGAGGGGAAAAAAATCTGTTTTTAAAAAAGCAGAACATAAATTAAATGTAGCCAAAATTAAACCAGGGAGACAGCTAGAGGGAATTCAGTGATTACACTGAATGATGATGGGTCAAGGCACTCATCATTCTCCCTAGACTGATGGTGTTAAGTATCTCAAGGACACTATCCATCAGAGTCAGAACATTGACCTCAGGGTTTCACAGAACACACAAATCTACTTCAGATTTTTGGAGTGGTCCCTGATGTTAGGAATCACGTCTAGACCTCTTCTGAGTTGTGTGTCTGGAGGTTTTTTAAAAAAAATGTAAACTGAAAAAGAAGCTAAGAGCCTGTCATTTCCAGCTGAATGGTTTGCAAAGGGAAGATAGAAAAGTTGCTCAAAGGTGAACCAGTCATAAACAGACAGCATCCTCCAAACCCCCGGCCGCTCCCATCTAGCGGGACAAGGGCAGCAGACACACGGGGACACCACCACCTGCAAGTTCCCCTCCAAGCCACTCACCATCCTGACTTGGAAATATATCGGCCGCTCCTTCACTGTCGCTGGGTCAAAATCCTGGAACTCCCTCCCTAACAGCACGGTGGGTGTACCTACACTACATGGACTGCAGCGGCATAAGAAGGGAGCTCACCACCACCTTCTCAAGGGCAATTAGGGATGGGCAATAAATGCTGGCCCAGCCAGTGACACCCACATCCCATGAATGAATTTAAAAAGTTAGAAAAAGAATTAGGAATTTACTAGTGTCTCAGATCACACTGCTTCCGTCTGTCGATGTAGAGCATTGACACCAGTATACCTATTTGCCTGAAAGACCTAGATATTTAATGTAATTCCAGGTCTCCTTCAGTGAGTACAATCGTCTTCTGTTTCTCTCCTATCTCCCCACAGTGAATCCAATCCTCTCTGTTGCCCCAGTTTGCAGTGACCCCAACCTCTTAGGTCCCTCTCCTGCCCCCCCTAATCATGATACAGGTCTCCTCTCTCCCAACCTCCCAGCGCTAATTCAAAGCCCCTTCAGCCCTTTCCTGCTCCTCTCTCCCTCCCTCAGCGGCGAATCCCATCCCCTCTGCCCCACGCCTGGGATCGGACTTTGTACAAACGGCTGGAGAAGGTTGGAGTATTTTGCCTGGTGAGCAAGCTTACTGAAAGATCCATGACTTCACAGCTTCAATACAAATGGAGAATGAATGAGTCAGAGAGCTGTGGGATTTGAGTTTTTTTTGGAAGGCAAGGGAACCAAACCTTCAAGGGCTGTGGGTAGATTCCCAGCCAATGGTGTTCATACTGGGTTTGCCCTTTTGGTGTTTTCAGTGCTCAGTTATAACTCATTTTTTTATTAAATAGTATAATTAAGGGCTAGGGCCAATGATTTTAATCTAACACATCTGGTAGAAACAGCATGTGCTAGGTCAGGCATCTGCTTAGCACCCAGTGAAATGTAAACTTGAGTGGGGTGTCAGATGGGACTTATCTGATTGGAACCTGTCCCATTTCCACAGGGGACTTCCTGAAGCCAAAAGCCAAGTATCATTTAAGGGAGAATTGAATCCTAAAAGTGGGGTCAGGGAGTCTTCACAGCACAGAAGAGGACCTTTCGGCCCATCAAGTTCATACTGGCTCTCTGTAGGGCAATCCCACTTTCCCCCATTCTCTCTCCCTAGCCCGGTGAGTTTATTTCCCTCGAGTGCTTGTCCAATTTCCTTTTGCAATTGCCCATTGTCTCTGCTTCCACCGCCCCTGTGGGCAGCGAGTTCCAGATCGATGCCACTCGCTGCGCCAAAAAATTCTTCCTCACATTCCCCCCATATCGCTTTCCTCAACCTTTAAACTTGTATCTTCCAGTCCTCAGCTCATGGGAACATTTCTTTCTCTACCTTTATCTAAATTTGATTTAAGAGACAGTAATGGTTTGGCTGTCCCTCTTTATCCATAATAATCTTGTAAAGTCATATCATTCGATGAGAGGCTTTCCAAAAGCCAATAATGGACTGGTTGAAGTGTTGTAACATTGGAAATGCAGCATGCAACTTTTACACAGGAACCTTCTAGAAACAGCCACAACCCAGATAATCCACTCCGGTGATGTTGGTTGAAGGATGAATATAGGTTGGTCTTCTTCGAGATAATATTTCACACCTAACCGAGAGGGCAGACGGGCCCTCATTTAAACCATTTCACCTTCTCTGACAGTGCGGCACTCCCTCTGTGCCGTACCCCTCTCGCGCCTGCGGTGCGCCAGCTTGGCCTGTATGAAGAAGATAGAAAGGCAGGTGATGGGCAGGGACGGAGCAGAGGAAGTGGCAGCCTAGAGTGTGGGCTCCGCGGGCAGAATTTTCCATGCCTGAGGCTAAGTGCGGTGGTGGGTAGTTTCGGCGGCGCCCACACACCCCTGCTCGGAATGGCGTGCCCGATTCCACGCTCGGAAGCTCATTAATTATGCCCGGGCCCAGCATCGAGCCGAATCAGCCGGCTGATTCATCTGCCCGCTGTCAGCCGGTGGGGTCGGAGGTCGGGGCGCCACATTTGAACGCCAGTCCAACACATACATCCCACTCTCTCCAGCCCACCTGTCTCCAGGAGACCCTTACACGTGTCTTCCATATGCAACCAGAAGGCCGTCAGCCTCAAGGGGAAGGAGGCATCCCACCTCAACCAGCGGGCCCTCCAGGCCTTGATCAGAGGAGTGCGGGCACACAGACATGTCGTGTATCCCAGGGACGGCTGCAGGAAGCACAGCAGCCTCACCTCTTCGGCCTGGGAGGCCGTCGCAGAGCGGGTCAGCACAGCTGGTGACTGTGCCCGAAATGCCATCCAGTGCAGGAAGAGGATGAACGATCTCATCCGCTCTGCCCGGGTAAGTCATCCTTCAACTCCCTCCAATATCAAACTCTGGTCATGCACTCAAACGGCTCCTCTCTTCAGAGATCTCACACACTATTAGTGGGGGACACGTATCGACACTCATTCTCTCACCGAGACTTTCACATCATCACCGTCCCATCTATCACGTTGTTTACACTCCATCCTCTGGCCTGTCTGGGGAGGGCTCACCACACACGGGGGACATGCATCTCACCCTGCCTCTGCTCCGTCCTTTCTCATCACCGGCCTTTCTTTCTTCTTCATACAGGCCAAGCTGGCACACAACAGGCGTGAGAGATCGCAGACCGGGGGACGGTAGGCCGACATCATCGCCCTCACTGTGCAGTCGAGCTGGCTGGGTGGACAAGGATCGCTCCTGTGGGGAATGGGAGTTCGGCCTCTCCCGGCAACCATCACCTCATCAAATCCTGACATTCGCAGTGAGTCACGAGCAGTCTGATCCAGCTCATGATCATTAACTGAAACTTTATTCCCTATTTTCTAGGCACCAGCAGATCGAGGCCCCCAAGCCAGTCCAGCACCCCCTGTGCGAGTCCTCAGGCTTCATCCGAGGAGGAAGCCCTGGAAGAGTCCTCATGGCGCTCACACACACCCTCCAGAGACACACACCTCGCTGGGGCACAGCTGTAGATTAGCCTCACTTTCTGGAGAACATCTCACTGACGCATCCCCGCAGCAGTCGGAGGGAGAGACAGCTCAGGTCTCCGGCACTTGGAGGGCTGCTGGGGACCAGTCAGGTGATGAGCCTCTGGAAGCGGCTGCCAACTCAATGCTGGAGATGCAACAACAGACGGCAGAACATCAGGCAGAGATTAGACAGTCACTCAGCAGACCAGAGCAAACGATGGAGGAGTCCACCTGTGTTCTGTCTGTTGTCGCGGCTCCGACATGTGAGCACCTCGAGGTCACCATGGAGACATTGGTCCAGCAGGATTTACACTCGACCCTGCAGTCCATGGCCACACACCCTGGTGGGCATAATCAAGACGTAGGCGACATGAGGATGAGGCACCTTGACCTCCCTCCAAGTGCACCATCTCCTGCAGGAGTCAGGGCAGGGCCCTCAGGCACCCACAGGGAGGATGAGCATCAGCTGGACACCCTGGGGGTCTCCTCTCAGGACATTCCAAGGGTTTGCAGCTGCTCACAGCCCCCTCTGCTTATGACCCCATCCACTGCAGCTTCTCAGACCACCACGGGGCTTTTACCTCTGGGCAGGTGACCCTCTTCAGGCCGGGGCCCTCCAGGCCTCAGGCTACCAGAGGACATCCGCCCAGATTATCGCAGACATCAGGATATAGCAGTCAGCAGGCCACTTCCACCTCTACTGCGGAGGTCGGGACTGCACCCAGATGTTGCATTTGAGTTAGGAAAGTTAAGAAAAATCAATGTCACTTTTGGGTCATGGGTGTGTTATACATGGAAAGAATACACTTTGTGAATACATTTGACAGTTATGTGAATGTTTTGGGCAACTGAAGGCGTTATGATTTTGTTCTTTGGAACTCTCTCATTTTGAGGTTTAGCTCTCCTCCCACTCAGTGATAGTGTCCCACTGTGAGATCCACATTCCTGTGATGTCAACCTCAGTTGAACTAGTCTCCACACCCTTCTGTTTAAATCTTTATTGGCAGTGTGTGATGTCAGCATTTCTAACCCTTCTTCCTCAAGGTACATCATTGAGTGAGGGCAGCTTATCAGCGTTGATATTCTAGAGACATTTGCGTCTCCTCAGTGGTAGTGGCAGAAGAAAAGACATGCACGGGAGGAGGAGATCCCTAGGCCTGTTCACGTCTCAGTCACAGCAGTGTTTGCAACATTAGATGGTGGCGTAGGCTTCAAGTCTTCTCTCACAACGCTCTTGTTCTTAAATGGACTCTCAGTTCCCAGAGTGAGCTCACTCACAGGGCCCATGGGCCAAAGCAAAGATCATGACCTGGTGATTCATGAGGCCAGAATGCGTGAGTGTGAATGCAGGACTCGTTCTCCCTGCAAGCGGCTGGAAAACCCCTGAGTTGAAAGGAAATGGCATTGAGGGCTAGGAGAAATGCGTCCATATTCCCTCACTTAATTTTACTCTTCCTGGAGCCTGTCAGCAATTAACGCATCATAGGCATGTCTCCCACATCTTCCTTCCTCCATGGCGTGATCACGCTCATACTGACCCTCAGCAGCCTCCTGAGGTTGCTAGGCCTCCGGATCTTCATCCTCCGATGAGTTCTCAAGCTCCTCCACTTCATTCTCTGGCAGGGGGTCACCTCTTTACATTGCCAGATTATGAAGGGTGTAACACACTGCGATGATGTGGGAAACCCCGTCAGGAGTGAATTGCAGTGAGCCACCTGAGCAGTGCAAGCATCTGAAACGCATCTTCAGAAGCCCTGTGGTCTGCTCTACAAGGGAGCGTATGGAGCTGTGAGCAGTGTTGCACCTCTCCTCGGAACGACTCTGAGGGCGATGCACCGGTGTCATCGGCCAGCGTTTCAGTGGGTAGCCCTTATTCCTAAGCAGCCATCCCTGCAGAGGTTATGGCCCCTCGAAAATCTCAGGCACCTGGGAGTGACTCAGGATGTAGGAGTCATGGCAGCTCCCAGGGTACCGTGCACAAACGTGCAGTATGTACTTCCTGTGATCACACGCCAATTGTACATTGATGGAATGATAGCCCTTGCGGTTTATAAACTTTAGGGGCTGCTGCCATGGAGCCTGTATAGCCACATCGGTGCAGCCTATTGCACCCTGTACTTTTGGGAAGCCTGAGATGGCAGCGAAGCAGTGAATCTTGCAACCTGGCTATCTTCATCCAGGACAAACCTGACGTAATGCTGGGCCTTCCTGTAAAGGGCATCTGTGACCTCTTTTATGCATCAATGTGTTATGGACTGAGAGATGCCACACAGATCCCCTGTTGATCCTTGGAAAGAACCAGAGGCAAAGAACTTTAGCACTGCAGTCATCTTCAAAGCCACTGGCAGGGGATACCCCCCAATTGCACATGGCATCAGGTTTTCATGAAGAATGTGGCATATGTGATGTACCAGAGCTCAGGCCAAGCGCAGACATGCATGGCACCGCCTCTCACTCATTTGTAAATAGGAGACTCTTCTACGATAAAGTCTAGGTCTGGTGAGTCGCCTCCATTGTCTGAGAGTCTCCTCCTGATCCTCCTGTTCGTGCTCTGGCTCCGCTTGACCATGTCCCTCCTGCTGGAGCTGTGCGCAGAGTAACCTCTCCCTCCTTCACCTCCTGCATTGCATTAGGACCCTGATAAAGGCAGCACTGAGCCCTGGATCCATATCTGCTTTTGCCTTCTCTCTGAAAGGAAGTATCGAAGGCATTGACGATTCAAGAGGCAAGAAAGTGAAGCTCAGAAGGTGAAATGTATGGGAACTGGAGGGATCCATAGTTTCTCCTGCCCTACTTACCTGGTGGCTGCCTCGTCCCTGAGACACTAGTACATACATCGAGGTGACCAAGATGGCATCGCAGATATGGAACATCTGGAGCCTGTGTGGGCTGATAAGGTGTAAATGAGACGAGTGATCCAACCTTTCTCTGTGCTCCAATCTCTGATGTTGCGTATTACTGACCAATCAGATACTCATGCTCAATGAGTGGATGCCCTTTGGCCTGTTAGGAGTGTCAAATCTGGTGAACAGGTGATAGGCCTCCATTGATGGAATGCCATATATAATACAGCTATTGCCTGAATTCCCAAATTCTAAATTCCTGTGTGTTACTCTTTTGATGCAGTGACTGTGATGTGAAGCCACCGAGATCTGTGTCGCCCTTTAACAGTGCTAATGAAGACAATGGCTTTCAGTGGCTTTCATCGCAAGGAGGTTGTCTTCCTTTCTCACTAAGCAGGCTCATGTAGTCTCTGAGTCCTTTCCACATCGCCCCAGGCACTCTCTGACTCCTGACTGCAAGCACTTGGACTTTCACAGAGCTCCCCACTGTCCTGCTGACTGAAGACTACAGTGTCCCCTCCCAAACCAAACCCCCACCCCCAACCTTCTGAGTCTCCGTGTGACTCATCCCCCTTGTGCCAAACTAACAAACCCCCCCCTTCCTATTCCGGAGTCTGTTTGCATCCCCTTCCGGTCAAACATGTGCTTTGACCCTTTTGAATGTCGGTGTTTTGTGTCCCCTTGTCGGGCTCCAGCTTCCCATCCCTCAGTCTACCCGCTGCCTTCCATTGTTCCCCATCTTCCTCCACCTCCTCGCCCCTCTGCCTTCTATCGTGCCCCCTTTCCCCCCTCACAGCCTTCACACTGTCTTTCTTCCCAACTACCCCTCCATGGTGTTGACCCTTTGACCCTCACAGCCCTTGCAAAGCCTTCCTCTCCCATTGCCCCAGGCACAGCCACCAATGGTGCAGCGATGAAAAGCGGGGATGCTCAAGAGGCCGGAATTGAAGGAGCGCGGAGATCTTGAGGGTGGTGGGGCTGGAGGAGGTTACGGAGACTAAGTCGGGACAAGGCAACTGAGGGATTTGAAAACAAGGATGAGAATTTGAACATTGCGATGGTGTTTGTCTGGGAGCTGATATGGGCCAGGAAGCAACAGGGGGGCAAGGGGATTGGGACTCGGTGCAGAGTTAAGACACAGACAGCAGAGTTTTGGATAAGAGCCTTTAGGCTTTACTGAGGGCTGAATGTGGAGGACAAGCCAGGACTGCATTGGGATAATCAAGTCCAGAGATAACAAAGGCATGAATTGGATTTCAGCAGCTGGGACAGGGACATATTTGGGCAATGTTACAGAGTAGCGGTGGCTTGAATACGGGTATGGAATTTCACCTCAGGATCAAACGTGACCCCAGAGTTGTGAACAGACTGGCTTAACCTCAAACTGCTGCCAGGGAGAGGGTTGGAGTCAGCAGCAATGTAACAGGGTTAGGAGCTGGGGCCAAAAATAACGGCTTCAGACTTCCCGATATGTAATTTGATTGAGCGGCAATATCCTACAATGTAAATTACAACTAATGGGTCTAACCCAGTTTGTGTGCTAGGTTAAACGCATTAGCTAAAACATCCATGACATTCTCGTCTATAAAGTTTTATGTAATCACAGGCTGTTTCAGTTGTGATCACAAATGCATGGAGTGGAATTTAAATTCTCAGGGCTGACATGAAGGAAAGGGGCAGAACTTTCACCTTGGTGGTGGGCAAGGGTCCCAGCGCCAACGTAGCAGTCGCTTGGTAGTTCGGTGGGAGGGCGCCAGCAGGAGACAGAGGCAGGTCCGCCATTGATTAAGAGGCCAACTAAGGCACTTGACTCCCCAATTGTTGGCGATTTAGCGTTGCCCGTGTGACTTGTTGCCCATCGCACGGGCAAAGCGGGCAGGCAACAACTTACAACAGCTGACCCACGGGGCAGGGTAAGAAGGACCAGCAGCCTTGTCAACGTGAGTGATGAGGAGTTTTGGAGATCGCCTGCGGCTGGTTGCTTATTTGAACTGGACAGCCCCACGTTGGCTCAGAGCATCATTCTCAGCATTTCCAGGCTTCATTTCAGGATGCGTTGGTGTTTTCCAGGCCCCCAGAGGATTCAGACCGTGTGGGCCCTTCCAGGTATCAGACAGCCTCCTGTTACCCTGGGAATGGGGATTGTGGTCTCCGCTGGGAGGCACCTCCTCCTCTGAGGAGGAAGAGAGGGGCAGAAGGGAGAGGAGGCCAGGTTTCCCTATGCAGCTTCCAGGGGAGGGACCTATGGGAGGAGAGGCGCAGGCACAGGGGGTGCAAGGCCAGCAGGTAGTCCAAGGCAGAAGGGACCACAGAAGATGCCACTATCCTGCTGCCAGGGTTTACAGGCAGCGATGCAGCTACCTCAATATGTCCGAGGTGCAATGCCGAATGAGGCTCCCCATCTCCAGGGAGACAGTGACCTCCATCTGTCAGATGATTGGACCTGAGATCAGTCTGACTGTGTGGGTGGACACCCCATGCCAGTGGCTCTGAAGGTCACAGTGGCTCTCAATGTCTATGCCTCCGGCTCTTTCCAGGGGTCAGTGGGGGATCTGTGCAGAGTCCCAATCAGCTGTCCATAGTTGCATCAAACTGGTGAGAGAAGCTCTGTTCAGGTGGGTACTGACATTTATTCTTTACTGTACGGACGAGGCCAGCCAGGCTGAGCGAGCCAGAGGCTTCGCAGTGATTGCTGGTTCCCCCGTGTCCAGGGTGCTATAGACTGTACACATGTGGCCATCAAGGCACCAGCAGGTGAACCCGGTGCCTTCGTCAACAGGAAGGGCTTCCACTCCATGAACGTGCAGATAGTGTGTGATCACAGGATGCTGATTCTACAAGTCTGTGCAAGGTACCCAAGCAGCTCCCACTGCACCTACATCCTCAGACACTCCCAGGTCCCGGGCTCTTCAGTGATCCAGCCCGGCTGGATGGATGGATGCTGGGTGACAAGGGCTATCCCCTCAGAAGGTGGCTCATGACACCTCTCCGCCATCCAAGAACAGAGGCAGAGCAGCGGTACAACAGGAGCCATGTCTCCACAAGGGCTGTG
Source organism: Carcharodon carcharias (assembly GCF_017639515.1). Classification (NCBI taxonomy): domain Eukaryota; kingdom Metazoa; phylum Chordata; class Chondrichthyes; order Lamniformes; family Lamnidae; genus Carcharodon; species Carcharodon carcharias. The sequence continues at coordinate 15,520,874 of NC_054500.1, forward strand.
ATAGAGAGAACCATAGGTCTTCTGAAGATGGGTTTCCGATGCCTGGACCGTTCAGGGGCAGCACTACAATACCCCCAGAGTGGGTGTCACTGATAGTGGTTGCACGCTGCGCTCTTCACAATCTGGTAGTGCCAAGGGGGGACCCACTGGAGGAAGAGGATGTTCTTGCAGCTCCACAGGCCACAGAGGATGAATCCAGTTGTGAGTCCGAGGATGAGCCCAGTGAGGAGAGCACAGAGGGTGTGGAGGCAGACCTGGGTAACTTCCAGGGAGGCAGGGACACCAGGGGTGCATTGATCCAACGCTCCTTCAGCTAGGCTACCAAATAAGAACTGCCACCTCATGCCAGGGCTGCTGCCTCCATCCTAGATCCCAGAGAGGAGCATTTCCATGGCCACCAAGATACACTCAGTGCCTGTGCAATAAAGTTTCGAGACCCACGTCCATCATTAAATATTGGCCTACCCTGAACCTACAGAACAAATGAAGCATACTCATGCCAATAACACAAAATCAAATCTCATTTAATGTTGGAACTCACAGATTCCTGAACTGAGCATTAACCTGTGTCAGTTGTCACATTATTAAAAAATGGAAAGCAAAATGGGGGAGCAAAAAATCACCTGTGACCAGCCCCTCTTGTGCTTAAGGTGCTTTAAACTTGTGTTTACGAGTGCTGCGTCTTGGTGCCCCTCCCCTCGCTGGCACCAGCATTAGAGCCGCTGACTCGGCTGTCCTGTTGGCCTTGATGACTTTGGTGGTAGTCCTCTGGCCAGTGGAGACTGTGCTGGTCCCGCCTGTCAGGGAGCAGCCAATGCCACAGCGGGCATCTCCCCAGTCACCGCAGCCTCATCAGATGCCAAGGTTGCTGGCGGGGGGGCGGAGGAGCTGCTGTTGACATCCAGAGTGCCCTGAGAGGAGAACGCAGAGGTGACAGGCAGCTGGTGCACCAGAATGAGGTCGCTCTGGATCTCCCTGCTCACCATTGTCAGGCACCGAGCTGGGGTACTGGGTGCCTCATCCATCTCCCACACTGACCACCTGAGGTCAGTGCCTGTGTGAGGGCTGCAGGTCCCAGCGCAACCCCAGGACCCCCTGATTCTGTCCCTGGATCTGCCTCTCCATGAGAGTCGCCACTCCCTCAATGGAGGGGGCAGTGCGCTCGGACATGAGGGTCAATGCAGTTCTCACCCTCCGCATAGACTCATCCATAACAGAGACCATGGCACACAGACCCTCATGGATCTCCACCAGATCCTCCCACACATCCAGCTGGACATCCAACTTCTGCTGCCTAATGGATGACTCCAGAGGCTCATCATCTGCCTTCGACTGAGCATCGTCCTGGTCTCCAGCAGTCCTCCGACTGCCAGCGCCCTGGGCACTCTCTGCCTCCGCCTGCTCCTCAAGCGAGTGTGAAGTGCCCTCACCACTCTGCACCGAGATACTGGATGGCGATCTAATGCCCACCGAGGTGCTGGTATCTGTGCTGGTGCCTGCCTGGTACAGGTACCAGGTACGTGGTGATGCAGGTACGTGGAGAGCATGGTGGTCCTCCGGGGTCAGGGGTGGGTCTTCAGGGTCCTGAGTGTGAACGCCTGCTGGTGAACATAAAAGGAAGAATAAGGACATGTCATTAGTTAAAGTCATCCCACTGTCACTGTGTGTGCCAGGCACCTTGGTGAGACGATGGAGATCTGCTTCATGGTGCCCTCATCTTCCAATGATCAATGGGGACTCTAGGTTCGAGGCTCACATCAGTGAAGAGGCTACACCAGAATGGTTGCACAAGATAAAATTCTCACCTCTGAGCACTGCACTCTTACCTTCACCTGACACCCCAACCTCACCGCGGTCAGTTGACCGAGCTACGTGGCTCCAAGGCCTCCTGTTCATAGCGGCAGAGAATGAGGGGGTGTGGGGGTACCCTGCCAGTCCTCAACCTCTCAATACTGTTATGGCATGTCTTCTCCTGAAAGGACAGAGGAGCATTGATGAGTCCACTCTCTATCTGCAGCACCACTGCAGCCTGGACAACCCCACCCAAGGAGACCCTCACAGGGCACAAACGAGTGGTGGTCCTCGAGCTGCAAGACACTCAGTCCAAGCAGCCAGGGCTCACCCCTTTGGCCAGCTCCGGCATCATTGACTCTAACACCCCTGAGCTCCACGGTGGGATGGTCAGTCCTTAGCACTCTGCCGCGCTGACCCATGCCAACACGGCACCCACCCTTCCCGAGCACAGCAGGTCGCTGAAGCGCTTCCGCCACTGGAGCCAATCGTGCCTCACCACGTCATGGCTGTTCGCCAGCGATGCCACCTCCTCCCACGCCCTCTTGGTGAGCTCCCCCACCTACCCACGCGCCCGTCTCCTGGGACAAGGGTGCCCCCTTCTGGCAGCCCCCTCCTCCAGGAGGGCAGTGAGGCAGCCGTCGGAGAAATGCAGGGCTGACTGCCCCACCGACCTCCCCTCCCACATGGGGTTCTCCTTCCTGGGTCTCCCCGGGGCTCCCAGCGCCACTTCGGAATCGGCCGCTGGGTTTGGACCCGGCAGACAACCGGCCCCCACCCCCGCCCCGCCCCTTCTCGGAGATTCTCCGGCCAGCTTTCACGCTGCGCCGTGATTGGCTCACCAGTGGGACACCGCCCTCCGGCCTCGATCGCGGGCAGCGGTCCGATTCCCAACTGCCCCCACCCACCCACACCCAGCCCACCCGCCCGGGGTGAATTTCTGCCCAAAGTGATTATCAATTCAATACTGGTTTGCATGTGCGACATTTCTTTGACAGAGCGGTGTCTGGAAAACAGGCAACGAGCCGTAGGAGTAGAGATTAGGAAGGGGCGACTAAAATCATGGTGGGGCCTCATATAAAGAGAGGAGTTGAGGTGGAGGAGGGGGTTCGGTGGAGGGAATTCAAGAAAATGGGGCCTGGACTGAAACCACGACTGTCAAACGTGGATTAAAGGACACGGTGTATATCACAAGAGGGAGCTTTACTCTGTATCTAACCCCGTGCTGTACCTGTCCTGGGAGTGTTTGATGGGGACAGTGTAGAGGGAGCTTTACTCTGTATCTAACCCCGTGCTGTACCTGTCCTGGGAGTGTTTGATGGGGACAGTGTAGAGGGAGCTTTACTCTGTATCTAACCCCGTGCTGTACCTGTCCTGGGAGTGTTTGATGGGGACAGTGTAGAGGGAGATTTACTCTGTATCTAACCCCATGCTGTACCTGTCCTGGGAGTGTTTGATGGGGACAGTGTAGAGGGAGATTTACTCTGTATCTAACCCCGTGCTGTACCTGTCCTGGGAGTGTTTGATGGGGACAGTGTAGAGGGAGCTTTACTCTGTATCTAACCCCGTGCTGTACCTGCCCTGGGAGTGTTTGATGGGGACAGTGTAGAGGGAGATTTACTCTGTATCTAACCCCATGCTGTACCTGCCCTGGGAGTGTTTGCTTGCTATTTCACTCTATCTGTTGACATAAACCTGAGGGCTTCCCTTACTGGATTAGTTTGTATGGCTGATTTAACAACCATCCATTATCACAGTCAGATGCCTGTCATTTCACAGTTTGACAGTTACAAGGGGTTATAGACTCTTTGATATAGGACTATGAATTCCAATTCATCTTGTTTTAAGGGATTATACACTTGAATAATGTGTATTTGTTATAAGGCATTATTTAGTTGAAGGATTGTAAATGTGGTAAGTAGGTTTATGAATGAGATGTTTTTCAATATACTGAAGTCTGCAATAGACATTTAGAATTTTATTCCATAGAACGTGAGTATTGCTGAAAAAAGAGACATGATGTCAAAGCTTGTTGTCTTGCACTCATCAGGACAATTTGCAAGAATATCAATAGTAAAGGGAATAACACTTTATACTGCATAAGAAGAGTGTGCTGATTGGTTGGCAAGTGGTCTCTGATTGGCAGAGGCGTTGCCATGGAGAATCACGAGGGAACAGTTAACTGCTAAGCTTTTGTTCAAATTCAAACCAGACTGATTCTCACTGGTCAAGGCATTACCATGGGGAATGAACCTGGGAATGGCTGTCCCCCAAGCTTTTTCTTAGTAAAAAAAGATGCAATGCATGGACATGCTTATTCTGTCTTCAAAGGGCAGGCCCCTGTGTGTGAATGTTTGTAGCTTCTAGCACATGTAAGTGAGCCACACTGCAAGCCTGACTGATAATCTTAAATTGATTTTCAGTATAGTTCTTAGCACAATTAGGATTGTTTAGCAAGTGCTGTCCAATCACAAAATCACATGCTGGATGTTTTTTTTATTCATTCATGGGGTGTGGGCATCCCTGGCTAAGCCAGAATTTATTGCCCATTCCTAGTTGCCCTTGAGAAGGTGGTGGTGAGCTGCCTTCTTGAGCCGCTGCAGTCCCTGTGGTGTAGGTACACCCACAGTGCTGTTAGGGAGGGAGTTCCAGGATTTTGACACAGTGACAGTGAAGGAACAGTGATATAGTTCCAAGTCAGGGTGGTGTGTGTCCTCAAGGGGAACTTCCAGGTGGTGTGTTCCCATGTATCTGCTACCCTTGTCAGTCTAGGTAGTAGTAGTCGTGGGTTTGGAAGGTGCTGTCTAAGTCGCCTTGGTGAGTTTCTGTAGTGTATCTTGTAGATGGTACACACACTGCTGCCACTGTGCGTCGGTGGTGGAGGGAGTGAACGTTTGTGGATGGGGTGCCAATCAAGTGGGTTGCTTTGTCCTGGATGGTGTTGAGCTTCTTGAGTGTTGTGGGAGCTGCACTCATCCAGGCAAGTGGAAAGTATTCCATCACATTCCTGACTTATCCTTGTAGATGGTGGACAGGCTTTGGGGAGTCAAGAGGTGAGTTACTCACAGCAGGATTCCCAGCTTCTGACCTGCTCCTGTAGCCGCAGTATTTATATGGCTGGTCCAGTTCAGTTTTTGGTCAATGGTAACCCCCAGGATGTTGATAGTGGGGGATTCAGCGATGTTAATGCCATTGAACGTCAAGGGGCGATGGTTAGATTCTCTCTTGTTGGAGATGGTCATTGCCTGGCACTTGTGTGGTACAAATGTTACTTGCCACTTGTCAGCTCAAGCCTGGATATTGTCCAGTTCTTGCTGCATTTGGATATGGACTGCTTCAGTATCTGAGCAGTCGCGAATGGTGCTGAACATGGTGTAAACTATGTCCTGAGTTTTGCAAGCACAGGCTGTTTGGGCATGGTCAGTGCTTTACCTGTTGCGAACAGCCAAAGGGACATGCTGTTTGGTACCAGTCACTGGGACATGCGACCTACATACCTGACATCACACCAGCACTGAAATTCATACACCACGTTACTGATTTGTGTGATAAGCAGAATGTCTTTTAGGCTTGACGACAGCATCCTGTTAGTGGTGAATACCACTCATGTTGTGACTGCATAGTAACCGCGTGAAACAGCTAGCTTCACCTGTTCGCAAATTTTCGAGACACCTTGCCCTGCCAGGGTAATGGGAGGTAGGCTCGGCACTTTCCAGGACCGAAAGTGGCTGCCTTAGGTCCATTCATGAGATTACGCAATATACAGCGAGCAATGATCCCATCAGGGTCGCCATTATCCTGCAGGATGGCTTTGATGTGCCCTGTTTCAGCATCAAGCTTGCACGATGAGCAATGGCTCAGTTCCTGTTCGCTAGGGTTGCCCATAAGGCCAATCTTATAGAGTGTGGAATTGTGGGAGCCTCAACGCACACATTGACCAGTGAACCTGTGAACTTAGCAACCTGCGCAGTTGAGTTCAGTTTTGATGATGCCACGTACGCCCAAATAGGTCTTGTTGCCATGGGATCCCATCTAGGCCCAGCTCTCGCAAGCATCTTTGTCGGAGAGGGCGCTTGTTTTCCTTAATGCAGAAAGGTTAAGCGGAGATTTAATAGAGATGTGTCAAAGTCATGATAAGGTAAATAGGGAGAAACCGTATCCACAGCTGGAAGGAGGGTCAGTAACCCAGAGAACACAGATTTAAAGGAGTCAGCAAAGGAACCAGACGAGTGATGAGGAAAATATGTTTTTTTTCACTGTGTCTCCTGCCAATGCAAGATGGCCGCCCAAGATGGCTGCCCAAGATGGCCGCCCAAGATGGCCACCGATACCTGTCTGCACACGCGTACTGGTCGGTGCCAGTTGAACCTTATTCTCATCCTGAAGACACTCACCTCGATTCCGGCGGCGGGTAGGGAGTGGGGGCGTGGCTGCCCCACCGTTTCCCAGGATCGGGGTGGGGAGGGAAGGGAGGCTCCTCCCTTCCGGGTGATGGCCGCAATTCCAGATCACAACCTCCATATCCCGCCTCTGGAGCTCCGGGGCTTCTTCCGTTTGGACCTTGTTACGATCCTGATCGCGGCCTCCGCACGATTTCTGAACCTCCCGGCCCAGACCCTCTTCCCCCTTAGCCCAGGCCCCGGAGCTGCAGGCGTGGGACGCAGAGGTTGCAATCCGGATTTTGCGGTGGATCAGGAGCCTCCCCTCCCTCCCCACCCCAACCCCCGCTCCATTCCTCCCCTCTACCCCAGCGACTCGGAGAAAGTGAGGCTTTTTAAATCACTGTCTTTAATAACTGTTTGAAAGCATCTGTGCTCCTGGCTGCGGCCTACTCTGTCACTCACAATGATGTGACAGAGTAAAACAGCACAACTGCACACGCATGATGTTGGCAGTAAATGCAGCCTTAGTTTCACACAGCAACGCGTTAGAATTTGCAATGCGCTGGCTGAAAGGGAGGCAGGAACAGGTTCAATAGCAACTGTCAGAAGGGAGTTGGACAAACCCTTGAAAAGGAATATTTGCAGAGCCACGTGGAAAGAGCAGAGTGAGAATATTGGTTAACCCTTTCCAAGAGCCAGCACAAGCACAATGGGCTGAATGGCCTTCTACCGGTCTGCATGGCACGTTCAACTTGGGCTTCAGGTCAGGTTGTTGCGGCGTCTTCTGGAAAGGGCTTCCAATAAAATAAACACCAACATTTCCCTTTCCTCACGGGGCTGATATTTTAAAATAAATCCCGATGCTTGCGTTCGAGCAGTGACAGCTCCTGACCCTTAAAGGGGAATTGACCTTCGGTTGGGCGGAGGTGGAGGGGGGGGGGGAGGATTTGAGTTAACAGCTGTGGTAGTTAGTTAGCATCTGGCAGCGAGTCAGTCCCCCGGGCAAATCCTTAACAGCTGGTCATACATCCACAAAAACAGCTGGAACAGGGTTAGTCAGGAAGGACGGTCAGAGAAGGATCACGGAGCTGAAGCCAGGGACCTAGGGCCAAACAGAGAACGAACAGAAGCTGTAGTGGGGAGTTGGTGCAGTGGGAGGAAATATTTTCCTACATTTCAAGGGCAGCCACACCATAATATTGTTGTAAACCACTTTAGGAGATCCTGAAATCCATCTTCTATAAATGTGAGTTCTTCCCAACTTTTAAAAGGTCTTCTTCCCTCCACAGCTTGCATTCGCATAGCGCCCTTAATGTAACGAAACATCCCAAAGGGACGCCGCTGGACAAAATCTGACAGCGGAGAGGCGCAAGGGGACCTGAGGCAAAAACCTTGGGCCAGGATTTTCCGTGGCCGGAATCGTCTTGGGCGGGATGGAAAATTTGATGGACCGGCCGGAGACCCGTTGGCTTTGGGTGGGAATTCCCAAGGCGGGCGGGGCTGGAAAATCGCGCCCTTGTAGGTTTTAAGAAGCACCTTCAAGGAGGGGAAAGGAGTGGAGAGGTTTAGGGAAACAGTTCCAGAATTTAGGCCCTCGGCAGCTGAAGGCACGGATGTTGGTAGTGGAGCGATGAAAATCGAGGGTGCGCAAGAGGCCAAAATTAGTGGGTTGGGATTTACTGAAAAGACCACAAGACATAGGAGCAGAAATTAGGCCATTCAGCCCATCGAATCTGCTCCGCCATTCAATCATGGCTGATAAGTTTCTCAACCCCATTCTCCCGCCTTCTCCCCGTAACCTTTGATCCCCTTACCAATCAAGAACCTATCTATCTCGGTCTTAAATACACTCAATGACCTGGCCTCCACAGCATTCTGTGGCAACGAATTCCATAGATTCACCACCCTCTGGCTAAAGAAGTTTCTCCTCATCTCTGTTCTAAAAGGTCTTCCCTTTACTCTGAGGCTGTGCCCTCGGGTCCTAGTCTCTCCTACTAATGGAAACATCTTCCCCACGTCCACTCTATCCAGGCCTTTCAGTATTCTGTAAGTTTCAATCAGATCCCCCCTCAACCTTCTGAACTCCATCGAGTATAGACCCAGAGTCCTCAAACGTTCCTCATATGTTAAACCTTTCATTCCAGGGAAAAGTTGCAGAATTAGGGAGGGGTGAGGCTCTGGAGGGTTTTACAAAACTGGATGAGAATTTTAAAACTGAGGCATTGCCGATCTCGGAACCAACGTAGGAAGCGATGCCAGTGGACAGAGTTCAGCCATGATCTGACTGAATGGTGGAAAAGGCTTATGGCCTACTCTTGTCCCTGTAGGGTGTGGCTCATTCCCACCAACATGGTTCCTGTTTCCAAGGTAGAATGGGGTTGAGGGGCTGAATGGCTGACGGCCATGTTACTATGTCTGGCTGGATTCTTTGAAGGTTGTGTTTGAGGAAGGATAAGTGGGTTTGGGGATGCGGGTGGGATTTCCACAGTGGAGAGCAAACAGCTTCATGGCAGATTTAACTGGCGTGAAGTGGAGAAAGATTATAGACACGCTCCTGTATCTGGGAGTCCGGCTCCATTTACAACCCCACATCAACATGAACTGTTGGGCCTGAATTTTCATTCCAGGTTGGGGGGGGCGGGGGCGCTGGTGGGTTTATGGGAATCATGGTGGTCAACGTTGGAAGCAGCGCAGAGGTTGCGAGGTGGCAGAGGTGACCTGGGCAGGAGGTCTGCCTCGAGGCATCTGCGCTTTGTCGAAGCAATGAAAATAAACAATAAAGCAAAGCACAGCCCTCCGGCCCTCACCCCTCAAACCGCACCCCCCAATCTATGCTCCTCTTTCCACCCCCATGCCCCCTCATATCCTCCATGCCAACCTAGTCCTCCTTGCCCACTCCCATGCCCCTTTATAGCCCCTTTGCCAACCTAGTGCCAACTCATACCAACCCATGCCTCCCTCAACCACCACTCTTTGCCCTTACGTCTACCACACCAACTCATCTTGTATCCACCATGGGCCGACCTCAGGACCCATGCTGAGATTAGATAAAATTCTTAAGTTTCCATTGATGAATTCGCTATTTAAAGAAAAACACTCTCATTGATTAAAAAAACACTCACTACATTTAAATTCCTTTAATCTCTTATAAAACCAAGCATTGGAATTCATAGTCCCACGTCAAAGAGTTTATAACCACTCAGAGCTGTCAGTCAAAGTGTGAACTGATAGGCACCCCACTGTGATAATGAAAGGTTGTTAATTCAGTCATGTAGCACTAACCCTGTAATGATAACCCTCAGGCTTATGCCAACAGACAGAGTGAAATAGCAAGCACCATTTTTTCAACACTGCAGTCTTTTTTCAAATATTTAAAGGACAGGAGTTTTAAATGCCTTGCCAGCTTGGCAGTTCTCTTTGATAGCTCTCTTGACAATTCCTTTTGATAGCTCATTTTGACAGCTCTGTCGAAAGTTCCTTATGACAGTTCTTTGGACAACTTTCTTGATAGTTCCTTTTGACAGTTCTCTTGACAGTTCCAATGAGCTTGATAGTTCAAATGAGTTTATGAGCTTTTTACACACATTCATGTCTAATTTTAACAACACTAAAGGGCACCTTACCCCTCCCGAAGGGCGCCTGATCTCCCCCAAAGGCATCCTTGGATTATATCCAAAAGAGTAACCTGCCTCTCCAAAATTGTACCCTGCTTCCCCAAAGAACACTGGCAACTTCAGGCCTTCTTCTGCCTGCTCTAAAGTGCATAAGTCATGTTTGGACACCTCACCAGTAAATTTTTTTTTAATTCGTTCATGGGATGTGGGCTTCGCTGGCTGGGCCAGCATTTATTGCCCATCCCTAATTTCCCTTGAGAAGGTGGTGGTGAGCTGCCTTCTTGAACAGCTGCAGTCCCTGTGGTGTAGGTACACCCACAGTGCTGTTAGGGAGGGAGTTCCAGGATTTTGACCCAGCAACAGTAAAGGAACAGCAATATATTTCCAGGTCAGGATCGTGGGTGGCTTGGAGGGGATTTTGCAGGTGGTGGTGTTCCCATGTGTTTGCTGCCCTTGTCCTTCTAGATGGAAATGGTTGTGGGTTGGTAGGTGCTGTGTAAGGACCCTTGGTGAATTACTCCAGTGCACCTGTAGATGGTGCACACTGCTGCCACTGTGCATTGGTGGTGGAGGGAGAGTATGCACCTGGATAGCATGCCAACCAAGCGGGCTACTTTGTCCTGGACAGTGTCAAGCTTTTTGAGTGTTGTTTGCTGCACTCACCCAAACAAGTGGGGAGTATTCCATCACACTCCTGACTTGTGCCTCATAGATGGTGGACAGACTTTAGGGAGTCAGGAGGTGAGTTACTCGCCGCAGGATTCCTAGCCGCTGACCTGTTTTTGTAGCCACAGTATTTATATGGCTAGTCCAGTTCAGTTTCTGGTCAATGGTAACCCCCAGGATGTTGATGGTGGGGAATTCAGTGATGGTAATGCCATTGAATGTAATGGGGCGATGGTTAGATTCTCTCTTATTGGAGATGGTCATTGCCTGACACTTATGTGGCATGAATGTTACTTGCCACTTATCAGTCCAAGCCTGGACATTGTCCAGGTCTTGCTGCATTTGGACATGGACTGCTTCAGTATCTGAGGAGTTGTGAATGGTGCTGAACATTGTGCAATCATCAGCGAACGTCCCCACTTCTGACCGTATGATGGAAGGAAGGTCATTGGTGAAGCAGCTGAAGACGGTTGGGCCTAGGACACTACCCTGAGGAACCCCTGCGGTGATGTCCTGGAGCTGAGATGACTGATCTCCAATAACCACAACCATCTTCCTTTGTGCTAGGTAAGACTCCAACCAATGGAGAGTTTTCCACCTGATTCCCATTGACTCCAGTTTTGCTGGGGCTCCTTGATGCCACACTCAGTCAAATGCAGCCTTGATGTCGAGGGCAGTTACTCCCACCTCACCTTGGGTGTTCAGCTCTTTTGTCCATGTTTGGACCAAGGCTGTAATGAGGTCAGGAGCTGAGTGGCACTGGCGGAACCCAAACTGGGCATCAGTGAGCAGGTTATTGCTAAGCAAGTGTCGCTTGATAGCACTGCTGATGACCCCTTCCATTACTTTACTGATGATTGAGAGTAGACTGATGGGGTGGTAATTGGCCGGGTTGGATTTGTCCTGCTTTTTGTGTACAGGACATACCTGGGCAATTTTCCACATAGCTGGGTAGATGCCAGTGTTGTAGTTGTACTGGAACAGCTTGGCTAGGGGAGTGGCAAGTTCTGGAGCACAAGTCTTCAGTACTATTGCTGGAATATTGGCAGGCATATAGCCTTTGCAGTATCCAGTGCCTTCAATCATTTCTTCATATCACATGGAATGAATCAAATTGGCTGAAGACTGGCATCTGTGATGCTGGGAACCTCCGGAGGAGGCCGAGATGGATCATCCACTCAGCACTTCTAGCTGAAGATTGTAGCAAGTGCTTCAGCTTTATCTTTTGCACTGAAGTCCTGGGCTCCCCCATCATTGAGGATGGGGATATTTGTGGAGCCTCCTCCTCCAGTGAGTTGTTTAATTGTCCACCACCATTCACAACTGGATGTGGCAGGACTGCAGAGCTTAGATCTGGTCCGTTAGTTGTGGGATCACTTAGCTCTGTCTATCAATTGCTGCTTATGCTGTTTGGCAAGTAGTCCTGTGTTATAGCTTCCCCAGGTTGACACCTCATTTTTAGGTATGCCTGGTGCTGCTCCTGGCATGCTCTCCTGCACTCTTCATTGAACCAGGGTTGAACCCCTGGCTTGATGAATAGCAGATTAGCCCACGCAGTTGCCCTTTGATGTGTGAAGTTGCTTCGATGAACCACAGATATGCAAATTAGAACCTGCCCCCAGCCCCTGCCACTGACCCCACAACTACACACAGAAATGGCATATGCCGTGTGGGTGAGGCTTCCAGATTCCGGCCTCTGCCGCCATTTTTGTAATGGAGGAGAACCTTGACATCTTTCTGAATATTCAGCCCCACATCTCACTTGTAGCTGGAAAGTGGGTCACTCTCCTTGCAGGTACTTAGCAACTGTCACAGATTCCTTTTCAACCTTTTGATGTCAACAAAAAGGGACAATAAAATCGTGCTTACCATTCAGATCCTGATGAATGGAGCTGGAGTGGTGTTGGGCAAAGGAACCTTTATATTGATCCACACCACACCCACCACCCTCCCATCTCCTTAACCATTAATTCCCGTCCCCAGCTAAGATCAGGGATCCTGGGTCAGAACAAGAAGTTTAATTACCAGGGCATAACCCATAAAGATGGAAAGGAATTTCAGGAAAGTGGGAAATTAGAAAGAAGGTGGGTCCTGGACTCTCATCCACAGAGTGTAGCGATCTTAACCCTAATGATCAGAATCCCAATGGACTAATCATTATCTCCCACGGTATAGAATCCCAATGGACCCATACCCTTCCCACTCACTCCCATGGTATAGAATCCCAATGGACCCATACCCTTCCCACTCACTCCCATGGTACAGAATCCCAATGGACCCATACCCTTCCCACTCACTCCCATTGTATAGAATCCCAATGGACCCATACCCTTCCCACTCACTCCCATGGTATAGAATCCCAATGGACCCATACCCTTCCCACTCACTCCCATGGTATAGAATCCCAATGGACCCATACCCTTCCCACTCACTCCCATGGTATAGAATCCCAATGGACCCATACCCTTCCCACTCACTCCCATTGTATAGAATCCCAACGGACCCATACCCTTCCCACTCACTCCCATGGTATAGAATCCCAATGGACCCATACCCTTCCCACTCACTCCCATTGTATAGAATCCCAATGGACCTATACCCTTCCCATTCAATCCCATGGTATAGAATCCCAATGGACCTATACCCTTCCCATTCACTCCCATGGTATAGAATCCCAATGGACCTATACCCTTCCCACTCACTCCCATGGTATAGAATCCCAATGGACCCATACCCTTCCCACTCACTTCCATTGTATAGAATCCCAATGGACATATACCCTTCCCACTCACTCCCATGGTATAGAATCCCAATGGACCCATACCCTTCCCACTCACTCCCATGGTACAGAATCCCAATGGACCCATACCCTTCCCACTCACTCCCATTGTATAGAATCCCAATGGACCCATACCCTTCCCACTCACTCCCATGGTATAGAATCCCAATGGACCCATACCCTTCCCACTCACTCCCATGGTATAGAATCCCAATGGACCCATACCCTTCCCACTCACTCCCATGGTATAGAATCCCAATGGACCCATACCCTTCCCACTCACTCCCATTGTATAGAATCCCAATGGACCTATACCCTTCCCACTCACTCCCATTGTATAGAATCCCAATGGACCCATACCCTTCCCACTCACTCCCATGGTACAGAATCCCAATGGACCCATACCCTTCCCAATCACTCCCATTGTATAGAATCCCAATGGACCCATACCCTTCCCACTCACTCCCATGGTATAGAATCCCAATGGACCCATACCCTTCCCACTCACTCCCATGGTATAGAATCCCAATGGACCCATACCCTTCCCACTCACTCCCATTGTATAGAATCCCAATGGACCCATACCCTTCCCACTCACTCCCATGGTATAGGATCCCAATGGACCCATACCCTTCCCACTCACTTCCATTGTATAGAATCCCAATGGACCCATACCCTTCCCACTCACTCCCATTGCATAGAATCCCAATGGACCCATACCCTTCCCACTCACTCCCATTGTATAGAATCCCAATGGACCTATACCCTTCCCACTCACTCCCATTGTATAGAATCCCAATGGAACTATACCCTTCCCATTCACTCCCGTTGTATAGAATCCCAATGGACCTATATCATTTCCATTTACTCTAATTGTATAAGATCCCAATATACCTATACTCTTCCCACTCACTCCCATTGTATAGAATCCCAATGGACCTATACCCTTCCCATTCACTCCCACTATATAGAATTCCAATGGACTTATACCCTTCCCATTCACTCACAAAGTATAGGATCTCAATAGACCTATACTCTTCCCATTCACTCCCATTGTATAGAATCCCAATGGACCCATACCCTTCCCACTCACCTCCATTGCATGGAGTCCCATTGGACCTATACCCTTCCCATTCACTCCCATTGTATAGAATCCCAATGGACGTATACCCTTCCCATTCACTCCCATTGTATAGAATCCCAATGGACCCATACCCTTCCCATTCACTCCCATTGTATAGAATCCCAATGGACCCATACCCTTCCCACTCACTCCCATGGTATAGAATCCCAATGGACCCATACCCTTCCCACTCACTCCCATTGTATAGAATCCCAATGGACCCATACCCTTCCCACTCACTCCCATGGTATAGGATCCCAATGGACCCATACCCTTCCCACTCACCTCCATTGTATAGAATCCCAATGGACCCATACCCTTCCCACTCACTCCCATTGCATAGAATCCCAATGGACCCATACCCTTCCCACTCACTCCCATTGTATAGAATCCCAATGGACCCATACCCTTCCCATTCACTCCCATTGCATAGAATCCCAATGGACCCATACCCTTCCCATTCACTCCCATTTTATAGAATCCCAATGGACCCATACCCTTCCCACTTACTCCCAGTGATGAGAATTCCAATGGTACAAGACCTTCTTATTCACTCTCAAGAAAAAAGATTTCCTGGATCCATGAAAAACACTCCAGATGCCGTGCTCAGTTTTGCTAAATATGGTTCTCTTTTGCTAAAAGGCACTTGAATGCTCATAGGCAGCTCTTATGTTTTTATATGAAGTATCTATTTTCTTTGGTCAGAGTCCTTGTTTGGATAAAGTTGCCCTCTGTATGATTAATATGGGGCACAACATTTCAAATTGACCGTGCATTTCTCTGCCCCTCTCAGTAACCATTGATATTTTTGGATCAAATGGATTGATAATATCTTTTTATTAACCTATTAAAAAATGTCCGTGCATTTAGAATTTTAGGAACTTACAGCACCGCTCTGCCCATTGTGTCTGTGCTGGCTCTTTGGAAATGCTGTCTTGTTTAGTCCCACATCCCTATTTATCTGTCTACAACCCTGTAACTTCCTCACCCTCCACTACCTGCCTGAATCCCTGTTAAGATTATTTATGGAATTAGCGTCCATGACATTTTCAGGTGGAATGTTCTAGATCCCAACCCCACTTTGTGTGAAACAATTTCTCCTCATCTCTCCTTTAGAGCTTTGGTTTTAATGGTGGTGGCGTAGTGTAACGTTGCTAGCCTAGTAACCCTGAGGAGAAAAACTCAGCAGGTCTGGCAGCATCGGCGGAGAAGAAAAGAGTTGACGTTTCGAGTCCTCATGACCCTTCCACAGAACTGAGTGAATCTAAGGAGAGAGGTGAAATATAAGCTGGTTTAAGGTGGGGGTGGGGGGGTGGTTGGGTGGGGGGAGAGAAGTGGGGGTGGTGGTGTGGTTGTAGGGACAAGCAAGCAGTGATAGGAGCAGATAATCAAAAGATGTTGTCTGGTGCACTGACCTCTACCTCACAGAGGCTGAGAGTCAACTCGCAGACACTCCCTCCTACCTCTCCCTGGACCATGACCCCACTACTGAACATCAAGCCATTGTTTCCAGGACTGTCACTGACCTCATCTCCTCTGGAGATCTTCCTCCCACAGCTTCCAACCTGATAGTCGCCCAACCTCGGACAGCCCGCTTCTACCTCCTACCCAAAATCCACAAACAGGACTGTCCTGACAGACCGATCGTGTCAGCCTGTTCCTGCCCCACGGAACTCATTTCCCATTATCTTGACTCCCTTCTCTCTTCCCTTCTCTCTCCCCTTGTCCAGTCCCTTCCCACCTACATCCATGATTCCTCTGACACCTTACGTCACATCAACAATTTCCAGTTCCCTGGCCCCAACCACTTCCTCTTCACCATGGACATCCAATCCCCCTACACCTCCATCCCTCACCAGGATGATCTGAGGGCCCTTAGCTTCTTCCTCGAACAGAGGCCCGAACAATCCCCATCCACCACTACTCTCCTCCGTCTGGCTGAACTTGTTCTCACACTGAACAATTTCTCCTTCAACTCCTCTCACTTCCTCCAAATAAAAGGTGTGGCTATGGGTACCCGCATGGGCCCCAGCTATGCCTGTCTCTTTATGGGGTATGTGGAACATTCCTTGTTCCAGTCCTAATCCGGCCCCTTCCACAACTCTTTCTCCGGTACATCGATGATTACTTCGGTGCTGCTTCATGCTCTCGTTGGGACCTGGAAAAATTTATTAATTTTGCTTCCAATCTCCACCCCTCCATCATTTTCACATGGTCCATCTCTGACACTTCCCTTCCTTGACCTCTCTGTCTCAATCTCTGGTGATAGACGGTCCACCAATATCCATTACAAGCCTACCGACTCCCACAGCTACCTCGACTACAGCTCCTCACACCCCGCTTCCTGTAAGGACTCCATCCCATTCTCTCTGTTCCTTCGCCTCCGTCGCATCTGTTCCGATGATGCTACCTTCAAAAACAGTTCCTCTGACATGTCCTCCTTCTTCCTTAACTGAGGTTTTCCACCCACGGTCATTGACAGGACCCTCAACCGTGTCCGGCCCATCTCCCGCGCATCCGCCCTCACGTCTTCTCCTCCCTCCCAGAAACATGATAGGGTCCCCCTTGTCCTCACTTATCACCCCACCAGCCTCCGCATTCAAAGGATCATCCTCCGCCATTTCCGCCAACTGCAGCATGATGCCACCACCAAACACATCTTCCCTTCGCCCCCCCCCCCCCCCGGCGGCATTCCATAGGGATCGTTCCCTCTGGGACACCCTGGTCCACTCCTCCATCACCCCCTACTCCTCAACCCCCACCTATGGCACCTCCCCATGCCCACGCAAAAGATGCAACACCTGCCCCTTCACTTCCTCTCTCCTCACCGTCCAAGGGCCCAAACACTCCTTTCAAGTGTAGCAGCATTTCACTTGCATTTCCCCCAACTTAGTCTACTGTATTCGTTGCTCCCAATGTGGTCTCCTCTACATTGGAGAGACCAAATGTAAACTGGGCGACTGCTTTGCAGAAAACCTGCGGTCTGTCCTCAAGAATGACCCAAACCTCCCTGTCGCTTGCCATTTTAACACTTCACCCTGCTCTCTTGCCCACATGTCTGTCCTTGGCTTGCTGCATTGTTCCAGTGAAGCCCAAAGCAAACTGGAGGAACAGCACCTCAACTTCCGACTAGGCACTTTACAGCCTTCCAGACTGGATATTGAATTCAACAACTTTAGATCTTGAACTCCCTCCTCCATCCCCACCCCCTTACTGTTTCTTCCCCCTTCCTTTTGTTTTTTTCCAATAATTTATATAGATTTTTCTTTTCCCACCTATTTCCATTATTTTTAAATCTTTTATGCCCTGCTAACCTTTCCACTCCACCCCCACTAGAGCTGTACCTTGAGTGCCCTACCATCCATTCTTAATTAGCACATTCGTTTAGATAATATCACCAACTTCAACACCTCTGTGTTCTTTTGTTCTTTTTTCTGTGACATCTTTTGATGATCTGCTTCTATCACTGCTTGCTTGTCCCTACAATCACACCACCCCCCTTCACTTCTCTCCCCCCCACCCAACCTCCCCCCCCCCCACCCCCCACCCCCCCAACCAGTTTATATTTCACCCCTCTCCTTAGATTCACTCAGTTCTGTTGAAGGGTCATGAGGACTCGAAACGTCAACTCTTTTCTTCTCCGCCGATGCTGCCAGACCTGCTGAGTTTTTCCAGGTAATTCTGTTTTTGTTTTGGATTTCCAGCATCCGCAGTTTTTTGTTTTTATCTAGTAATCCTGGGGTCCAGGCTAATGCACTGGGGACCCAGGTTCAAATCCCACCATAGCTTCTGGTAAAATTTAAATTCAATTAATAAATCTAGAACTATAAAGCTAGTGATGGTGACCATGAAATTATCATGAATTGTCATTAAAAAACAAGCCCTTTAGGGAACGAAATCTGCCATCTTTATCTGGTCTGGCCTACATGTGACTCCAGACCCACAGCAATGTGGCTGACTTTTAACTGCCCTCTGAAAAGGCCTGGTGGGCAATTAGGGATGGGCAACAGTTGCTGGCCTTGCCAGTGACGCCCACATCCTGTGAAAGAATTAAAATAAAAGCTTGTGACTATTGAGCTACACACAGACATCAGAGAGAACTGGTTTCCTCCACATATTCTATCGAAAACCCCTTTCTGTCTTGAAAATTTCTACTTGGTCACCATCTAACCTTCTCTATTCCAAGTGTTCCAAGGGGAACAATGCCAACTGTTTATTGCACCATGTTTGTCTCCATTTCTCCAGAGGTACAATTCCATGGACATGACCTCCCTGTGGCACTGGAGAGAAGTGATCATACATCAAGAGAGACAATGCAGTGAATCTTCACACTCTGTCCAATCACAGTCAAGGCTCATCCATGGGGTAAATTGTAAGAGGAAATCGAGGCTGATTTTTCCCATCCCTGGCCCACAAGCACTGGAAAAGGTTAAGATTGAGGAGCAATTAGAGGCGTAGAGCCAGTAAAGCTCAGAAAGAGGCCATTTGGCCTGTTGAGTCCATGCCAGCTCTCTGTACAGCAATCCAGTCAGTCCTCTTCCTCTTCTCTATCCCTGCAGCCCTGCAAATTTATTTCTGTCAAGTAGACATCAAGTTCCAGGTCATTGCCGCTCGCTGGATTAAAAAAAAAAGGTTTCTCCTCACATCCCCTTCACCCAAAACCTTAAATCTGTGCCCCTGAGTCTTTGTACCATCAGCCAATGGAAGCAGCTTTTCATTGCCTCCCAGCCAATCCTGTATAACCTCGATCAAATCTCCCCTCAGCCTCAAGGAGACCAACCCCAGCTTCTCCAACCTAACCCCGTAGCTAACATATCTCATCCCTGAAGCCATTCTGGTAAGTCTGCTCTGTGTCCTTCCCTGGGCCCTCATATCCCTCTCGTTTTACTTCTTGGTGTCCTTTCATATTGCTTTAATTTCATCAATTCCCTGCAATTTAAAATCTGAAGTTTAGAAAACCTGCAGACGTCACTGACAAGCAGTATCTGTGGAATGTCAACACATCTGGTAGCTTGTAATGGTCACCATATAAAATACCATTGGTTAGTTCCTAATCTCCTCATGTATACATCTAGATATTTATTCTATCCTGCACATGTAAACAGATAAAGGTGGTTTAGTCCTGCAGTCATGCGATGAGGCCTTTCTTCAATCTCTGGTATGTTGATCTGAAAAAGACATCATGGGAAAGCCAGAATCGGGGTTGTGGAGGAGGTGACATAACTGGATTTATAAACAAGGCCAATGGAATGTGAAGTTGGGGGGAGGGGGGGGGGTGGGATTGAGAATGGAAACAGCTGCAGAGTTGAGCTGGGTCAAAATCCCAGGACTCCCTTCCCTAAGAGCACCTTCGGGGTCCACCAACGCCACACACGGACTGCAGCGGTTCAAGATGGCGGCTCACCACCACTTTCTCGTGGGCAACTAGACATGGGCAATAAATGCCGGCCCAGCCAGCGACGCCCACATCCCGTGAACAAATTAGAAAAGAATAAAGGCTTGCATTTACATTGGGGCCTTTCATGACCTCAGGATGCACTAAGGCTCTTTACAGGCGGCAAAATACTCTTTGGAAGTGTAGTCACTGTTGTAATGTCGGAAAGTCAGCAGTCAATCTGTGCACAGCAAGCTCCCATGAGCAGCAATGAGATAACGACGATTTAATCTGTCTCGTTGATGCTGGTTGAGGGGTAAACACAGACGAGGACTCCAGGGAGAACTTCCCTGTTCTTGTTTGAAGATTGTGCCTATATGAGTGAATTAATGTTTCATCTGAAAAGACATCACAATGTGACCACCAGCAAGAGCTGACATACCCAAGTCTCTGGAGTGGGGCTTGAACCCACAACCTTCCAACTCAGAAGCAGAAGTGCTACACACTGAACCATGGCTATCAACAAAAGCAAAGTGTTTATCTCCTGCAACCACATCTCATGTAATCCGGATGCTGGCCCTGGGTACTTTGGTTCATTTAAACTTCAACAAACCTTTGAGTGTTTGGTTGCATGTTCAACTCAATCCTGGCACGTCTACACATATTCCAGCTATTATCTATGGTACAGTATTACGGAATCCACATTGCTAACAGAACAAAACCTAATTGCACTGACCTTATTTTCACCTCAACTGAAGCAAGTTATAGACCAGATGTTGCATCCAGACACCTTGATCTTTTGAATTGAACGTCATTTACAGTTGGAAAGTGTCTCAAGGACTCTATAAGATCTCGAGTCAATCTTTCACTGATGGATTGGTTGATTGGGTTGGCACCTGTCTACTGATGATTATTGCAGCTACTTCAGCCCATACAATAATAAGTAGCACTCTCGTTCCAGAAAATATTTCCTCTTCATTTGGTCAGAGACACTTTTGTTTTTCTTGATTCTTTCATGGGATGTGAGTGTTGCTGGCAAGGCCAACATTTATGGCCCATCCCTAATTGTCCTTGAACTGAGTGCATTACTAGGCCATTGCAGAGGGCAGCTACATTACTGTGGGTCTGGAAACACATGTAGGTCAGATGAGAATGGCAGATTTCCTTCCCTAAATGGGACATTCATGAACCATGATGGGTTTTTAATGACAATCAATGGGAACACTGGGACTAGCTTTCAATTCCAAGTTTCATTAATTGAATTCAAATTCCACCATCTGCTGTGGGGGGATTTGAACCCATGTCCCCACAGCATTAGCTTAGGCCTCTGGATTACTAGTCCAGTGACATTACACTACATCATTATCACCCCCCTTGTAGAAATGGAAGAATTCGGCCAAAGGTTAAAAGTTAATGGTTCAAAGGCGAAGGATAGATGGTGGAGTTCTTGAAATGGTGTCTGTGTTATACTGTTGGTCTCTCAGCACTGATCTGTGCAACAATCATTGACTCTGGCACTGCCTTCCAGGCGGACTCAAGGAATACTTCAGGGTACTCTATTCCAGTGTGTATGGCATCTCAGGAGCAGCCTATATTTACTTCTGGCCATGGACTGGCTCTGGACTCCAAAAAAGGCTGCTGTCTTCCTCCTCAAACAGCTGGTCCTTCCCTTATCAAAAGCAAAACCAAAATCCACTTTTTCAAACATAGATTTCCAGGCATGGTTTCTTTTCAGAGCCATAAAACCCATGCAGCCCCCTTTGTATATAGTTCACTAGGATCAAGGGATTTACAGTTTTTTTTAAACAACTGCTTAATTCCCCTTTCTTGTAAGAGGACGCTTTTTCCAGGAGTATCATTCAGAGTCCTTCATTAACACTTTGAGGACCCGTGTCTTTTAAAACACAAATTCTTCCAGAATGTCCTTTGGCCTTGAAGATTAACTATTTTCTGTGATTAAAGTGTTCATGCCGAGCTACTTTTATAAATGAAACCACTATATGAATTAGGAGCAGGAGTAGGCCACTCGGCCCCTCGAACCTGCCCCACCATTCAATAAGATCATGGCTGATCTGGATGTAACCTCAACCCCACATTCCTCCCTACTCCCGACAGCCTTTCACCCCCTTGCCATTCAAGAATCTACCTAGCCGTGCCTTAAAAATACAGCAAAGAGAAAATCATTTGGCCCATCAAGTATGGGGGAGATGGTGGCACAGTGATAATATCACTGGACTAGTAATCCAGAGACACAGTTCAATATTCTGGGGAAATGGGTTCAAATCCCACCACACAGCTGGTGGAATATAAAAGCTAGACTCAGTCATAGTGACCCTGAAATTATCATGAATTGTCATTAAAAACCCATCTGATTCACTAATGCCCCTTCAGGGAAGGAAATCTGCCATCCTTACCCAGTCTGGCCTACATGTGATTCCAGACCCACAGCAATGTGGTTGACTCTTAACTACCCTCAGTTCAAGGGCAATTAGGGATAGGCATCACCAACATCAAAAGAATGAAGCAAAAAACAGTCAAGCCCATTCTATCCTATACATAGTATCATATTGTGGCTTCTACCCAACTCTGTCCCTGATTTAGAACAAGTAATGCTTTAAACAAAGTAAAACAGGATGGCAAACTGACATCAACCACTTATATTTATAGTGGACCTTCAACAGTCTTTAACAAAATAAAACATCATAAGAACACTTCATAGGGGCATTAGGTGACAAAGTTTTGACCCCGAGCCATTTAAGGAGATATTAGGACAGGTGATCAGAAGCTGGGTCAAAGATGTAGGTTTTAAGAAGCACCATGAAGAGGGTAAGAGAGGTGGAGAGATTTAGGGAGGGAATTCCAGAGCTTAGGGTTCAGGAAGCTGAAGGCACGGTCACCAATAATGGAGTGATTAAAATTGGGAATGCTCAAAAGGCCAGAAATGGAGGAGCGCGGGGATATTGTAGGGTCATTTCAATGGTGTGTGCTTGAATCCCATTGCTGCCACCATGTTGTGCTTCTACATTTGCTTATTAAAAAAATTACCAATCTCACACAGGACTGGTAAACTAAATGTAGGTTTGGTTTATTTGAAGATGTAGTACAAGCTTACTCAGCAGACAGATTTACGATTAAGATTCAATTTTGTTAACAGGAAGGTACAGATGAAAGCACACCATATGCTGCTAGCTAAACTGAAAGCTACACTGCACAACGTCTGCTGGACACATGGTTTTACATCCTGGTTACTCACTCATTAGCAAATTCTCTCTTAAAGCGACATCACAACAGTAGGGGTGGAGGAGATTACATGGAGGGTTAAGGCCATGGAGGGATTTGCAAGCAAAGATGAGAATTTTGGAATCAAGGTGCAGTCTAACCAGGTGCCACTGTGGGTCACTGAGCACAGGGATGATGGATGAGGGAGACTCGGTGTGAGTTAGGACGCGGGCAGAAAGGCTTGGGATGACTTCAGGTTTATGGAGGGTTGAAAGTGGGTGCCCTGCGAGGGGATCATTGGAATGGTGAATTCTGGAAGTATCAAAGGCTCAGGTGAGAGTTTCAGCAGCAGATGAGCTGAGGAAGGGATGGGGTTGTGCAATATCGCGGAAGTGGAAATTGGCTGGACCTTCCCAGTCTGTAGTCCTTATTTAAAGTGGTGGTTGCATTCCTGAAAATCACCACTTGAAGGGAAGCACGGTTTCCTGTAGGAATCAATGTTAAAGCCAGAGTTAGGTTCCTGTGGACAATTTTTGCCTGGAAATATCAGTGTAAAAGTTGAAACACTGTACCATACCTGGACAGCGCTGTGCATTCCTGGCTGAAATAACTTGCAAGTTAAAAGGAGTCACTGAATATGACAGAGAAGCATATAAATTTAAACCGGACAACACTCCGCAGTCTCCCTTAAACAGTCCCTCTGGCTCAGGGATCACTTGCTTCTGCCCCGGCTGATGTGAGATGGTTGGTGCAGTGAGTGTAGTGAGCCGTCTGCAGACTCTGCCAGGTGCAAGGGCAAGTGTTGTGCAGGAGGTCAGTGCCTCTTGTGATTGGTGCCTTCCCAAACGAACCTTCTCCCACTTGGCTTGGTCGCCGCGAGTTGCTGGCTGACGTTTGACACCTTCAAGAACGTATTGAGGCCAGCCCTACAGCATTTCAGTGCAGATGGTGGCTCTGGGGTGATTTAGAGTCTCACTGTAGGGCATTTGGGCTTGGCAGAAGGCCTTGCTGTTAACACCGCCTTTCTCGTCATGGCATTTTGAGGGTCTTTTGAAGACACTGCTGGCTCTGAACGCAACAGTGAGGTCCTGGTGGCATTAATGGGACAGAGGGCCAGGATCATCAATAAGCTAGAAAAATTTACCCAAGGCCTCTTGGGGCAACTCTCTATTCCTGAAAGAGTGCCCCCATCATCCTGGCTTTCCTATTCGAACGTCAAATGATGCACTGATGCTCCTTGGAGTATTACCCCAATGTCTGAGGTGTCTGGGGCTGGTTTTTTTTTCATTATTCGTTCATGGGATGTGGGCTTCGCTGGCTGGGCCAGCATTTGTTACCCATCCCTAATTGCCCCTTGAGAAGGTGGTGGTGAGCTGCCTTCTTGAACCGCTGTCTGTGTTGGTAAACCCACCGAGCTGTTAGGGAGGGGGTTCCAGGATTTAGACCCAGCCGAGGGCTTAAACTTAAAATCTCCCAGAAGGTTCCCAGCAAGCCAAAAAGTGAGGCGATCTTTGGCAGCTTTAACTCCTGGCGCCGTCCCCTCCTCTTGCGGAATGTACGCTCGCTGGGAAACACCTTTCCCAAAAAAAAAAGCCCGGTTTCACCTACACTGAAACCTTGTTTTGTTGAGTGTCCAGCTTCCTCAAATAGCTCTCTTCAAATGGGCAGGGAGACCAATGGCCGCTTCACCTCAGCATGAGCTGCCTCGCCAGGCGCTGAGCAGACCAACGCGCTTCTGGAAACAGCTGGCAGTGAAACTGTCCGACTGTGAACTCTCACCCTGCTCGTTCTCTAAGGCCTCGTTCAGGCTTTTGGCTTTTTTCCTGATCGCCGTCAGCCGAAGAGGCACCCGGCACTTGGCTTTGATCTTTCAGCCCAAACTGCCAAGAGTCTTTCCATGCTCGCCATGATCCTGCTTCAACTCCGACTCACCCTGCCGGCACTTAAAGGCGTAAGGCTTTGTGCACTTTGCTTAGATCTGCTACCTTGCTTCTTCCTTGAGGAGGCCTCTTGAAAACACCAAGTTTACCACAGGTCCATCAAACGCAGGTATTGTACAGTACAGAGCAGTGCCGCTGTGTGGCAGAGGATTCTATTAAAAAACAAAAGTCCACAGCAGTTCCTTGGCTTACGTACTGTACAAACAGCAGAGAATTTTGAAAAACAAGTCCAGTACTGCACAGCGCAGCAGGGAATTCTTTCTAAATACAAAGTCCACAGAGTTCCTCAACTAGTACAGGGTACAGTTTAAAAAAAAAGCTTAAAAACGAAGTTTAGTTTATTTTACGCCTTGGGTGAATGAGTTCGTTGGCCAACCGAACTCTAACTCCACACCTTCCTACATTCTCATCAATTGCTGCTTGCAATCAATAATGCGGAGAGACTGATGTAAGAATAAACAGTGATGATTTACTGAGACATAAAGCAGAGCACCAGATCATACGTGCTCACTCAGAAACCTCCAGAACTAGACTTACAGTTCCCAGTTGCCCACGCTGCACAGTTGTTCCCCAGTGCTGTCACATGATCAGTACACGTGTCTTCTCTTAAAGGGACAGTGTACCTCACTTTACCACAGGAAAAGTGACCATAATTCAGTAAGTTTCAAGGTACTGGTGGATAAGGATAACAGGAGTCTTTGGCTTAAGGAGCTTAATTGGGGAAAGGCTAATTATAACAATATTAGGCAGGAACTGAGGAATCTAGACTGGAGGCGGATGTTTGAGGGCAAATAAACAACTGACATGTGGGGGGCTTTCAAACGTCAGTTGATAAGAATTCAGGACTGGCATGTTCCTGCTAGGATGAAGGATAAGCATGGCAAGTTTCAGGAACCTTGGATAACGAAGGATATTGTGAGATTAGTCAAAAAGAAAAGGGAAGCATTCGTAAGGGCTAGAAGGCTGGGAACAGATGAAGCCTGTAGAGAATATAAAGAAAGTAGGAAGAAACTTAAACAAGGAGTCAGGAGGGCTAAAAGGGGTCATGAAAAGTCATTGGCAACCAGGATTAAGGAAAATCCCAAGGCCTTTTACACATTTGTAAAAAGCAAGAGAGTAGCCAGGGAAAAGGTAGGCCCACTCAGGGACAGAGGTGGGAATCTGTATGTGGAGCCAGAAGAAATGGGAGAGATACTAAATGAATACTTCTCATCAATGTTCACCAAAGAGAAGGACTTAGCGGTCGATTTATCTGGAGAAGAGTGTGTAGATAGCCTGGATCATGTTGAGATCAAAAAAGAGGAGGTGTTAGGCTTCTTGAAGAATATTAAGGTGGATAAGTCCCCAGGGCCAGATGGGATCTACCCCAGAGTACTGAGGGAGGCAAGGGAAGAGATTGCTGGGGCCTTGACAGAAATCTTTGTATCCTCACTGGCTATGGTGAGGTCCCAGAGGACTGGAGAATGGCCAGTGTTGTTCCATTGTTTAAGAAGGGTAGCAGGGATAATCCAGGAAATTACAGGCCGGTGAGCCTTACGTCAGTGGTAGGGAAATTATTGGAGAAGATTCTTCGTGACAGGATTTACTACCATTTACTACCCAAACGGGCGTATTAGTGAGAGGCAGCATGGTTTTGTGAAGGGGAGGTCGTGTCTCACTAACTTGATCGAGTTTTTCGAGGAAGTGACAAAGATGATCGAAGATGGAAGGGCAGTGGATGTTATCTACATGGATTTCAGTAAGGCCTTTGATAAGGTCCCTCATGGCAGACTGGTACAGAAGGTAAAGTCGTGCGGGATCAGAGGCGAACTGGCAAGATGGATACAGAATTGGCTTGGTCATAGAAGACAGAGGGTAGCAGTGGAAGGGTGCTTTTCTGAATGGAGAAACTAGTGGAGTTCCGCAGGGATCAGTGCTGGGGCCTTTGCTGTTTGTGATTTGGAGGAAAATGTAACTGGGCTAATTAGTAAGTTTGCAGACGACACTAAGGTTGGAGGAGTTACAGATAGTGAAGAGGATTGTCAAAGGATACAACGGAATATAGATCGGTTGGAGACTTAGGCAGAGAAATAGCAGGTGGAGTTTAATCCGGACAAATGCGAGGTAATATATTTTGGAAGGTCTAATACAGGCAGGAATTATACAGTAAATGATAGAACCCTTAAGTGCATCGACGGGCAGAGGGATCTGGGTGTACAGGTCCACAGGTCACTGAAAGTGGCAAGGCAGGTGGATAAGGTGGTCAGGAAGGTATACGGCATGCTTGCCTTCATTGGCAGGGGTATTGAGTATAAAAGCTGGGAAGTCATGCTGCAGCTGTATAGAACCTTGGTTAGGCCACACTTGGAATATTGCATGCAATTCTGGTCACCACATTACCAGAAGGATGTGGAGGCATTGGAGAGGGTGCAGAGGAGGTTTACCAGGATGCTGCCTGGTCTGGAGGTTATTAGCTATGAGGAGAGGTTGGAAAAACTCGGATTGTTCTCACTAGAACGACGGAGATTGAGGGGCGACTTGATAGAAGTTTACAAAATTATGAGTGGCATGGACAGAGTAGATAGTCAGAAGCTTTTTCCCAGGGTGGAAGAGTCAATTACTAGGGAACATAGATTTAAGGTGAGAGGAGATGTGCGGGGCAAGTTTTTTACGCAGAGGGTAGTGAGTGTCTGGAATTTGCTGCCAGAGGAGGTGGTGGAAGCAGGTACGATAGTGGTGTTTAAGAGGCAGCTTGACAAATACATGAATAGGATGGGAATAGAGGGATATGGACCCTGGAAGTGCAAAATGTTTAGTTTGACAGGCAATATGATCGGCGCAGGCTTGGAGGGCCGAAGGGCCTGTTCCTACGCTGTACTTTTCTTTGTTCTTTGTTCTTTGTTTAGTACCGGGGTGAGGGGGTACCTGGAAATGCAGCAAAAAGACTGTGTTCCTCGAATGTACAGTAAGAACAAAATGGCGCCAACACAATCACAAGCCAGACTCTTCTTCACGGAATCACTGGGCCTGGTCATGTGATGATGTTATCCCACATCGGGGACTCGATGACATCATCATACTGACCCCACTCGTTAAAACAGGGAACACGACACTTTAAATGGAACCGAGACTTAAAGAATAAGGCCCTTTAAAATGAAACCATTTCAAAAGCGTACACTTAAGACTCATTGAAACATAGAAAACAGGAGCAGGAGTAGGTCATCTGGCCCTTCGAGCCTGCTCCGCCATTCAATATGATCATGGCTGATCCTCTATCTCAATGTCACACTCCCGCTCTCTCCCCGTACCCCTTGACACCTTTAGGGCCTAGAAATCTATCTATTTCCTTCTTAATTATATTCAGTGACTTGGCCTCCACAGCCTCCTGTGGTAGAGAATTCCATAGGTCCACCACCCTCTGAGATAAGACGTTTCTCCTCATCTCAGTCCTAAATGGCCTACCCTGTATCCTGAGACTATAACCCCTTGTTCTAGGCTCTCCAGCCAGGGGAAACATCATCCCTGCATCCAGTCTGTCCGGCCCTGTCAGAGTTTTATACGTTTCAACGAGATCCCCTCTCATTCTTCTAAACTCCGGTGAACACAGGCCTACTCGGCCCAGTCTCTCCTCACACGACAATCCTGCCATTTCAGGACTCAGCCTGGTGAACTGGTGACTCTCTGTAATTGGAAGAAACTTCTGCTGCTCTAGTGCCGCGGATGAATAAGAAATAAGAAGTAATAATATAATATAATATAATAATATAAGAAATAATATAAAGGAATAAGAGCAAAACTGAAGCAAAAGATAAAGACATATGAACATCACTGACAAACAAGGGGATGACAAAAGTGAATTGGAAGTGGGTAGGAAAGAAGTCAGGAAAATAATTTGGAAGACAAAGAAAAAGTGCAAAATTAATTAATCAAGTAACATAAAAAGAAATGGGGAAGTATCCTACAGTAAGCAAAAGAAAAAACCCGGGAAAGGGAAGGGCCACTAAGATTTAAACTCATACCTTTTTCATCAAGATTTAGGCTTCAGGCCTATTTAGGCAGAGGTGACGATCCCGCAGAGCTACATGAAGAGCAAGATGTTCTGCTTATCCCCTCGACAACACGCTCCCCACTACACAACACTGCGATTCATTCATCTCTTTTGCTGTCCATGGGACCTTGCCGTGGATAATTAACAATCGCAAACGCGCCTCAGAAATGACCCACGGGTCGCCGAGCATTTTGGGAGGGCCGGTCTGCCTGGATCGTGTCTTCAGGCCTCTAGAGGAAGGCTTGAACCCACAGCCTCCTGTGAAAAATGGAAGAGCTGATTTAAGATTCAGCTGGGGTCACAGAGCAGCTTAGGTTGCAGAGAGGCGGTGGGTATGTGGGACTCCCTACACGGCAGTAATCGGTCCATTAAGGTTCCACAGCATCGTGGAGCCTGTGAGGGTGGAGGAGCGATGAGGGAGGAGAACATTTGCAAAGCTAAGACTGGAGGAAAAAGACTCGAATTCCTGCTGTTAATGCCTCTGAGGGTGATGGAAGCAGAAACAACGAACAATTTCTAAAGGAGTTTGGGTGAGCTCTTGAGGGAAATAAGCTGACAGGGCTACGGGGATACAGGAGTGGTGGGTGGGCATGATCTGATGCATGATCTAGTTGATTAACGGTCGCACATGGGAGTCCTGGTAGGAGAGCATTGGAATAGTGAAGGTAACAGAAGGCACAGGTGAGGGCTTCAACAGCAGACAAGCTGAGGGAGGGATGGATTTGTGTGATATTATACAAGTGGAAATTGGTGATCTTCCCAGTATTAATTGGAAAAAAACCCCTGCTCCTCCAGTCCCATGGGTGATTGAAGAAAGGGGAGCTGGTGGTGTAGTGGTATTGTCACTGGACTGGTATTCTAGAGATCCAGGGTAATGCTCTGTAGACCTGGGTTCATATCCCACCACAGCAGGTGGTGAAATTTGAATTCAATGAAGTCTGGAGCTAAAAGATCTGGAGATGACCATGAAACCATTGGCAGTCGTCATAAAAACCCATCTGGTTCACTAATGCCCTTGAAGGAAGTCTGGTTGACATGTGACTTCAAACCCCCAGCAATGTGGTTGGCTCTTAAAAAGGCCCCCTCTGAAGGAGGGCAATTAGGGGTGGACAATAGACACTAACTAGGCCAGCAAAGCCCATGAACAAAATAAATAAGGTGCAGGGGCCATGGAGATGGAATGGGGCTGACTGGATTGATTTAAGAAAGGATTGAGGTCTCAGTAATAAAAGGCACAATGAGCCTGGTTTTAATGGAAGTATCAGATTCCACACTGGCTGTGTTGCCTCACAATAAGCACTTTGGATGGTGCGATTAAGTGACTCACAGCCCTCCTACGGAACAAATGCTAGAGTTAATACTTTAATGAGCATTGTGCCGAGGCTGGACTCTTGAGTTGTCAACTATTTTGAGTTGCTAAGGCCTGAATCACTTTAACTTCCCTCATTAGGATCGACATAGTTGAAAGAAGCTGAGGCTGGAATCTCAGGATAGCAGCTCACTAGAAAAGAAAGACTTACATTTATATAGCACCTTTCATGGCCTCATCTTGTCCCAATACTGCCAATGAAGTACTTTTTGAAGTGTGGCCACTGCTGTAATGTAGGATCGGTAGTAGCCAATTTACGCGCAGCAAGCTCCAAGGTCATATTGACCAGCTGACCTGGGTTCTTTTTGAAGGTGTTGGATGAGGGATAAGTATTGGTCAGGACACTGGGGAGAACTCCCCTGCGCTTATCTCCCAAGTAATGCCACTGGATCTTTTACACCCGCCTGAGAGGGCAGACAGGACCCTCAGTTTAAGGCCTGACTGGAAATAAGGCACCGTTGACAGTGCGGCACTCCATCAGTGCCTGCAGCGGTTGGCCAGGTGAAATTTCCTGCTCGGGTCTCTGGAGTGGGTCCTTGGCAGATGACCTTTGCCCTCAGAGGTGAGTGAGCCATGGCGGACATGAACGCAGGAATGTTTTGCCGAAAGGTTCTTTGGGTACATCGAATCTATGGCTTGGGTTGAATTATCATGGAGGATGGGGAGACATGAGAAACAGAGAAGGGAGGAATAACCATGAGGATCGGTCATTCTCATGCCACCTCTTTTGACTAGGAGGATCAGGAAATTCCACTCTGCCTGAGTAGAGGAAGCCAAAAAAAAAATGAAGCACTTGCATTTATATAGCACCTTTCACAACCTCAGCGTGTCTCAGAGTGCCTCACAGCCAATGCTTTCGAAGTGCAGTCCCTTTTTGTAATCTGGGAAACGCGCCAGCCCAATTTGTGCACAGCAAGCTCCCACAATCAGCAGCGTGATAATCTGTTCTCAACAATGTGAGTTGAGGGGGGGGGCGGGGGTCAGCATTGGCCAGGACGCCGGACAGAACTTCCTCGTGTTCTTCGTTGAAATAGCGCCCATGGCACCTTTTACCATCCCCCCCCCCGAGAGGGTTCTCAGTTTGGCGTCTCCCCTGAACGACAGCCCCTCCGACAAGGTGGCAACTCCCCGCCCCCCCAGCGCTGGGCTCCATGCTCCAGACATGGGCCGCGATTTCACGCTGACTGAGCGGGCGCGCGCTTGACCCGATGCCTCGTGGGATGTTGCGAGAAGATGACGGGCAGGTGTCCCGAGGGCTTCGCAATCGCGCACCAACCTCGCGGTCAGCGGGCGCGACCACGTGGGACTCGGGAGCGCGCCCGCCGACAATTAAGCCCATTAAGGGGGGGGCAATTGTTTGAGATTTTATGTGGCTTTTACGGTCGGCTAGGCCGACCTTCCGGTTTTCACTTCATTCCCGATCCAGAGCGGGATGAAATTTCCGGGATGAAGTGAAATAAAAGATGTTTGAGGGTTGAGGCGCTATGAGCTCTGTTAGTTGCTTGAATTTGCGGTGCGGAGAGAGTTTGTGGCCTATTATTTGTGCGCCAGTTTGATCGGAGCTATACTGCACGCCCCCCCCCCCCCCCAACTGAGGCAGCTCCACAGCGTTGGTCAGCCTTTGGGGAGCTCGTTGGAATCGCCCGTCTCCACCCCTCACTCCCCACGGTGCCCGTCCTCTCCCCACCCCCACCACCCCCCCTCCCCCCACCACCCCCCCCACCCCACCCCCCAACCGGCAGCGCTGGGCCTCTCTCACGCATGTCACGCTGGCTGCCAGGTAATGGGCCGGCCAACGTGAAACCACGTTCACCCCCTAACACGACCGGATGTCGAGATCACGGCCACTCCTGGCCCCGCCGATCAAGCGCAAAATTCAGGCCATGGAGTGGACTTTGAAGCCAGGACTTTGTGGCTCTGTGTGAAAATGGCTCAGTGCCATTGGTGTTGAGACCCAAAGGTTGGGCGGTAAAGGGGCCGGGTCACAATTTAACCTACTTTGTGGGGGGGCAGGAGGACCTCACAAAATCAGGTCAACCTCCAGTTTTACTCTCCGCCTAACCCACCCTCCCCTGTTGAATGGAGAGCAAACTGGGATAGGGTTTAAAGCCAGCACTGCTCGCGATCCTGATGGGCAGGTTAAATCACTGGGAAAATGTCTCTGGCCTTCAACTCAGGACAGAAGGAAACTGGAACAAAATCCGTCCTTTCAATGGCTCATGTGTGATTGCTCCATGTTCTGCACAGTGAT
The DNA here is from genome assembly GCF_017639515.1 of Carcharodon carcharias. NCBI lineage: Eukaryota > Metazoa > Chordata > Chondrichthyes > Lamniformes > Lamnidae > Carcharodon > Carcharodon carcharias. The sequence goes on from NC_054500.1 coordinate 15,553,409, forward strand.
CGTGCCGGGGCATAATGTTCAGGGATTATCGAAGGCAATGCCCAGTGGGGTTCTATATCTATGGAATTCATTTCCAATCTATGGAATTCATTGCCACAGAAGGCTGTGGAGGCCAGGTCAAGGAGTGTATTTAAGACCGAGATAGATAGGTTCTTGATTGGTAAGGGGGATCAAAGGTTAAGGGGAGAAGGCAGGAGAATGGGGTTGAGAAACCTATCAGCCATGATTGAATGGTGGAGCAGACTCGATGGGCCGATTGGCATAATTTCTGCTCCTATGTCTTATGGTCTTATGGTCTAACCCTTGGAGATCTGTGAAAGGATACCCAGGCAACATCTGCGCCAGGAGGCTCCAGGTTCAGGTATCCACTCTCGGGCCTTAACAAAACAGCCAGGCCTAGTGCTTCAGGGCAGTACTGAGGGAGTGCCACCCTGTCCAAAGTACCCACCTTTTGGAGATGTGAAATGGAGGCTGCATCAGGTGGGCAGAAAAGATCTCAGGGGAAAATGAGGAAGGATTTGTATTTATACTGTGCCTTTCATGACCTTAGTACCTCCCAATGTGATTTATGACCAATGTTTGTGGGTTTTGCTATGAAGAGATTACCTTTTTTTTTGCCTACGTAAATAATTGCATGTAAAAAGTAAGAATATTGTGGAATATTGATTATGCGACTGGACTAGTAATCCGGAGGTATAGACTCAGAGGTGGAGGCAAGGATTCAAATTCCCATCATGCTAGCTGGGGAATTTAAATTCAAGTAATTAAACTAAAATGTGGGATTTGAAGCACAAGTAATGATGACCATAAAGCTACCGAGATTGCTGTAAAAACCCACCTGGTTCACTAATGCCCTTTAGGGAGGGAAATCTGCCACCCTTGCCTGGTCTGGCCTACATGTGACTCCAGACCCACAGCAATGTGGTTGGCTCTTAACTGCCCTCTGAAATGGCTTAGCAAACCGCTGAGTGGCACAGGGATGAGTAAACCCAGGACCACTACCATCCAGAAGGACAAGAGCAGCAGACACATGGGAACACCACCACTTGCAAGTTCCCCTCCAAGTCACTCACCAACCTGATTTGGAAATATATCGGCTGTTCCTTCACCTGTCGCTGGGTCAAAATCCTGGAACTCCCTCCCTAACAGCACTGTGGGTGTACCTACACCACATGGACTGCAGCGGCTCAAGAAGGCAGCTCACCACCACCTTCTCAAGGGGCAATTAGGGATGGGCAATAAATGCTGGGCCCAGCCAGCGAAGCCCATATCACAGGAATGAATGATAAATAAATAAATGGTGGCCTTGTTGGTGAACACTGCCAGCCTATGAATGAATTTAAAACAAAAATCTTCGATTGTGAAGTACTTTTATCAGTGTTTGAGCTGCTCTAATGTCGGAAACATGGCAGTGAGTTTTTCACACAGCAAGATCCCAAAAAGTGTAAAAAAGGCCAGATCCTCTGTTTTGGCGATGTTGATTGAGGGATATATATTGGCCAGGACACTAGGGCAAGAACTTCCCTGCGCTCCTTCAGAATGGCGGCACAGGATCTTCCACACCCTCCTGAGTGGGCAGGCCAAGCCTCCGTTTAACATCTCATCTGAAAGACAGCGCCTCCCACACTGCAGCACTCCCTCGGTACTGCACTGGGAACGTCAGCCTCAGTTGCCTGTTTGAATTCCTGGACTGGGTTTTGGACCGACTAGCTTCTGCTGTCAAGGTGAGCGTGCCACCAACTGAGCCATGATAGCTAGGCCAGCATTCATTTCCCATCCCTAATTGCCCCTTGAGAAAGTGGTGGTGAGCCATCTTCTTGAACTGCTGCAGTCCCTGTGGTGTAGGTACACCCACAGTGCTGTTAGGGAGGGAGTTCCAGGATTTTGACCCAGCAGCAGTGAAGGAACAGTGAGCAGTATAGTGGGCTGAATGGCCTTATCTCCTGTGCTACAATGCCAGGCATAGCACTAGTGGGCTGAATGGCCTTATCTCCTGTGCTACAATGCCCGGTACAGCACTAGTGGGCTGAATGGCCTTATCTCCTGTACGACAATGTTCGGTACAGCACAGATGTTGCCTGGGGAGTTGCAGGAGAGCAGCGAGGAGATACAAAAGGTCACGTTTGGCAGGAAGAGAGAGGAGAAACCAGAATTGGGATTATTTGATTCTCATTGTAACATTTTGTACTATCACTGGCAGACCTTGCCCAGGGCGGGGTGATATTGTCCAGATGAAATACTGAATTAATTATCCCAATGCTCTGTGTGACTCTGTCGTAGAAATAAAATATGTGTCAAAAAAATGTGATTTAAAAAACACAATAACATGTGATTACATTTATTTTTCATTTTCTCCTGGCAGGTTTGAGAGGCGTTGATTGGTCGGATATTTCACAGGTTCGTATTGAAGTACACTTTCAGAGAATGGACAGCTGGGCTCGACAAGGAGGAATCTCCCATATTGAGCCAGGACATCAGGATTGATAGAAACAGGGCTGAGCATCAACCTGTAACTCCTTCCAACAGACGCCAGTGACAGGCGGTAAGAGCAGGAGAGATTCCTGGTCCACCATGGGATGGAAAGAACATTGGAACTCCTATCATCACTGTCCATAGCCCCAGGCTGCAGTGTTCATGTTGCCACGGCAACCCGGACCCCCCTGATTTACCTGTAACACGCCACCACCATATTGAAGTTACAGCACAGGGGCAGGCCATTTGGCCCAACTCACCTAGGCTGGTTTTCAGGCTCCCACACAAGGTGATTGGGCAGGAAAGTGGACTTACCGTGGATGATCTTATCAGAAGCTGTGCAGGCTCGAGGGGTTGTGTGGCTTACTCGTGCTCTTATTCCCTACAGAGCACGAGCATGTCAAAGCATTCTCATCAAACTTAGCACGTAATTATGTGTAGTTTAAAGGCCTGACATAGAAAGGATAAATGTTTCTTTATTCAATCATGAGATTTGTGTGTCGCTGGCTAGACCAACATTTATTGCCCATCCCTAATTACCCTTGAGAAGGTGATGGTGAGCTGCCTCCTTGAACCGCTGCAGTCCATGTGGTGTAGATACACCCACAGTGCTGTTAGGGAGGGAGTTCCAGGATTTTGACCCAGCGACAGTGAAGGAACGGCCGATATATTTCCAAGTCAGGATGGTGAGTGACTTGGAGGGGAAATTGCAGGTGGTGGTGTTCCCATGTGTCTGCTGCCCTTGTCTGTCTAGATGGTAGTGGTTGTGGGTTTGGAAGGTGCTATCAACAGAGCCTTGGTGAGTTGCTGCAGTGCATCTTGTAGATGGTACTCACTGCTGCTACTGGGTGTCGGTGGTGGAGGGAGTGAATGTTTGTGGATGTGGTGCCAATCAAGCGGGGCTGCTTTGTCCTGGATGGTGTTAAGCTTCTTGAGGGTTGTGGGACCTGCACTGATCCAGGCAAGTGGACAGTATTCCACCACACTCCTGACTCGTGCCTTGAGTATAGTGGACAGGCTTTGTGGTGCCAGAGGGTGAGTTACTCGCCGCAGGTTTCCTAGCCTCTGACCTGCTCTTGTAGCCGCAGTATTTATTTGGCTAGTCCAGCTCAGTTTCTGCTCAGTGGTGAGACTAGGTATAGTGCCCCCAACATTGTGATGTATATGAACACATGCCCTGAGTCTAGAGAGCATCTTGTACTGGACAGAGATGTGTGTAGAGGCAAGCATGGAGACAGCTCCTAGCTTAGACCTTATACAGTATGTACATAGTAACTAGCAGTTAATAAACACTGACAGTTAAATTTGTATAACCCCTTTGTAAGACCTACCGTGCTACTCACATCCTACAACGAATTCCAATCCTTCCACCTCCCCCTTTCCAATTCTGCTTATTATCTCGGCTTTCAATATGCCCTTGATGTATTGGTCCCCAGTGAGTATTCCAAGAGAGATGGCCAGTGAAACATTCCGCCCTCTCAACCTCTGCCCATTGCCTGTATCGGAGTGCCAAGGCAATTAGAAATGGACCGAAACCATTCCAGGAAAACATTGTGTCCCTCAGGAAGCGCAATGAGAAAAGAGGAAAGAAAAAAAGCCAAGTTCACATTGTGTAAGAATGGAAAAAGCAACATTCTGCTCAATTAATTTTTAAACCTTGAAACATTACTTCATTTATTTAAAAGAAGGAAGCCAACAAATATCACAACTCGGTTGGTGCCAAGATTCATAAACAGGACTTGCAAAAAATAAGTGCAAGACCCCCCCCCGCCCAACCCCCAATCCTTGAGCCTTATGAATGTAGCGGATAGTGTTTAACCAATCAGCATGCAGAAAGCATTGTCAATCCTGGTTGGCCATATTCCTGGATCACATGACTTCCAGCTACCCCACCCCCGCCCCCCCCCAATGCACCATTGGTCTTTCATGGGATGTGGCAAGACCAGCATTTGTTGCCCATCCCTAATTGCCCTTGAACTCAGTGGATTGCTGGGCCATTGCAGAGGGCAGCTAGGAGTCTGGAGCCACATGTAGGCCAGACCAGGTAAAGATGACAGATTTCCTACCGTTAGTGAACCAGGTGGGTTTTTTTTTTGACAACAATTGATGATAGTTTCATCTGGGACTAGTATTGCTGAAAAAAGAGACATGTCGAAGCTTTTCATCTTGCAGTTAACAGAATACTTTGCAAGAATACCAATATAAGGAGAAAAAAACAATTTTTACTGCATGTGAGGAGACATTGCTGGCACAAAACAGTACAAATTGTTGCTTTTCCCCTTATATTTGTATTCTTGCAAAGTCTCCTGGTGAATGCCAGGCGAAAAGATTCGACACATCTCTTTTTTCAGCAACACCCAAGCTCTGTGCTACCAAACAACTTCTGGGGCTAGCTTTATATTCCAGATTTATTAACGGAATTAAAATTCACAGCTGCCATGGTGGGAATTGAACCCTTGTCCCCAGAGTGTTAGCCTGGGCCTACTGGACCTGTGACAATAACACCCCACCCCACCCCCATCACAATTCAGTGCTCCACCTTCCCATGCCAATCGCAGAGCAAACAGGCCTTTAATTCCCCTACTGGGTGGTCTTTAATTGTCGATGAGTCTTTAAAACTCCGTCTTTGTTTTTAATAATGAATAATTGAACTATGTAAAGAAAATGCGAAATATTTACATGCAATTTTTTTTTTGAAAAGTGTCCCATTCTGTTTTTCTCCTCCTGGGATTTTGTTCACAGCGATGTTCCAGAAGTTAATCTTTGATTCCCTCTGACTCCAGGGCAGCCCTGGAGAATTGGCAACCCAATGTGCAGACTGTGAGAACTCAAGAATTCTCTCCCTCCCCCCACCCCCCTACCCCCAGCCGTTTTGTGCCAGCGATGAGTGCCCAGTTTAATCGAATCACCTTTGTAGAGGGAGGATTGTTTGCCTGGATATTTATTGCCTTGGGATCTTCAACCTCAACAAGCTCTGAGCTGTGGTTCAGTGAATAACATTGTCGCCTCTGTCCAGGCTTGAGCACACACTTCAGGCTGAGACTTGAGGGAGTGCTGCATTGTCAGAGCCTTTTGAATGGGACGTTAAACTGAGACCCCATCAACTCTCTTCGGTGGATGTGAGAAATCCCAAGGCCACTATTTCGACGAGGGAATGGAGATGTGTCCCAGTGTCCTGGACCACATTTATCCCTCGATCACCACCTCAAAAACAGATCATTTTGATCATTATCACGTTGCGGTTTGTGGGTTCTTGCTGTGCGCATATTGGCTGCTGCGTTTCTTGTGCCACAACAGTGACTACACTTCTCAGGTTGCCAACTGTGATTAAATGTATTCCTGGAGGTTCCATCACATGACTCGCCCCCACACTCCAGCCATTAGTCGGCCAACACATCCATCCTTGTGACGTACGCCAATTGGAAAGCAAAAAGATTCATAACCCAACTGGATGATGCTTGACTGTCAGCCAAACAGCCTTTTCCTCCATTTTCAATATTTTTATATCTGCAAAAGAGAAGCGTTCAAAGAAAATGACAAAAAATCCCCAATCTTTTTGAATGTCCTGATGATTTTTCTCCAGGGTGGCCCATAGCATTGTCCTGGGGATCGATCTTCAATTCCTGGAGACTCCAGGCCAGCCCTGGAGGGTTGGCAACACTTCATTAGCTGTAAAGTAGTTTGGAAGGTCATGAGGCCCTGAAAGGCGCTACAGAAATGCAAGTTAAACGCCAGACTTTTTTTTTCTCTCTTTAACGGAACCTTGGTTTAATGTCTCATCTGAAAGTTAGCTCCGCTGACGGTGTGGCACTCCCTTGATGCTGCGCTGGAGTGTCAGCTGAAGTCCTGGAGTGGGGCTCCAATGTACAAACGCTTGACCTGGAAGCAAGAGCGTTTCCAACTGAGCTAAGCTGACACTGAATTTTCAGTGCAATTTGTTTTTTTTAGTTACACCTGTGTTTCGAAATGTGGAGAGACCTTTGCAGTAAAATTACAAGGCTAACTAAACAGGCTAAAACAACCTTGAACTGAGTGTGGCGACAGCCCGGTTAGGAGTTGGTTAAAGATGGTAGCCCTTGAGATGAGACACCAGCTCTCAGACTTGGCCCTCTTCCTTCAAGCCTCCATGAAATCCAGTTTAGTCATACGGGCAATTCTGGCAAGACTCTACTTTGCAATGTTCAAATTCCTGAATGGTACTTCAGTTCTGGCTGGAATCTTGCAATCCCTCAGGGCAAAACTTTGAAATAATCTTCCGGGTTGGTGAAACTTCCTGGTAATGAGGTCAGTGCCCATGCAACCCAGCTCTCCACAGAAGCCCCAGTTTCATCTACCCAAAGGCACTGCCACGGATTGTATTCCAAACAGAGACTGTAAATCATTCAAACTTCAAAGATCCCCTTTTTATACAAGCATCCTGTTCCCCTTAAAAATGTTTCTTTTTCTCTTTATTCTTTCTTGAGATGTGGGCGTCGCTGGCAAGGCCAAGCATTTGTTCCCCCATCCCTAATTGCCCTCGAACTGAGTGGCCTGCTCGGCCATTTCAGAGGGCAGTTAAGAGTCAACCACATTGCTGTGGGATTGGAATCACATGTAGGCCAGACCGGGTGAGGGTGGCAGATTTCCTTCCCTGAGGGCCATGAGTGAACCAGTTGGATTTTTACAATTGTCGATGATCGCTGTCTTGGTCATCTTCACTGAGACTAGCTTTCAACTGCAGATTTATTAATTGAATTCAAAATCCAGCGGCTGCCGTGGTTGGAATTTGAACTTATGTCCTTAAGTCGGGTTAGTTCTCGGAGTTGCGGTTCAGGCACTGATGCTTGCCGTAATATGCCTTTAAGAGACAGCAGCACGACATCACCAGAAGGGAAGTGTGTCATGCGTTCCGGTCTCTGTATCACTTTTGGCCCGTGAGCAGAACAGGGCTCTGCTGTGGAAGTCTTCAAGCTTTTTATTCATGTGTATCTGTTCCCATGTGCCAGGTCTGAATAAATGAACTTGCATTGTTACCCAGTTCCTTATGAGTGATTGGTGCCTACGGCCTGTGGGTCAGATCCAGCCTGTTGCTCAATTTCAGCCGGCTTGCAGCAGGGTATCTAAAAATACAGACCTACGGCATTTATCATCATTGTCACAAACTTGCTTTGGATAAAAGCATCAGCTAAATTACCATAATAATATTTAACAACATAATATTCAAATTCAGCCATCGCATTGAAACAGTGGGTGAGTTGAACATTTTCTCTCTAAAAAAAAATCTAAATTAAGTTGATTTTTGTGTGTGTGTGTGTGTGTGTGTGTGTGTGTGTGGCCCACAACTGACTTTGTTTGTGTGTGAATGGGCCCATGTGAAGGGTTTCCCATCCCTACTTTACATCATTATAAAAACACAGCAATACTGAGTATTTGAAAACACACTGAATGTATTCTACTTGCTAATCACAGTGAATGTTTTGATCTGCATATCAACAGTGGCTGAGTCAGTAGCATGCTCGCCTCAGAATCATAAAGGTCCCAACTACAGCCCCGAAAAATCTCTGCTGAGACTCCCAATGCAGTACTGAGGGAGCACTGCACTGTCGGAGGTGCTGTTCCCTGATGCAACATTAAACCAAGACCCCATCTGCCTGCTTGGGTGCATGTGAAAGATCCCATGGCACTATTTCAATGAAGGGCAGGGGTGATCCCCCCCACCTGCCACTGTCCTGAGCAATATTTAATCCTCAATCACCATCACACCTGACCTTTATCACATTGCTGTTTGTGGGAGGTTGCTGTATGTAAATTGGCTGTCGAATGGTCCACATTACAACAGTGAGTACACTTCAAAAAGTACTTCACTGGCTATAAAGCACTTTGAGATGTCCGGTGGTCATAATGGAAATACAATTCTTATCTTTTGTTCGTTCTTAACTTTCCTCCTTTCTCCCCTAGAGTTTCCCATACCTCAGGCACCAGTCGATTCCTGATGCATCATCCAAATTCTACAAGTGCCCTTGAATGTAGACGATTAAGGGATGATTTAATTGACATCTTTAAGACAATCTGGTCATATCACATTGCTGTCCATGGGATCTTGCTGTGCCCAAGTCAGCTGTTGCGTTTTACAGCGGTGACTACACACCTTTGGCTCTAAGGTACTTTGGAATGCCCTCAGGCCCTGTAAGGTGCTATAAAAATGTAACTTGTCCTTTATATAAATGAGGATGTGACAGGGTAGCCAGAGTGAAACTGTTCCTTCTGGAGGAGGGAGTCCAGAACAAGCAAGGGGAAAACCTTAAAATTAGAGCGAGGCCAATCAGGAGTAATATCAGGAAGCGCTCCCCCACACAAAGAGGGTTTGGAATCTGGCCCGCTCGCCTTCAAAAACCAATTGGAGCTGAGGGATCAAATGAAAACCTGAAAACCGAGATCGGGAGGTATTTGTTAGGCCAGGGTTATTAAGGGTACTGGAACCAATATGGATAGATGGAGTTGAGGGGCAGATCCATCAAGATCTAGCTGAGTATTAGGACGGAATGGAGGGGCTGAATGGTCTTCCCCTCTTCTGATCTTCCGATGAAGGAGGTGGGCTGACCTCACAGCCGTGCACAGTATCCTGGTTTCCAAGTTCCCTGCGTTTCACAGCAAAGCCTCACTGGAAATTGAGGGGGAAAAGGTGGAGGGAGAGGAGCAGGAGGAAGGGATGAAATAGTGGAGAAGGGAAGGGTGAAAGGGAGGAAATAGGGAAAGGGTGTCTGAGGATGGAGGAGCAGAGGGAAGAGGACGAGAAGCGGGCTGGAGGGGAGACAGAATGCAGTGGAAATGGGAGTGAGAGGTAGGGGATTAGGGGTGGGTAGGGGAAAGATGTTGCTCTGGGAAGTTGGTGGAGGTGGGTTGCCTCACGTCCTTTAAAAAGTACCTGGATGAGCACTTGGCACGTCATAACATTCAAGGCTATGGGCCAAGTGCTGGTAAATGGGATTAAGTAGGTATGTCAGGTGTTTCTCACGTGTCGGTACAGACTCGATGGGCTGAAGGGCCTCTTCTGCACTCTGTGATTCTGTAACCCAGACGTGGAGCTAAAAAGTTCAGCCAGTGAGGTTGGCGGGTGGGGGGGTAGGGCAGGGAGGGGTGGGGTAGGGCAGGTAGGAGAGGGTAGAATAGGGGAAGGCTGAGGAAGGGCAATTGAGATTGGCAGGGCTTTGTTGACAGCCGGATAATCAGAGAAGGGAACAATTGGGCGGGAGGTCTATTGGCTGGGAAGGGAAGCTGGTGATTGGATGCGTTGGAGGGGAGATTGGCAATTAGTAGCCAGCTTGGAATGGGGAAATGTAGCCAATGGAAAGGAGGGATCGCTGGATGAGGAGATACCTCCAGCGATGAAAATAATGAGAATTTGAGGCATCTGGGGGAAGTGGAAAAGGGAATTTCAATGAGTTGATTCAGGGTGTGACTACAATATGAGAACACATGAAAAGATGCCTCTTCTCTTCATGTCCAGACACTCCAGTTGGATACTGGTGATATATTGCAGGAATTCACCCATCGCCCATGTGCTCACTGGCCCTCCATGATTCCCGGTCCACCAACTTTAAGATCCTTGCCCTTGTGTTCAAAACCTCCGACCATCCCTGCCCTCCCAGCCCTCCTAGATCTGTCCTGACTCCAGTTTGTCCTCTAGCACGTCCCTCACTCACTTGGCTTCACCGTTGCTGCCCGGTCCTTCAGTTGACCCGGGCCTTCAAATCCCGAATCCACCTCCTGTTCCTCCTTTCAGATTCCGCTCAAGAGCGACCCCCTTTGGCTAAGATTTCCTTCACTGAACTGCTGACCCCTAATTTAGATTGGTTGTGTCTGACCGCCGATGTCTACGTTGAAGACGCTGTAGAGAAATATGTCGGGGGTGGGAAACATGGGCTAGTTTCTTCGCACCTTGCTGGGGAGCCGACTATGGCTCATCGATTCCACTCTAGTCACTGAGTTGTGAGGTTCTCAATTCAAACCCTGGACCAGGGGCTGAATTTTAAGTCCCACGGGCAGGCACGTGCCCAGCCTGATCTGGCGTTAAATAGCGCGCGATATTTCGGCCGGCAGGTGCACGAGAGAGTTAGCCGCTCGCCCGCTGACCATTAAGAGGCCTACTGAGGCCATTAACGTTTCACTTAGCGGTGATTTCCCCGCTACCCACCCAATGTTGGCAGGCGGGCGAATCAGTCGGCTGCATTTTTCAGGAAACCTCAACCCAGGGACGGAATAGGCTTCTGTAATTAAATTTTTAAAAATCAAAAATGTCCGGGCAGAGTTTTGTTGTTTATAATGCATGTGCGTAGGGCAAGTGAGTCCAATGTGGGGACAACTCTTTCTGCACTTACAAATCTTTAGTTGACAGTTTTTATGTTCTTCGGCTCCCTGAGGCAGGTCTCCGCCTTCAGGGGGCTTTCACTGCCCCCTCCCTGCCCAGCGCCCGCGCTGACTTCAGCACTCGCCCTCCAGCCCCCGGCAGCGCTGAGCCTCTCACCGACCCTTTCGGGTGGCCTTTAATTGGCCAATCACGGGCAGCAGGCCATTTCCCAGCAGCCCTCAGACCCGCTGACCCGAAAATCCTGCCCCAGGACTTGAGCAACAAAGATCCACTCTGCTGCACTTTTGGACGTGATGTTCAGCCAAGGTGTCACCTGCCTTCTCAGGTGGATGTGTAGGTCCCATGGTACGCTATCAAAGAAGAACAGGGGCCGGTTCTCCCCAGTTTGCAGGCCATTATTTATCCCTCAATCAACATCACGAAGAACAGATGATCTGGCCATTATCACATCGCTGTTTGTGGGAGCTTGCTGTGCGCAAATTGGCTGCCATGTTTGCTACGTGACAACTGTGACTACGCTCCAAAAGGACCGTGCCTCATATATAAGAAATAGGGAACAACCACAACATCCTACTGCATTTGTATAGCACCTTTAACGTTAAAAAAAAAGTCCCAAGGCGCTTCACAGGAACATTATAAAACAAGGGGTAGGCTTTATGGAGTATCGCAAAGGAGCAAAGCGAGGTAGAGAGGCAGCGAGGTGTAGGGAGGGAATTCCCCAGGGCCCAGGCAACTAGAGGCATGGCCGCCAATGGTGGAGCGACTAACGTTGAGGAGGCTGGGATTAGAGGAGTGCAGAGACCTCGGAGGGTTGTGGGGCTGGAGGAGATTGCAGAGATAGGGAGGGGCGAGGCCATGGAGGGATTTGAAAAGAAGGATGCGAATTTTAAAATCACGGCATTGCTTGACCGGGAGCCGAGGTAGGTCAGGGAGCACAGGGGGTGAGAGGGCAATGGGACTTGCTGCGAGTTAAGGCTCTGGCAGCAGTGTTTTGGATGATCTCAGTTTGCAGAGGGTAGACTGTGGAAGACCAGCCAGGGGTGTGTTGGAATAGATGAGTCTAGAGTTACCCAAGGGTGATGGTTCCAGCAGCGGATGACCTGAGACCGGGGCAAAGTTGAGGGATGTTACTGAGGTGGTGATGGTGTGACTATGAGGTCGGAAGCTCATCTTCCAATCAAATGTGACAAAAAGGTTATGAGCAGACTGACTTAATCTCAGATTGTTGCCAGGGAGAGGGATGGAATCGGTAAACTAGGGAACGGAGCTTGGAGTGGGGACTGAAAACATTGGCTTCAGCCTTCCGAATGTTTAATTGGAGGAAACTTCTGCTCATCCAGTACAGGATGTCGGATAAGCAGCCTGATAATATAACAACAGTGGAGGTGTCAAGAGATGTCGGGGTGAGGCAGAGCTGAACGTTGTTAGTGTACATGTGAAAACTAATGCCGAGCTTTCCGATGATGTCACTGATGTTGTAATATGCCTTTAAGGGACAGCAGCAGGACATCATTGGAAGGGAGTGTGTCATGAATTGCAGCCTTAGTTTCACTTTTGCTTTCGAGCAGAGTGCACACGCACAGCTCTGCTGCTAGTATCTTCAAGCTTTCTATCCTTGTGTTAACGTTCCCGGTCTAAATAAATGAACCTACAAAGTGTTTACATGATCCCTTATGAGTGATTGGTGCCTTTATATCATCATAACAACATAACAACAACTTAGGCAAGAAATAAGAGGGGCCAGAGTTGCAGGAAGGGTAAATAAAAAGCTACTGTGGGTGAGCAAACATTGTTTTTTAAAATGGTCTCCCCAGAGAGACTGGAATTTTTTAAATTGGCCAACACTGTTAGTGTTAAGAACCAATAAAGCTTTTTGTGTTAAGATGGAAACAAATTTTTGGTGAAAATGTGGAGTTATATTTATGAGATGAATCATCTTACAATATTATATTTTCATTGTAAATAATTCCACCAGAAGAGCAATAACCTTTGTATCATGTAATTAGAGCAATCCATAAATCTTCTCAATTTGATTATATCACCATTGGGAAATGTTACATTTTTGAAAATGTGCCAGAAAATGTTTTCAGGATTAGTGAGGTATTATTGTAAAAATATGGACTTTAGCCAAGACCATACATCATTCAAGCAGCATTGTAGCTTTCTGCACCCCAGAATCACAATTTGTGTGGATTGTTCTGGCAATTTCCAGCATTTCATTTCACAGCAGAGTGGGAGGACACTATGGAGGTAGGGCTATCCCAGCATTCATAGCTGCAGTGAATACACTCTATTAAAATGATAAGCCTTGCCAATCCCATTTTTTTTTATTCATTCATGGGGTGTGGGCTTCGCTGGCTGGGCCAGTATTTATTGCCCATCCCTAATTGCCCTTGAGAAGGTAGTGATGAGCTGCCTTCTTGAACCGCTGCAGTCCACGTGGTGTAGGTACACCCACAGTGCTGTTAGGAAGAGTTCCAGGATAATGACCCAGCGACAGTGATATATTTCCAAGTCAGGATGGCGAGTGATTTGGAGGGGAACTTCCAGGTGGTGGTGTTCCCATGTGTCTGCTGCCCTGTCCTTCGAGATGGTAGCGGTCGTGGGTTTGGAAGGTGCTGTCAAAGGAGGCTTGGCGAGTGCGTCTTGTAGATGGTACATCTATGTACATGAATTTGTCAGATATCCTGTTAGATGCAAATAGAAGGATTGCACTGGGTGACAGAATAACCTGAGGCACTGGCAAGGTGAAATGGAGACTGAGCAACAAGGAGCAGATCTAAGAACAGGGAAAAAAAAAACTGGTGAAACTCAGCAGGTCAGGCAGCATCTGTGGAGAGAAAGAGAGTTAATGTCCTTTCAAGCAGATGTTTGGCAAAATAATACAGGAAAAAGTGACAAATGCCGGAGAGAACACCAACATCTGCTTCAATTTATATATCAGGCACAATATAACACCAGGCTACATGTAGTGGTATTAGGATGGGTCCATAACACAGTGGGCTTAGATTTGGGGCAAGAGGAGGTTTAAAGGGAATTTGAGGGGAATTCTTTTCCATCCAGAGAGTGGTGGGGATCTGGGACTCACTGCATGAAAGGTGGTAGAGGCAAAAACCCTCATGATATTTAAAAAGTACTTGCAGATGCACTTGAAGTGCTGTAACCTGGGGCAGACTCTTCTGTTTGGCGTAAAATGGCTAAGATCCATATTTTGACGATAATACCTCACGAATCCCGCAAATATTTAGTGGCACGTTTTTCAAAAATCTTTCGTTCAGCAGCCATTAATAATCTAACTAACCAATTTGACAGGGATGCCCGTCCAACCTTAAGGTCGGTGGGGTGGGGTGGGGGGGGGAGGCAGGCGAAGGGCCCAGGCGGCCTTCCCATTTTTCATGAAACCTCATCCACGGGCGGGACAAGGTTTCGCGAAGATTTTATTAATTCGATAAAAATTTTCATGTAAATTCATAATCGTGGCCCAGCTCATGTGACACTGTCACATGAGGGGGCGTGCCTGAAAAATGTTATTTTTTTTCCTTTTTAATCAATGTTTCATTCTGGTCTTAATCTAGATTCCTGTGCTCTTCCGCGCGCAAGCGCAAAAGAACCCAGGCTCCGACACTCCCTCCTCCCCCCCAGCCCGCACAGGTAGCGCTCAGGGTGTGCATCACGCTGGGTGGGCCTTAAGTGGCCTGCCTACCGTAAAATGGCGGCGTGCGGCTAATTACGGGCAAAGATCGGCTCCGCGTTGTCCCACACCAGCTCCCGCCCAGTCTGCTTGACGGGGAGAAGGATACAGACCAAAGAGCTGGGCAGCGAGGTTAGGCTGGATAGCAGCATGAAATGATGGGCCCAATGGCTACAACTTCCTACAATCCTATGATTTCTATATGAGGTTACCAAAAGATTGATCAGAGAGGTTAATGTTCGACATATGGAGGAGATGGGTAGAGAGGCAGAGAGATTTAGGGAGGCCCTGGGCAGACTTGGCCACCAACGGCGATTAAAATCAAGGATGCACAAGAGGCCAGAATTAGAGAGAGCGCAGAGATCTCAGAGGGTTGTGGGTTCCCTCCCTAAATTTCTCCGCCTCTCTACCCCTCTCCTGCATAAGAGGATTGTGGGTTGGAGGAGATTACAGAGGTAGGGAGAGATGAGACTGTGGAGGGATTTGGAAACGAGGATGAGAATTTTAAAGTCAAGATGTTGCCTGACTGGGACCCGACGTAGGTCATTGAACGCAGGGGTGACCGGGAAACGTGAGTTGCTGTGAGAAAGGAAGTGAGCAGTAGAGTTTTGGATGAGCTCAAATTTAACAGAGAGTAGAATTTGGGAAACCAGCCATGGGTGTGTTGGATTGGTTAAGTCTAGAGGAAACAAAGGCATGAACGAGGCTTTCAGCAGCAGAGGAACTGAGACAGGAGCAGAGATGGACAGTATTACAAAGCTAGAAGTGAACAGTCTTGGTGACAGAGAGGGTGTGGGGTCAAAGGCTTACCTCAGGGTCAAGGTTTTGGACGGACTCTGGTTGCAATTGAGGTAAAAAGAATCGTCATGGGGAGAAAGAAGGATTGTCCATTAGATGCCGAGCTTTATTCTGTCCATCAGACCTGACAACCCTCCGAAATCTCTGTGCCCCTCTAATTCCGGCATCTTGGGCATCCCCAATTTTAACTGCTCCATTACTGGCGGCCGTGACTTTAGCTGCCTGGGCCCTAAGCTCTGGAATTCCCTCGCTAAACCTCTCCACCTCTCTTTCCTCCTTTAAGATGCTTCTTAAAACCTACCTCTGATCCAGCTTTTGGTCCTGATATCTCCTTATGTGACTCGATGTCAAACTTGGTTTGGTAACACTACTGTGAAGCGCCTTGAGATGTTTTGCTAAGTTAATTGTGATATATAAATGTTAAGTTGTTGGTGTACCTGACCAGGAAGGTAAGTGAGATATTAGAATGGTCTCCACCAGAGATTGGGGCTGTACTAAATGGACTCAGACACTTAAGAGTTGCCAACCCTCCAGAATTGTCCTGAAGTCTCCAAGGTTTAAATGTCAACCTCGTGGACAATGTCGCAAATTGCTAAGGAGGAAAATTACAGGGGCATTAAAAAATCCTTCCATGTCTTCCCAATAAAAATAGTGGGGATGGAGAAAAATGTCTGATTAAGCAGAATGTGGCCAAGTCTCTAGGGCTACATACAACTGGAGTTGGCAACCCCATGGGCACTACAGAAGCTTAGAGTTTGTCAAGGAGAAAATAAATATTTGCGATTAACTATCATTTTAACTGAGCGTGACACCTTCCCCTTCGAGCCCTGTGGCCTTTGATAAGCTGCACTGCGCAGATAACAGACTTGTTAATGAGCCATTGCACTTTCTGAAGCGAACCAGAAAATGGAAGTTTCCGGAATGTGGCCCTGCACATTGCCCATGGCTCTAATGGCCAAACTTACAGCCGTAAGAGTTTAAATGTCACGAAAGAAAGCTCTTGACTTACATTTGGGTCAACAGGGTCTGGACGTTCAAAGAATCATGGGATGGTTGTAGCACAGAAGGTGGCCATTTGGCCCATTGTGTCTGTGCTGGCCCTCTGCAAGAGAATTCCTGCTAGTCCCACTCCCCCCACCCTTTCCCCATAGCCCTGCACATTGTTTTTCTCTTCAAATAATTATCCAATTCCCTTAAGAAAGTCTTAATTGAACTTGCCTCCACCACACTCTCAGGCCATGCATTCCAGGATCTCCCTCAAATCTCCAGGAATTAGCGGTTAATCTCCAGGACACTCCTGACAGCTAATTCCAGGAGAAAAGCATAGGGCCAGGAAAAAAAAAATGTTTCTTTTTAACTTCCTTTGAAGGCTTTGTGGTAGTTCATTGGTTATAAATATGTAGGAGATGAGGGGAAAAGGCTGTTCAACTGACAATCAAGAATCTCCCAATTGGCTAATGAAGAGGGTGTTTGGCTTCCAATTGGTGTAGGAAGGTGAAGCACCAGGAGGATGGGCATGTCAGGCAACTAATGGCAGAAGATCTTGCGGCGGGGTAGTTGGAGGTCAAAGGCCATGTAATGGAGCCTCCAGGAATTCATTCATCCACAGTTGCCAAGCCTATACTTGGCTGGTTATGTCAGCCATGGCTCAGTTGGTGGCAATCATGTCTCTGAGGCAGAAAGTCATGGGTTCATAGACCCACTCCTGACCTTAACCTCACAAAACCTTTGCTGACACTCCAGTGCAGTACTGAGGGAGTGCTGCACTGTTGGAGGTGCTGCCTTTCACATGAGGTGTTTAAACAAGGATCCATCAGCCTACTTGGGTGATCCCATGGTGTTCCTTTGAAGAAGAGGCGAGTTCTCCCCAGTGGTCCTGCCTAATATTTATCCCTCAATCAAATCCTTCATCCGGCTTCTCCCATTGTTCTTGGAGTGGGTGATCACCCTTCCCCATCTCCTCAGACCAGTCACCCATTTCTCTTCTAATCTCACTGCGTTGACGTCTCTCACCACTGCATCTTTCCATCTGGTCTTGGGGTGTTTCCTCTTGTGAGAGAATCTAGAACTAAGGGGTCACTATTTAAAAATAAGGGGTTGCTCATTTAAGACGGAGATGAGGAGAATTTTTTTCTCTCAGAGGCTGTGAGTCTTTGGAACTCTCTTCCCCAAAAGAAGAGGGGAAGCAGAGGCTTTGAATATTTTTAAGGCAGAGGTGGATGGATACATGATTAACGAGAGGGTGAAAGGTTATTGGGGGTAGGCAGGAATGTGGGGTTGAGGTTAGAATCAGATCAGCCATGATCTTACTGAATGGTAGAGCAGGCTCGAGGGGCCGAGTGGCCTAGTCCTGCTCCTAATTCATACGTTTGTGTGTTTGTATGCTCTCCGTCTTCCTGGCCATCCCATTTCCATCACTCGTCCCACCACAATTTCCCCCTCTCTCCGTAACAATGTCCATGCCCTTTCAAACTCTTCTCAGCTGCTCCGTTCGATGCTCCCACAGTCTTCACTGACCCCTGCTGATGCGCGGGTTCCTGATCTTGTCCTTTCTCGTTACTCCGCCGTCCATCTCGGCATCTGCACCTCATTGGTATCCAGTCGCTGTTCCTCTCCGCCCCCCCACCACCCCCTGCCCCATCCCCCCCCCTTGATGTTGCCCCAAGTTTCTGCACAAGACCAGTCTCACATCTCTCTTGTAGCTCTTTCCTCCCGGCTTCAGCGATGCTTTCCTGTCGCACGCTGCTCCAATGCGCTGGCTCCGATCGCTCCCTGCCCCCGAGTGTGGAAGGCAACAGCAAACCACCACCGACACAATCGGTCAAGAAACCAGCTCAGGGTGAGGCATTAGCAGGCAGCGGGCCCAAGGGCAGAGCACAATAGCAACGAATGGCGTGGGATCTTGCTGTGTGCAGTTTAGCCACTGCGTTTCCTACATTACAACAGCGACTGCACTTGCTGGCAGCCAAGCACATTGAGAAGCCTGGTGTTATGTGAAAGGTGCTATATCAATGCAAGTCTCTTTTCTTTCTGTTAAATTGTGCACAGGACCCATAAGCCCAGATTGTTAGACCAAGGTCGATGGTCTCGTTGATGCATTCAGAGTGTTCAGGTTTTATTCTCTATTCTTTCATGGGATGTGGGCGTCACTGACAAAGCCAATGTTTGTTGCCCATCCCTAATTGCCCTTGAACTGAACATTTCAGGGGGCAGTTAAAGAGTCACCCACACGACTGTGGGTCTGGAGTCACATGTAGGCCAGACCAGGTAAGGACGGCAGATTTCCTTCTCTAAAGGGCATTAGTGAACCTGATGAGTTTTTACAACAATCGATAATAGTTTCATGGTCACCATTACTGAGATTAGCTTTTCAATTCCAGATTTTATTAATTTAATTTAAATTTCACCAGAAGCTGTGGTGGGTTTAGAGCCCATGACCCCCAGAGCATTAGCCTCGGTCTCTGGGTTACTAGGCCAGTGACATTACCACAATGCTACTGTCTCCCCCCAGTGATGTAAACACAATTATCCTGCATCATGAGGACATCCAGAAAGGACAAGCACTACCTTCCAAGGTCCAGTAACATCTATTGTTGAATGATTGGTGCAAGAGGTTTTCAGAGAGGAACAGTAGCCACTCACATATATTGTTGTAATGTACCTTTAAGGGAGAGCTGCATGCCATTCACTAAAACAGGATCACATGACACTTCACTTTCTAGTGAATGGCATGCTGCTCTCCCTTAAAGGTATATTACAGCACATACGTACAGACAGACATACGTACATGCACCCATACATGCATATAGACATATGTACAGGCACACATACATACAGACAGACATACAGACACACATACATACAGACAGACATACGTACATGCACCCATACATGCATACAGACATACAGGCACACATACATACAGACAGACATACGTACATGCACCCATACATGCATACAGACATACATACATACAGACATATGTACAGACACACATACATACGTACAGACATATGTACAGACACATACATACAGACAGACATACAGATGTATGTACAGACACACATACATACAGACAGACATACAGACACACATACATACAGACAGACATACGTACATGCACCCATACATGCATACAGACATACAGACATACAGACATATGTACAGACACAAATACATACAGACATACGTACATACACACATACATGCATACAGACATACAGACACACATACATACAGACAGACATACGTACATGCACCCATACATGCATACAGACACACATACATACATACAGACGTATGTACAGACACACATACATACGTACAGACATATGTACAGACACATACATACAGACAGACATACAGACGTATGTACAGACACACATACACACATACAGACAAATGTACACACAGACATACACACATACATTCGCAATCTTGGTGTCTTTAGGAAAGAGGGCTATCACTGCTGCAATTCTCACTGCAATGTTTTGAACCTTATGTAAAAAAAAAGGAAACACCAGTGGCTCCTGCAAATCCTCCACTTTTCGGTCAATCCCAACAATCTCAGCGCTAACCGAGACAGAGAGAGAGACAAAGACAGAAAGAAAGAGAGTCCAAGAGGGAGGGAGAGGCAGAGAGAAGAAGTGGTAAATTGAAGGATAATCAGAGAGAGAGAGAGAGAGAGAGAGGGATCCGTCGACAGTGAGAAAGAAGGACCACGTAAATCATGGTGTATAAGTTGATCTGGTGTATAAGGTGACCACATTTTTCCAGCCCTAGGCATCATGGATGGGACTTCTCGGTCCCTGTGGGACCAATTCCCTCTGTGGGCAGGACTGGAAGAACCCAGCCCATGTATTTGCAAATACTCAGTGTATCAGTAAGTTCCCCACCACCACAGCCCTGCACAACATTTCGGTCGCCACTACTCGCATAGTTTCAATTTACCACCCGACAAATGGATGTTTTACGTCTTTTTTTAATTCATTCCCGGGATGTGGGCTTCGCTGGCTGGGCCCAGCATTTATTGCCCATCCTTAATTGCCCCTTGAGAAGCTGATGGTGAGCCACCTTCTTGAACTGCTGCAGTCCATGTGGTGTAGTTACACCCACAGTGCTGTTAGGGAGGGAGTTCCAGGATTTTGACCCAGCAACAGTGAAGGAACAGCCGATATGTTTCCAAGTCAGGAGGGTGAGTGACTCGGAGGGGAATCCTAATAAGTGGGGGCAGAGGATCAAGCAGGCGTTAAGGACTGTGTTGCAAAAATGCGAGGGAGTTTACGGCCCACTCTCCCTTTGCTCCGGATGCCAATGACACTCCAAAATGGCGACTCCCCCCACCACCCCCCCCCCGCCCCCCTCCCCCCCCCCACCCCCCCAACCCCCGCCAACCCCCACCACCCCCCCCCCCACCCCCATGCCTGGCACATGAGCCGACTCCCATTTTTGGAAGAGGCATTCAAGGCTTCAGAGGTTGGCGACGTATATGGGAGTTACCGATGTCCCTGATCTGCACAGCCTACACAAGCTGTGGAATAAACTTAAATGCAGCACAAATAAACAAACATTCCAAAGATTAACATCTCCGAAAGATCCTTGCACTAGCCAAGTCTTAGAAAAGCAGACAGATTTTGCAAGAATTGCTGACCAAGCACTCTGCTGTCCGAGGTTTCCCCCAACTCTTCCTGAAATGACAGACAGGCCGACTGTACTAATTCTGTGGCTTCCTCTCGGGTTTTGCCCTCTGCTGACTCACTAGCCATTGTCCCGAGGCATTGTTTCAGGAACTGTCTCTTCTACCCTGCCGACTCATCTTTCACCAGAAAGCCAGTGCCTTGAAAAGAGAAATATTTGCCTTTATATAGCACCATCGTGATGTCAGACTGTCCCGAGCGGTCAATGAAATGTTGTTTTGAAGCGTCATTGGCGTGTCAGGAGTGTAACGACAAGCTTCCACAAATAGCAATGCGACAGTGTCCAGATAACCTGTTTGATCTTGGTTGAGGGATAATTATTGGTCAAGTCTAGAGTTGCCACCTGTGCTTAACTGTGTTCCTGGAGGTTCCATCACGTGACTCACCCCCACCCACCAGCCATTAGTCGGCCAATACCTCCATCCTTGTGACGTATGGCCTTCCTACACCAATTGGAAAGCAACAAGATTCATTACCCAATTGGATGACGCTCGACTGTCAGCCAAACACCCTTTTGTTCCCCACCATGTTCAATATTTTTGTATCTGGGTAAAAAGAAATGTTCAAAGAAAATGACCAAAAAATTTATTTTTTTTTTTACCGTCCGGATGATTTTTCTCCAGGATTGCCCACAGCCATGTCCTGGAAATTGATCCTCGATTCCCGAAGACTCCAGGCCAATCCTGGAGGGTTGGCAACCCTAGCCAAGCCACCAGGGATAACCCCCCCTGCTCTTCTTTGAAATTGTGCCAGAGGGTCTTTTACATCCACCTGAGAGGGTGAGGGGGGCGGGGTGGGATCTTGGTTTAATTCCTCAAAGCGAAAGATGGCACCTCTGACAGTGCAGCACTCCCTCAGCACTGCGACAGAGTGCCAGCCCAGCTTTTTTGCTCAAGTCCCTTGGGCCTGCGGGTTTGCTTTACCTAAAGTAATATAGTTCTAGAACGTTCCACTCACCTGGAAAGAGCCAGGCTGCAGCCCAGGTTGTCCCACCTGTGAGCCAGGGTGAAGCAACCTCGCGCTAAATAGACTAAGTGGGGGAGAAAGAGGCAATTGCTCACTCAGCCGTGGAGGTCTACACAGGATGCGACATCATTGAGGAGTCAGGAAGCCGCTGGGATTAAGAGATAGGAGCAGGAGTAGGCCACTCAGCCCCTCAAGCCTGCTCCGCCCTTCAAGAAGATCATGGCTGACCTGCTTGTGGCTTTAGCTCTGCTTTCCCGCCCAGCGCCCCCCCCACCCCTGACCATATTCCTTCATTCCCTCAGCAAGTGAAAATATCTAATCCGTCTTTATACTCGTCGGCTGAGGAGCCGCAGCTCCCTGGGGTGGAGAATTCCAAAGATTCACGGCACCCTATGAGTGAAGAAATGCCTCCTCCTCTCAGGCCAAAATGGCCGACCTCTTACTCTGAGACTGTGCTCCCCTCCCCTCGTCCCCACCCGTGTTCTGGAGTGCCCAGCAGGCAGTGGTGGGGGGGCGGGATGGTGGGGGGTGGGGGCTGAGCACCCGCACACACTCTCCCATAGGGGTTGGAAGACCGGGGTGCACCCGGGGGCCTCCAAACTCCCACCTAGGCTGGGGGCAGCCAACCGCACAGACCATGCAGGCCTCAAAGCCTGGAAGGGACTTGGCTTCAATGCCTTTGGTTGCCACCCAGTTACATCACGGGTGCCAGGACAGTTGCCAGCATTTAATACCCAGTCGAAGCAATCAGTAGATAGTTATTAAAAAAAAAAACACTTTAAACAGGGGAAAAAAAAAATAAGCCAGCAGCTTTGGATCAGAAGGTCACTGTTTATTTTGGAGGCACTAGAAATTATTCTTTTCCCTACACAAATAGCACACATTAAACATCTGTTTACAAGGAATTCTTTCTGGTGTTTTGAGGATTTTCAGTATTAATATTTATCTGGCTGTCAAATACTCTGAGGCAAGTCTCAAACAGGCCAAGCCACAACCCGGACTCTTTTTCTCTCAGCGCATTCATTTTTTAAAAAAAGTTATTTTCCAAAACGTCTCCAGCTTCCTGCAGGAGACGAAGTTTCGGGCTCCCATTCCCACAGGGTGAACGTCTGGATGTGGTCTCTCTGCGGCCCTGCTGGATCGAGGGCCGAAGCATCGCCTTTGGGTAAAGCAGGCCGGGACCAGGGCTCCTACTTACCTGGTTTGTTCTTTTCTGTTTTTGCTGGCCTTCCATGCGAAGGTAGGCAAGACCCAGTTCAGAGCAGTGCCCTTAATTCCCAGTTTTCTCGCTCAGTGTCTCACTGGAGAGCCCATAGGCCCGAGCGGTACCCGCTCCAATGAATGATCAGGCGGACGTATTGCCTGACACTCCGTCAGTCGAGGTGTCTCTTGCTTTCAGTTTTCGGGCAGTGGAGCGGTTCAGCCACATCTTACAGCCGAGGGATTGAACCAGAGGCCATTTAGGCCTTGGTGGAAATGCAGCAACTTCCGAAGGTAGTTGGTAACTTTGGAGGGGGATTCGGCGTGGTGGGGTGCGGTTGGTTAGCTCAGTTGGCAGGATCATGCCGATCAGGCCAGCGCCAGCAAGCATGGGGCCCACCCGCTATTCAAGCTGACCTCGACGCGGGGCCTACCTCCTTGGCCTACCCGTCGTAAAAAAAAATCACAGCACGCGGCAGCTAATACCCAAGAGATGGGGGGAAATGATGCGGGCGTGTGGGATTAAACTGGACAGCCCTTTCGAAGGGCTGAACGGCCCCCCTTTTGTGCTGTGAGACTCGGTGGACTGGATTTCGGGAGCAGGAGCCGGGAGCTTTCCCCGGCCCTGAACCTGCACCCCCCCCCTCAAAGCGTGGGGAGGCGTCACTTGTCAAGGTGTGCGCAGAGGTACCTCCTTAATTGGCATCGAGACAGGTTCCCCGTCCGATTAAGGTTGGCGGGTCTCTCGAAGTTTGAAGCCACACTAAGGCCTTCCATACAGTTTCAGAGGAGTGCCCAGCTGCCGACCAAGGGTAAGTATCTGAGGGGACGCTTCAATAGGGAGGTGCCCTTTAACCATTCTTTACAGCTTTAATTATATAATCCAAAAAGCAGGCCATCACTATGCCGGGCGCCCGCCAACAGTCCATCTGGCTGTACCCAGGCAAGCAGAGAGGGCCTTCGGGCCTGACTGGAGCTCTCGCTCACCCCGGCCTCCCTTTGGCTGCCCACCTCCAGGCAGCTGGCCTGTTCCCACTTGGCGTTGGGAAGCTG
Source organism: Carcharodon carcharias (assembly GCF_017639515.1). Taxonomy (NCBI): domain Eukaryota; kingdom Metazoa; phylum Chordata; class Chondrichthyes; order Lamniformes; family Lamnidae; genus Carcharodon; species Carcharodon carcharias. The sequence continues at coordinate 15,577,632 of NC_054500.1, forward strand.
GCTGCCGGCTGGGAGATCCTTCACCCCCTGGCCTACAAGGTTCCTAATGAGCCTCGGCCTTGCTCGGGCCCCAAACCCGCGTTGGCCAAAATGGCTGCCGTCGGGAATGAGGTGGGCCTCGTAATGTTTGGGTCCATCAGCCTTCAGACCTGATGTGAGCGAGGCCTGAAAATCCAGCCCAATTCTAGGCCTGACGATTGGGATTAACTCCAATTTTACTGGGGAGGCTTGTACTTGCTGCAGGGATGCTGCGACTGACCACATCCTGGCCTCATCCCTTTGTGGTCACAGCTGACTGAGCGAGAGAGAGAGAGAGAGAGAGAGAGAGAAGCACCACAGGATAGTTTTGTCACAGAGAAATTAAAAAAAAACAAAGACTTGCATTTCTATGGCACCTTTCCCCACCCTCAGGCAGCCCAAATGCACTTTACAGCCGATGAAGTACTTTTAAAATGTAGTCACTGTTGTAATATAGGAAATGTGACAACCAATTTGCGCACAGCAAGATCCCACAATGCGCAATGTGATAACGACTGGATAATCTGCTTGGGTGCTACTGGATAGAGGTCCCTGTGGAACAGTGGGTAGTGTCACTACCTCTGGCCCATAAAACTCTGGGTTCAAGTCCCACTCCAGGCCTAGATGGCTGTTGGAAGGTGAGTTCATTGTGTGACCAAGTAGGCCGATTATCAGCCTGTAAATCCTTCCAATGGGCCTGGCGGCATGTGGTAAAGAGTGGGAGAGTTTCTCAGTCAGCTGTACTGCAGAAGGCAATGGCAAACCACTGCAGTACTTTGCCCAGCATAATCCTGGGCCAATCCAATGGAAGTCCATGGTCACCAATGCCCTCTTAGGGCCTGGTACCTGGTGGAAGAGGAGTGATGAGGGTTGAATATTGGCCATATTGGCCGAATATCCATCCACCTGAAAGTGCAGACAGGATGTCTCCTATGAAAGACAACAATGCAGCATTCACTCAGTGCTGCACCGGGGGTGACAACCTGGGTTTTGTGCTCTAGTCTCAGGTTCAGCTGTAACCCCATGACTTTATTTGACTCAGTTGCAAGCGTGCTACCCACTGAGTCACAGCTAAGACCTCTGCTCTCCCCCAAATTTGCAGGCCCAATCTCAGACGAGCATCAAGTATGCCACTCTCTAGACTGGTACCACCCTGTGCCATTTCTCAGTGAGTTGGCCAATTTGCCAGCTTGCTGCCAAACTGGGGTAATTTTATTTATGGGACCAACTGCACTCTCGTCCTCTTACTGCACGGGACTGGGCATCCTGCCACATGTGGCTGCTGACAATGAGTGTTGAAAGGCAATTTGACTGTGGAAGTCATCACAGAGGGTCCAGCCCTTCCTGCCAAACTATCCAAGAGTAGGAACCTTTGATTCATCTATCATTCCTAGCTGAGGCACTCATCCCTATTGCTAGCCCCTCCATTAGTTTTTCCAGCTAAGGTTAGTTAACAAAGTACAGGTTCGAGGTTGACCCCAGACCTTTCGGACCTCTTCGGGCTAATGTCACATGGGCCAGTGCCCTTACCCACTGGAGCAACTGTGAAGCCTCAGTGGCACCTTGAAAGTTAAGCTTTCCTGCAAGATAATTGAGAGCTGAAAGATGGAGAGAATGACTGCCAAACTGTGCGTGGAAATCCAATATTTCCAATTCTTTCCAACATAAGCAAATATTTTCACATTCATGATGCACAGAGTGACCTTACTGCATTTCAGCCCCTCTCTCAACTACAGCAGGTGCCCAGTTATTGTCCTGCTCTTTAGTTCAAAGCCAAACACGCTCTAACCGAACAAGAGGAGGCCATTCTGCCAATCAATTAGATCATGGCTGATCTGCGCCTCAAATCCAATTCTATCCCCTTGCTCCTGCAACCCTTAATTCTCTGAGTTAACAATAAGCTACCAACTGCAATTTTGATCTTTTACGCTTGGCACCCCACCCCCCAGACTCAAGAGCTTATGGGTGCTGTGGGCTGGAGAGTTCCAGCTTCCCACTCCCCTGTGTGGGACGAGGTGGTCCCTGACACCACCCCCTGAACAGCCTGCCTCTGAGTTTAAGCAAGTTCAGAGGAAAATGTAAACAGAAATACCTAGAAAAACTCCGCAGGTCTGGCAGCATCGGCAGAGGAGAGCACAGTTGATGTTTCGAGTCCCTCGAAACGTCAACTTTGCTCTTCTCCGCTGATGCTGCCAGACCTGCTGAGTTTTTCCAGGTATTTCTGCTTCTGTTTTTGTTTTGGATTTCCAGCGCCTGCAGTTTTTTGCTTTTACATTAGAGAAAAGTGTGCTGGGCTGTTTTGCCAGCGTCGTTCCTGTTTTCTGGCAGCTTCTCGGGGAAAGCTGAGTCTGGTCTTGGCACATCGCCCAGCAGCCGGATGAGAGGGATGATTAGACAATCTGCTTCCGCCAGTGCCGCAGTTTCTCTGGCGTTGCCCAGGCTCTGGCCGGGTCAGCTCACAACGTCTCTGTAGATGGGGCTGCACAGAGGTTGGGGGGGGGGGGTGGTGGTGGAGGTCAGAGCGACACGAGAGTTCAAGGCTTTCGCACCTTTAGCGGCAAGAATTGGCACAGCTGGTGCCTTCCACCGGCAGGGACTTGGCATAGCGTGAGGAGCTCCCGGAGATGTGGGTTTGTGATGGTACCGGGGCCGGTGCAGAGGCGGCCATCAGACTAATGGCACCTCCTCTACCGCCCTTCCACACTCCCCCTGCATTCCCCTCAGTAGCATCCTCACTGCTATTGTGGGTTCAAAAGCAGATCAGAGGCTGGGAATCCTGTGTTGAGTAACTCGCCACCTGACTCCCCCAAAGCCTGTCCACCATCTACAAGGCACAAGTCAGGAGTGTGATGGAATACTCCCCACTTGCCTGGATGAGTGCAGCTCCCACAACACTCAAGAAGCTCGACACCATCCAGGACAAAGCAGCCCCGCTTGATTGGCACCCCACCCACAAACATTCACTCCCTCCACCACCGACGAACAGTAGCAGCAGTGTGTGTACAATCTACAAGATGCACTGCAGCAACTCACCAAGGCTCCTTAGGCAGCACCGTCCAAATCGGTGACCTCTACCACCTAGAAGGACAAGGGCAACAGCCTAAGAGTGTGGTGTAGGCAGATTTAAGCAAGTAATTCAAGAGGGAACCGGTTAAGTACCTAAACAAGAGAAATTTGCGGGGCTACAGGGAGTAGGTGAGTTACTCTTGCAGAGAGCTGGCAGGGGCCTGATGGGCCAAGTGGCCTCCTTCTGTGATGTAACGATTCTACGATTGTACAATTTCTACCGATTTCTGAATGAGTGTCACCTTTCTGTTGGTCTGCCACCCGCTTCCATAGTCCTCACTGCTCAGTAACC